>NC_086105.1:95369270-95677519 GCF_963921235.1 Mobula hypostoma
TCCTATTAAAATTGATAACAACAAGACTTAGCACAACCCTAGCAATTTGCAGTTTACTTCATTTAAGCTCAAGGCAGACAAATAGGCTTGTTTGTCCTTGATATCTCCTTTGTCACCACTTCTCACACTTCACTCAACCCAGTGGCAGAGAAACCAATAAAAATGCAAGGCAATTGCTGGATGTTTCTGCTCTTGATTCTGCAAGATAATTCTACAAATATTAATAGTTTTTTTTGTGTGTTTCCATGCATGTAACCCAAAATATGATACCAAGTAATGGAGGAATAGCCTTGCCCCTTCTTCAGATTTATTGCTAGGCTGTATACTCGGAGTATTATTTGATTTCTGACAACATTCTCTATAGCACTCTTTGCTTGAATGTTTGCTGCAAAGGTTGTGCAGTGCTATTCTCTGTTACAATGCTTCTGTTGGCTGGATTTCAACATTGACTAGTGTGCACTGATAGCAGTGTCTGCAAATCACTTCTCAGTAATTTTCACGGAGACACCAATACACTGCATGACATCATATGTGTTAATTATTTACTTCTAAGTTGATTTAAGTTATAAAATGTGCCTGTTTGAATAGAATCTGACTTTTGCATGTGGCGTGAAATTGTTCAGACTAATCTTGGCAGAGTGACAAAATCAGCATCAGGGGAGGCTTTGGCAGCCATGTTGTAGCGCAGTTTGAAGCTTTTCAGTCCAGCTAAGGGAGAAATTAGTTTTAATTCAACGTTGCCCTCCGGAAGGAACAAGATCTAAAAGAACCAGCTGCTTCTAGAATCACATTTTCTTTAATCTACTTTCATTACCCAGTATTAGCTTAACTCATGGGAATATACTTTGAGTTTCTCTTTTACGTATCTCCAAAATGGCATCAGCTGGATCATATGTCCTGCAGAACACAAATCATGGAAGGCAGGTTTTATTGAATATTCTATATGCTCTCTGTCAGAATAGATTGGTTCGTGATGTTGCTGCCAACTTTACCTTGATATGTGTGGTTTGGTATTGTAATATTAAATTATCAGCAGTGCATCTTTTAGGTTAATGCTGAGGAACGGTGCTTTGCTGGTTACACTTCATTAAATTAAATGGGTTTGATAAGTTGATTTTAAGTTGGCTGTCGGTGGTTTTAATGTTTAAACTATACATTTTCCAACATCAGATGTCCGTTGCCAAGTATTCATCAATTAGATATATTATCTAATACATCAAAGATCCAGTATAATATTGTGAAATTGTCCACACCTAAACACATTAACATATTTTAAACTTTGCTTAACAACCATGTAATTTAGACATTGAGTATTAGATAGTGGTAGTATCTTTGCCATAAGGGAAAGGGAAAAGTAATGGGTTCCGAATTAAGAATGTAAAATGCTGGCTTGATAGCAGTTTCTTGCATTGTACAAGCAGAGGCTCTAAAGGCGACACCTTGTATAGTGTAAAAGTTCTCATTCTGCAAACATCTTTATTCAATTTTTTAATACATGTGCGGTTTGCCATAAAATGAGCATTTTTTGTATTGTTAATCCAAACTTTTTGTATTGCACATGCTTTTTTGCTCCCACCCTTAAGGTGTAGTTTTGTATGCTTGCTTTCTTTCTCTCCTGAAATTATCAACTTGCTGAGCTATAGTTTTAACATGACTGGTCTAACGGAAGTCTAGGAATGAGCATAGGATGCAGACATCTGAACTGAACCAATTTCTCTTGGCACATAAACACTTCCTACTGCAGGTTATTCAGAGAAAAATTGGAAACTGTGACCCAACTAACCTTGTTTTCTCTCTCTGATTTTTACTTCTGTGATGTGAGAGGACAGATGTATTAACAACCATTTAGTATTAATCGTGCTGTGAGGTTGGTTGTTTATCTGGTGTTTAATTTTGAACTACAGTACATTTTATACAAGCTGTATGGTCAGCATTTGGTGATCTTTCATTGAAATGTTCTGTTCATGTACACGCATGTACATTTTGTCAAATCTGTATTCATCAACCTCATTATTAGTACAAAGCATTCTTTTTGGGGGAAGTGAGCCAGCGATCCATCTGCAGGCTAAAATTTATGAGTGGTAATTATTGCCCTTGCTCTCCCCAGACACTAGTGGATTTTCATAAAACCATATAGGAGTAGGCTAGTTCAGCAGCTGTGCACAGGTATTGTCTTGGGAAGTCCAAAATATAGACCAGGTGTAGACTTACACTTCTAAGTCCCTGTCATTTTATAATATAGAGCAATGATTTACATCATTCTGACTGAACTTCGCTTCTTGTTGCCTTTTGTACGGAAAAAGGATACCTCTTCTGCATTGTACTTCATTTAATCAGTGTTCTTTTTTTGCAGAATAACAGGTTAAATTTACATCATCTGCTCATTTAATTGTCTTCAAATGTTCCTCAATTAAGCTCAGGTTTCACCACATTTTGTTCTTAATTGATGTATTTGATACCAAAGATGGGTATGGTGGCTCCTAGCTGACCACGCTGCTGTTCAAAACTGAATCATGATTGAGGTGTGCTGGGGTATGCTGAGGACACTACATTTTTAGCATTGTGTCAGATATGTTCTGAACAGATGCATTCACAACTGATTTTCACTTATTAATTATTTTAATATCAATTATATGTAGCCTAGAGCAGGATTTATGTGTATAATTCTTTGGTTTAGCTGTCTACCATTTAGTTATATTCTGCATTGATATATTGTTGGAGAGGGAGTATGGATATTGGTGCTAACTGTTTAATTGACAAATTATTGTTACAGGGTTGAGCCATTCAGGAGACAAAATATCCCTTTAACATTTTTGGGTTACAAACACATTTTTTTTCAACTGAAGTGAACGAATCAGCATTTTCCCATTAGGACATTTTTAGTAGTACTACCCTATCTGTAAGTGGGTACTATTGCAGACTATTGTTATTTCATTCATTCCATTCTGTATTTAGTTTTGTCAAACAGCAAATTGGAAATAGTTATTGGCATTTTCTCATTGTCTGAATTTTTAAAATTTATTTAGCGATACAGTGCGAAATAGGCCCTTCAAGCCATGCTGTCCCAGCCAACCCTAACCCAATCACATGGCAGTTTATAATGACCAATTAACTTATTAACCAAAACATCTTTGGATTGTGGGAGGAAACCAGAGCACCCGGGGGGGGAACATGCATTCCACAGGGAGAACATGCAAATTCCTCACAGAACTCCAAACTCTGGATTGCCTTGAGCAGTAATACTACCGTGGCACCCCAAACAGTTTAGTGAACAGGGAAATATGTTGAAGGATTGAGCTCAGTGATAACTTGGATCATTATTGTGACTAAGTGAATAGATATAAATGAGATTGTTGTTTGTGTTTTACAGATTTAAACCACAGTGGTTTGGGATCGCATTATGAAAATTCTCACTGGGGACCTGTCTCTACCAACAGTGATTCTACTACAAATTGGGATAAAGTTATTGTAGACGGGTCTGACAAAGAAGCCTGGCCTTCAATCACTGGCAGTGACCCAGAGTTAGCTTCAGAATGCATGGACATTGACTCTGCTTCAAGCTCTGGGTCAGAGAAGAATCTCAGTACCATGGCTTCGGGGAGCACAGTTAGTGATGGCGATGGCAACAGAACCGGCAGTGGAAGTGGTTCTTCAAGTCAGTTTGTGGTTGGAAATGTCAGCAATAATGTAGGAAATGGTAGTATTAATGGGCCTTGGGGTGGATCTCGAGGCTCCATATCAAGCACATGTCAGGGTTCTGCAGAAAATGTGGATAGCAAACCAGAAAGCAGCCATGGTAAACTGAATGCTTGGGGCAGTATTGGTTCCACGTCCAGTGGTTCATTGAGTCAGAATGGTTTGAATCCAAATACCAACCTAGGTGCCTGGCCTTTGTTGGAAAATGATGGAAATACTGTGCAAGGACCTGTGCCAGGTAGCAGTTCTGGCAGCAATGTTCAACGTAGCACTGTAGGTCAAATGCTGAATAATCAGAGTGTTAACATGGGACTATCAGCTCATGGTTCGTGGGGAGGGCTGCAGGAGAATTCTGATGCAGAAGTGAATGGTACAAGGAAGGTTTCATTCAGTGGACAACCTCAAAACCTTAACACTGAAATGAATGGACCAAATAACACTACTAACCCTTTGACCTCTAGCTTACCAAACTCTACTAGTTCAATGCAGACAAATGAACTGCCTAAACATACAGGGCCTGGGGCCTGGGGTGTACCCTTAGGAATGAGCACAGTAAATCCATCTCAGCTTCAGGCCTCTTCGGTGACAAATGGCACTTCAGTTTCTCAACTTGGCAATGGAGGAATCAGTGAGGGAATGAACAGTGGGTCTTATGGTACGACTTGGGGTACACCTGGCACTAACTACTCTGGAGAAAAATGTCCAGGCCCTAGCTGTAATTTGGGGCAAGCTAGTGGTGACACTGTGAATGCAACTCTAGCACAATCTGCTATTAATGGTTCTGGAAATTCTTCTTACAAAAATAATGGTGGAAGCAATAGAGGAGGAGTCACATGGGAGTCTGGTGTGGTCAACTCCCATAATGTGAACTGGGGAGCAGGGAACAGTTTAGGCTCTGGAGGGACTCGAAAAGTCTGGGGAAACCCAGCACCAAATGCAAACACTGGCACTAAGATCTCAAATGGAGAATGGAACAAACTGCCTAACAATCAGCATTCCAGTAATGGTGTAAATGGAAGTGGTAATAGGAAGGGAACAAATGGATGGAAAAGTCTAGATGATGCTCTTTGTGGTCAGAATCAAAATTCTGCATCTCAGCAAAGTGAACAGAACAACGTATGGGTCAAAACTTCAACATCAGGTACTGCAGACAGTGAGGGGAGCACAGAAAGTACTGGAAGTCGTCATGATAGAATCACCGCAGGAACCAATGATGGCAATAACAGACGTGGTGAAAAGAGAAAACCTGAACAACCAGGAATGGTTCAAAGTATTCTGAGTAGAACAGACTTGGACCCCCGTGTCCTTTCCAATACAGGTTGGGGGCAGACTCCAATTAAACAGAACACTGCCTGGGACATTGAACCTTCAGCAAAGAGTGAGAGAAAAACTGACAATGGGACAGAGGCCTGGGGATGTTGTGTTTCCCAGACTTCAAACTCAGGGGGATGGGGGGATGGGCCTGGCCCAAACAGTAATGATACCTCTTCAGTATCCGGGTGGGGGGATCCAAAGCCTGCTACAGTCTCTTGCAACCCTAGCTGGGGAGACACCAAAGGCTCAAGCAGCCAAGGGGGTTGGGAGGATAATACTGCTGCTACAGGAACAGTAAAGAGCAATCAAACATGGGGAAGTAACAAAGAAGAAAAGCTAGCTGCGTGGAATGATGCACAAAAGGTCAAACAGGGATGGTCTGATGGACAGAAATCAAACCAGAGTTGGGGACTGTCTGCAACTGATGGGTGGGGAGAGAATTCAAAGAGTGGCCAGTGGGGGGAATTACAAAAGACCGGAGCAGGCAGTTGGGATAATGACAGTGAAAGGTCTGCGCCTGGTTGGAATGAACCTGGGAGACCAGGTGCAAGCCGAGGCACATGGACAAGTGGAAACAATTCAGATTCCAGTAATAGTACAGGCTGGGGGGAATGTGCCAAGGCTGCTCAGTCCCCTCAGGGCTGGGGGGAACCTACCAAGGCTGCTCAGTCCCCCCAGGGATGGGGGGACACATCCAAGCCTGTACAATCTCCCCAGGGTTGGTGTGAGCCTGTCAAGCCCACACAGTCACCCCAGGGCTGGGGAGAGCCCTCTAAGCCTGCTCAGTCCCCCCAAGACTGGAGGGAACCCATCAAGTCAAGTAACTCTGCAGACTGGCACAAACCACAGGATGGTAACAGTCCTTGGGCCAATAAACCTTCTGGCCAGGGGTGGCTTAATGGCCCAATGCCAGCACCATCGAAAGAGGAGGAGCCCACAGGCTGGGAGGAACCTTCTCCAGAATCTATTCGTCGCAAAATGGAAATTGATGATGGTACCGCTGCTTGGGGAGATCCAAGCAAGTACAACTACAAGAGTGTGAACATGTGGAACAAAAATACGCAGAGCAGCAACAATGGCTCAGAGCAGTCGGCACAAATCATGTCTTCGCCAACGACACCACAGCCCCCGCAGCTACCGCAGCAAATGCCACCACCAAGTGCCATTCAAAACAAGGAGAGTAACAGCTCCGGTAAGTTATTCATCCTGACTCGAAGCTTCATAAATCGAAGAAATAAGAAGGTGAAACTTGACATTCTGTTAGCATTATTTTGTACTGTGTATTCTAAAATGTGATTTGATTAGAAGTTATGTGGTTGATTGCATTCACGTGTTTTTATACATTTATACTATTTGTGTTCAGAAGTGACTGGTATGCACTTCCAAAATCGGTGGATTTTTTCCAATTCAACATTTCTGATGAAGAGCAAGTCTTTAAAGATCTATAGACAACAGTGTGATTTTGAAGTTTTTGGTTTTGTTTTCCAGTAAATTTGTGTCTTAGGAGTGGATATTAATAACTCTAACAATATTAGATGTCTCAGAAACCTTTTTAATTAATTCTAATTGTAAGCCTATAATATGTGCAAATGCGACTAAATGCAGTAGATGTGAAGAGATTTATTGATGCTAAATTCAGGCGTATTTTATTGCTTCACACAGACTAATTTAGTTCATCATTTGCCTCTGTTGTGTAAATGATGACTTTTTATCTCTCTCTTAACTCTTGGAGAAGTTATCTGTGGCATTGGTGCTGCAGTGTGGTTTTGGAGGAAACATCTGGTTCATTTAATTTTCTGAAACTCTTTCCTTAATCTGTCTCATTTTGAGAATCTAGAATTCAATGGGATTCTGAAACATGTTGCTGAGCTTGGCTGAGTAGCAGCTACAGACTTGTAACATATTTGCAACATGTGCAAATGAAGTGAAAGTATATTTTGACTTTGGAAGGGTTACAACAAAGATTCATCACAATGGTATTGTTGCTGAAATGGTTAATTAAGGCTAGATTGGATGCACTTATCTTTATGGTCAAATTTAGATCGTGGATCAAAATTCAAATCTGAGGTTTTAACATGTTAGAGAATTAGTTGGAAAGATATTGCTCTGGATTTTCACTACCTTGAACATCAGATCCAAAGTGACATCAAAAGGCATGAAATGTAATTTAAACACTTCTTCCTTCCACCCTACACTTCCCACCCATAAAGAACCCCCTTCATGCATCCCCTCCCAAACCCCACAAGAAAATTGCTGTGGATGTTGGAACATGAAACCTTCCAAATTGAGCCTGGTACATTTTTGTTTTGTAAGGGGATTCAGCGAGCGAGAAATATATGGATGTGGAGCTGTGATGCAGAACTGCCATGGAAATGAATGTGAAGCTAAGTGAGGTGCAATTTGGTTCTTTCCCCATCTCAGCTGCACAATGGATCAGCAACATACTTTGGAAAATTGTTCTGTTCATTCTCATTTACTAAAGAAAATACAGTTAATTGAACCTTATATAGTTTATATAGTCAGGCCTAATCAGGCTTTAGCTCTGTACTTTACCATGTCTACAGGATTTTTGGTAAATTCTGACTCTCACATCACTGTTCGCAGCTTCTTGCTTGATCTGATATTTGGAAATCAGATGAGCTGCATTAGAAGTGGGAGTGCAGGTGTTCTAAAACCTTACATTGCACATATCAAATACCATCGGAAAATTACTGAAGCATGGCTGGCTGAAGAGCAAGGATTATCCCTGAATTTCTTATGGTGTCAGAAAAAGCCTCTAGTCCCAAGGTATCATTTGAGGATTGAAGAAAGGAATATCGGAACATCTCAATCAGCAGCCCTGAAGACTTGGTGATCAAGCAGACCTAGAAGGACCAGAGCTTATTCTGTGATCATTCTTGAGCTAGTTAATGGCAGACCACAGTTCGGTCTCTTTGTCTGGGTTGAAGAGAAGACCGACACCTTGGCATCCTGGTCATGATCAGTATTCATTATTTACAAGAAAAAAAGAGCTGCGCATTTTAGAACCGAACCTATTTTTCATTGGTCATATTTGGAGGGTCTAACTTACGATGAGTGGAGGAGTAACAGAAGGGCTGAAGTAGTGTTACTGTGTTTTTAAATCTACACTGTTATATGATTGTGAAGGACTCAGTACATTTGATATGAATGACATGTGCAGGTTATAAATTATTTGAGAAATATTTTCATGTGTGCCCTGTATTCAGGCTACACAAATACCTCATACTGCATGAATTGGTAAATACTCCATTTTTTTGCACCAACTTGGCAGAGTAACTTGTGTTAACAGAGATGTTAACTGGGCAGTTTATTGTTTTGTGTTTTTGTTTTCCTTTTATTAAAAAAGGCTGGGGAGAATCTTGCACCGTTCAGACAAAGCCAGACTCTTCTTGGGGAGAACCACCTGCTCTAACTGTGACGGTAGACAATGGAACGGCAGCCTGGGGGCAACCTGTGGATACAGGGGCCAGCTGGAGAGAACCGGTTAATGACAGTGCTGGTACCTCTGGCTGGGGTAACACCCCAGCTGCCCCACCGCCTCCAAATAGACCTGGTAAAATTTCCTAAGTTTAAAAGTTGTGATGTTTAATAATGGGCTGTAATGATTTTGTGCAGATGGGCTTTAGAAAAAAAGGGCTCTATCCTTAATTTATTTTATTACACAGGTTGTTTGATATTTATTAAGTTCAAGTGTACAGCTTGTTCTTTTATCACCTTTTTTTCTGCCATTTGCATGGATTCCATTTTAACACACAGCAGATATGTTTACTAACATACAGAATTGAGATGTATGTATGGTTTTATTCATTGTTTTCACCACCAGTTCCTTGATTAATCCTTCCCACCTAAACATTGTGTTAGAACAGTACAGCGCAGGAACAAACCCTTTAGCCCATGGTTAGTTCTATATCAATAGACAACAGGTGCAGGAGTAGGCCATTCGGCCCTTCGAGCCAGCACTGCCATTCACTGTGATCATGGCTGATCATCCACAATCAGTATCCAGTTCCTTCCTTATCCCCATAACCTTTGTTTCTGCTATCTTTAAGAGCTCTATCCATCTCTTTCTTGAAAGCATCCAGAGACTTGGCCTCCAGAGCCTTCTGGGGTAGAGCATTCCATACATTCACCACTCTCTGGGTGAAAAAGGTTTTCCTCAACTCCGTTCTAAATGGCCTACCCCTTATTCTTAAACTGTGGCCTCCGGTTCTGGACTCACCCATCAGTGGGAACATGTCCAGCGTGTCCAATCCCTTAATAATCTTATATGTTTCAATAAGATCCCCTCTCAGCCTTCTAAATTCCAGAGTATATAAGCCCAGTCACTCCAATCTTTCGACATATGACAGTCCCGCCATCCCGGGAATTAACCTTGTGAACCTACGCTGCACTCCCTCAATAGCAAGAATGTCCTTCCTCAAATTTAGAGACCAAAACTGCACACAGTACTCCAGGTGTGGTCTCACCAGGGCCCTGTACAGCTGCAGAAGGACCTCTTTGCTTTTATACTCAATTCCCCTTGTTATGAAGGCCAGCATGCCGTTAGCTTTCTTCACTGCCTGCTGTACTTGCATGCTTGCTTTCAGTGACTGATGTACAAGAACACCTAGATCTCATTGTACTTCCCCTTTTCCTAACTTGACTCCATTTAGATAATAATCTGCCTTCCTGTTCTTACCACCAAAGTGGATAACCTCACATTTATCCACATCAATCTGCATCTGCCCACTCAACAAGCCTGTCCAAGTCACCCTGCATTCTCGTAACATGCTCCTCACATTTCACACTGCCACCCAGCTTTGTGTCATCGGCAAATTTGCTAATGTTACTTTTAATTCCTTCATCTAAATCATTAATATATATTGTAAACAGCTGCGGTCCCAGCACTGAACCCTGCGGTACTCCGCTGGTCACCGCCTGCCATTCCGAAAGGGACCCATTAATTGCTACTCTTTGTTTTCTGTCCCCCAGCCAATTTTCAATCCATGCAGTACTCTGCCCCCAATACCATGTACCCTAATTTTGCCCACTATTCTCCTATGTGGAACTTTATCAAAGGCTTTCTGAAAGTCCAGGTACACTACATCCACTGGCTCTCCCTTGTCCATTTCAAAAAATTCCAGAAGATTAGTCAAGCACGATTTCCCCTTCATTAATCCATGCTGACTTGGACCGATCCTGTTACTGCTATCCAGATGTGTCGTAATTTCATTTTTTATAATTGACTCCAGCATCTTTCCCACCACCGACGTCAGGCTAACCGGTCTATAATTCCCTGTTTTCTCTCTTCCTCCCTTCTTGAAGAGAGGGACAACATTAACCATCCTCCAATCCACAGGAACTGATCCTGAATCTATAGAACATTGGAAAATAATGACCAATGCGTCCATGATTTCTAAAGCCACCTCCTTAAGTACCCTGGGATGCAGACCATCAGGTCCCGGGGACTTATCAGCCTTCAGACCCAACAGTCTATCCAACACCATTTCCTGCCTAATATAAATTTCCTTCAGTTCATCCATTACCCTAGGTCCTTTGGCCACTATTATATCTGGGAGATCGTTTGTGTCTTCCCTAGTGAAGACAGATCCAAAGTACCTGTTCAACTCGCCTGCCATTTCCTAGTTCTCCATAATAAATTCACCCGTTTCTGTCTTCAAGGGCCCAGTTTTGGTCTTAACTATTTTTTTCCTTTTCACATACCTAAAGAAGCTTTTACTATCCTCCTCTATATTCTTGGCTAGTTTACCTTTGAACCTCATTTTTTCTCCGCGTATTATCTTTTTAGTTACCTTCTGTTGCTCTTTAAAAGTTCCCCAATCCTCCGGCTTCCCACTCGTCTTTGCTATGTTATACTTCTTCTGTCTTATTTTTATACTGTCCATTACTTCCCTTGTCAGCCACGGCCTCCCCTTACTCCCCTTAGGATCTTTCTTCCTCTTTGGAACAAACTGATCCTGCACCTTTCGCATTATTCCCAGAAACACTTGCCATTGCTGTTCCACTGTCATCCCTGCTAGGGTATTGTTCCATTGAACTTTGGCCAGCTCCTCCCTCATAGCACCATAGTTCTCTTTGTTCCAACTGTAATACTGACACTTCCAAGTTTCCCTTCTCCCTCTCAAATTGTAGATTAAAACTTATCTTATTATGGTCACTGCCTCCTAATGGCTCCTTTACCTCGAGGTCCCTGATCAAATCCGGTTCATTGCACAACACTAAATCTAGAATTGCGCTCTCTCTGGTAGGCTCCAGTACAAGCTGTTTTAAGAATCCATCTCGGAGGGACTCCACAAACTCCCTTTCTTGGGGTCCAGTACCAGCCTGATTCCTCCAGTCTACCTGCATATTGAAATCCCCCATAACAACTGTAGCACTACTTTTGCGACATGCCAATTTTGACTCTTGATTCAGCTTGTACCCTACATCCGGAATACTGTTTAGGGGCCTGTAGATAACTCCCATTAGGGTCTTTCTACCCCTAGAATTTCTCAGTTCTATCTATACTGACTCTACGTCTCCTGATTCTATGTCCCCCCTCGTAAGGGACTGAATATCATTCCTCACCAACAGAGTCACCCCACCCCCTTTGCCCATCAGTCTGTTCTTTTGATAGGACATCTACATGTAGATTGGGTGAACCAAATTGGTAAAGGTGCTGAGGAAGAGGATTTCTTGGAATGTATGCGGGATGGTTTTTTGAACCAACATGTCGAGGAACCAACTAGAGAGCAGGCTATTCTGGACTGGGTTTTGAGCAATGAGGAAGGGTTAATTAGCAATCTTGTCGTGAGAGGCCCCTTGGGTAAGAGTGACCATAATATGGTGGAATTCTTCATTAAGATGGAGAGTGACATAATTAATTCAGAAACAAAGGTTCTGAACTTAAAGAGGGGTAACTTTGAAGGTATGAGACGTGAATTAGCTAAGGTAGACTGGCAAATGACACTTAAAGGATTGACGGTGGATATGCAATGGCAAGCATTTAAAGGTTGCATGGATGAACTACAACAATTGTTCATCCCAGTTTGGCAAAAGAATAAATCAAGGAAGGTAGTGCACCCGTGGCTGACAAGAGAAATTAGGGATAGTATCAATTTCAAAGAAGAAGCATACAAATTAGCCAGAAAAAGTGGCTCACCTGAGGACTGGGAGAAATTCAGAGTTCAGCAGAGGAGGACAAAGGGCTTAATTAGGAAGGGGAAAAAAGATTATGAGAGAAAACTGGCAGGGAACATAAAAACTGACTGTAAAAGCTTTTATAGATATGTAAAAAGGAAAAGACTGGTAAAGACAAATGTAGGTCCCCTACAGATAGAAACAGGTGAATTGATTATGGGGAGCAAGGACATGGCAGACCAATTGAATAATTACTTTGGTTCTGTCTTCACTAAGGAGGACATAAATAATCTTCCAGAAATAGTAGGGGACAGAGGGTCCAGTGAGATGGAGGAATTGAGCGAAATACATGTTAGTAGGGAAGTGGTGTTAGGTAAATTGAAGGGATTGAAGGCAGATAAATCCCCAGGGCCAGATGGTCTGCATCCTAGAGTGCTTAAGGAAGTAGCCCAAGAAATAGTGGATGCATTAGTGATACAACTCATTAGATTCTGGACTAGTTCCTGAGGATTGGAGGGTGGCTAATGTAACCCCACTTTTTAAAAAAGGAGGGAGAGAGAAACCGGAGAATTATAGACCGGTTAGCCTAACGTCGGTGGTGGGGAAACTGCTGGAGTCAGTTATCAAAGATGTGATAACAGCACATTTGGAAAGCGGTGAAATCATCGGACAAAGTCAGCATGGATTTGTGAAAGGAAAATCATGTCTGACGAATCTCATAGAATTTTTTGAGGATGTAACTAGTAGAGTGGATAGGGGAGAACCAGTGGATGTGGTATATTTGGATTTTCAAAAGGCTTTTGACAAGGTCCCACACAGGAGATTAGTGTGCAAACTTAAAGCACACGGTATTGGGGGTAAGGTATTGATGTGGATGGAGAATTGGTTAGCAGACAGGAAGTAAAGAGTGGGAATAAACGGGACCTTTTCAGAATGGCAGGCGGTGACTAGTGGGGTACCGCAAGGCTCAGTGCTGGGACCCCAGTTGTTTACAATATATATTAATGACTTGGATGAGGGAATTAAATGCAGCATCTCCAAGTTTGCGGATGACACGAAGCTGGGTGGCAGTGTTCGCTGTGAGGAGGATGCTAAGAGGATGCAGAGTGACTTGGATAGGTTGGGTGAGTGGGCAAATTCATGGCAGATGCAATTTAATGTGGATAAATGTGAAGTTATCCACTTTGGTGGCAAAAATAGGAAAACAGGTTATTATCTGAATGGTGGCCGATTAGGAAAAGGGGAGGTGCAACGAGACCTGGGTGTCATTATACACCAGTCATTGAAAGTGGGCATGCAGGTACAGCAGGCGGTGAAAAAGGCGAATGGTATGCTGGCATTTATAACGAGAGGATTCTAGTACAGGAGCAGGGAGGTACTACTGCCGTTGTACAATGCCTTGGTAAGACCACACCTGGAGTATTGTGTGCAGTTTTGGACCCCTAATCTGAGGAAAGACATCCTTGCCATAGAGGGAGTACAAAGAAGGTTCACCAGATTGATTCCTGGGATGGCAGGACTTTCATATGAAGAAAGACTGGATGAACTGGGCTTGTACTCGTTGAAATTTAGAAGATTGAGGGGGGATCTGATTGAAACGTATAAAATCCTAAAGGGATTGGACAGGCTAGATGCAGGAAGATTGTTCCCGATGTTGGGGAAGTCCAGAACAAGGGGTCACAGTTTGAGGATAAAGGGGAAGCCTTTTAGGACCGAGATTAGGAAAAACTTCTTCACACAGAGTGGTGAATCTGTGGAATTCTCTGCCACAGGAAACAGTTGAGGCCAGTTCATTGGCTATATTTAAGAGGGAGTTAAATATGGCCCTTGTGGCTACGGGGATCAGAGGGTATGGAGGGAAGGCTGGTACAGGGTTCTGAGTTGGATGATCAGCCATGATCATAATATATGGCGGTGCAGGCTCGAAGGGCCGAATGGCCTACTCCTGCACCTATTTTCTATGTTTCTATGACATATACCCTTGAATATTCATTTCCCAGGCCCTGTCCACTTGAAGCCATGTCTCTGTTATTCCCACAACATCATACTTACCAATTTCCAACTGTGCCTCAAACTGATCTACTTTATTTCTTATACTCCATGCATTAATATATAATACTTTTAATTCATTACTCCCCTCACCTCCCATATCAATTCCTACTTCACTTGGCCATACTGTACGATCCCTTCTTGAGCTTTCTGCTCTGTAGATTCTGCTGTCTTTCTTAACTTTTTTATTCTCACTTTCCCTTTATCTCCATCCTTATATTTCCAGTTCGTCCCCTCCCCCCCCCCCCCCCCACTACTTAGTTTAAACACACCCGTGTTGCAGAGACAAACCTGCCTGCCAGAATGCTGGTGCCCCGCTTATTAAGGTGCAACCCGTCCCTTTTGTACAATTCATCCTTAGCCCGAAACATACCCCAATGGTCCAAGAATGTAAATCCTTGCTTCCTGCACCAGTTCCTCAGCCACACATTCAGATCCATTATCTCCCTGTTCTTGACCACTCCAGCATGAGGAACTGGAAGCAAACCGGAGATAACCACCCTGGAAGTCCTGCTTTTCAGCCTGCTTCCGAGTTCTCTGAAGTCACGCTGTAAAATGTCTTTCCTCTTCTTCCCACGTCAGTTGTGCCGACATGCACCACCACTTCCGGATGTTCACCTTCACTCCTGAGGATTCTCTGCAATCGGACCATGACATCCTGGATCCCAGCACCAGGGAGGCAACACACCATCCTTTAATCTCACCTGTTGCCACAGAAACCCCTTTCTGTACCTCTCACTATGGAGTCCCCTACTACCACAGCTCTGCCTGACGTCTGTCTCCTCGGCTTTGCTTCAGCGTCAATTGTTGACTGGCAGACCTGACCGCCTCTCAGGCTGGCATCATCTTCTGTCCCGACAGCTTCCAAGAGGGTGAACCTGTTTACGAGAGCCACATCCCCTGGGGTCTCCTGTACTTCAGGCATCCTTTCCTTGCTCATCGTCGCCCCCCCCCCCTTCTCTTCCGGTATCCTCGGTGTAACGACCTCACTGTAGGTCCTGTCCAGAAAACTCTCGTTTTCCCGGATGAGCCTAAGGTCATCCAGTTGCCTCTCCCGTGCTGCAACACGGTCCTTCAGAAGCTGAAACTGGACACATTTTCCACAGGTGTAGGAGCCAGAGGCACTATCAGTGTCCCTGACCTCCCACATCATGCACGCAGTGCACTGAATCAGCCTGGTGGTCATCTCTTTACCACTTCACACCCTCTCCAACTGTGACCTAGTCTCCTCTCTCAGCCTCCTCGCCGAAGACTCTCCAGGGGTCCTCACTTGGAGTGAAGCTCGTCCTCAGCCTCTGCTCGCCGAAGCCTCTTGAGCCAAAGCCTTCCTACTGTGTCTCCCTCTACTCAGTCACCTGCTCTGTCAAACTGCTCTGTTTTAAATACTCATGCTGACTCACGGACTGACTTGCACACGCTTGCGAAGTCCTGTCCCGATCAACCGCCAAGAAAAATGGCCAACTTCCACAAGCTGCTCTCTTTTAAATATTCCCGCTGACTCGTGGACTGACTTGCACGCGATTGCGCAGTCCTGTCCCAATCAACCGCCGAGAAAAATATCATATTTAGTATGTAATCCAGCTTATTTAGTTAACTGAAATATTTATTAAACGATCTATATGGAGTTCAAATGAAAATAATCTAACAGTTACAAACTTTTCTGGACTAGGGTAAGGAACTTTTACATGCAATGAGGCAGAAACTGTCCATATTTTTAAAAAATGCAAAATGCTTGAAACACTCAGCAGTTCAGACAACATCAGTGGAAGGAGAAAATTGATGTTTTAGGTTGAAAAGCTATCTTCAGAACTGGATAAAACACTGTGAAGGGTCTTTGACCTGAAACATTAACTTTGTTTTTCTTTCTACAAATGCTCTTCAATTTACTAGGTTTTCCAGCTTTTTATGTGTTCATTTCATACTAACAGTATCTGTACTTCTTAAAATTTTCATTGTCCTCAATTGACAAGGCAAAATTTCTAATGGGTAAAACCATAAAAGACCACTGGAATTTATGAAAGGATTTTCTGTTAAATAGACTTAGCTTATACCTTAAGAAACTCAAATTACAAAACAGTACAGTACAGCACTGGATGAGGCCAATTTATATTAAACATCATCTTCCTATGTATCCCCCTGGTGTTGTTCAAGGATTTGTATTGGTAGTCACTTCACAAGGGCCTGCCACTATCAAATATGTATTGTGTAACTCGTAAGAATGCAGAGTACCACCGTCTCCCAAGAGAAATATCTTCGTCACCTTTTCAACTTTTATCTTCCTGTTTCATTTTACAGTTGTGAAAATAAATGCTGCTAAAAATATACAGAAATTAAAAAGTTATAGGGACACATTTCATGGAATACCATCATACTGTAGATGGTTGCCTATCTGTTTTGTGAATCAAACCAATTTGTTTTTAATCTGTTTGTAATTAATGATTATATACACTTGTTTAAAAAAAAAATTTCAGTAAATATTACCTCGCTGTCCTGTGCCAAGTCTGTCATTCTCAATCATTTGCAGAAGTTACTCGCTCAAAATATGGGAGGGAATTCTCACAGTAGTTGACTTTGAAAGACAGTGGGAGAGAAATCCAAACTGCACTTTAAAAGCTGTTGCCACTTAAAGTTTGCATACAGTGATCTGTTCTTTACAGGTCCCAAACCTATGCAAGATGGCTGGGGTGATGAGGAAACATTGATGCCAGGACCTCGTCACTCCAGCTGGGAGGAGGAGGAAGGGGACTCAGTGATGTGGAACAGCAACACCTCACAAGAAAGCAACTCCTCTTCAAATTGGGCATCCAAAAAGGTGGCTTTAAAGGTAAAACTTCAGGCAATCCTGTTGCTCCTCTATAGACATTAAAGATGTTGTTCGTGCATAGTCGTGGCAGTTTTCAAGCCTCACCTTCTAATTTTATTCTCATCCCTCCATTCTCACTAACTTTTACAGAAACAGTGATGTTTATGATAACTAGAAAAGGCAGTGTATTGCTGTAAATAGTGCTTCATAGTGATTGAATCAATTAAAGTCATGTTCTAGATGTTGCTTTGTCAGAGTTTGTATTTTTTTGCTTCTGGCTCCTCTCTGCTGCAATTGTACCTTTTAAATGTTGGAGCATTTCTGTGCCACCTGAGTACCCAGCCTCCCTTCAAACACCCCCTGAAGCCCACAAAGGATAGGTGAGCACAATAGGAAGAAAATTAATGTCTTCTACATCTAATTTACTCTTGGTAGTACTTGTCTGTGGTGAATAATACCTGAATATTTTTTCCCTCATGCAGGACTTGTATTTTGAAAGTTTAGATTTTGTTTTATTTGTGGTTAGTGTTGCATGTGATTGAATTTTATATGTCTTCTAGGGCATGGTGAAAGGAGGAAACAAGCAAGATGATATATGGATGAATCAATTAATGAAGCAATTCTCTAACATTGGATTTCCTGTAAGTGAAGTTTGATCATTTCCTCCTGCCCCCCTTCCTTTCAAGTTCAGTTTATTGTCATTCAACTGTACATATGTATACTGCCAAACAAAAAAAGTTCCTCTAGACCAAGGTGCACAACACATAACTCATATACATAACACATAAAGTAATATTACCACAAATAAATTAACAAATAATTAGGTGCATATATGATACAAGTTAAAAAGTAAAGGGTATAAGGCTACTGATACTTCTGGCGTGATGAGACCATACGATGAGATTCATACAGTGTGTGGTGACAGGGAAGCTCGGGAGTCTAATGCTTGGGGGGAGGGTGCTGTTTTCCATCCCAATATTTCTTGTCCTGATGCTATGGTATCTGGTACGGGGGTCAAAGAGATTGCTGGAAGGAGGGGAGGGATCATTGGCAATGCTGAGGGTCCTGCGTACACATTGCTCTTGATGAATATCTCTAGTAGGTGGAAGAGAGACCTGAACTATGGTTTGAACCTTTCAGCAAGACCAGTATTGGCCAGATAGTTTCCAGTATATTATTTTTACCCTTAAAGAGAAAATGGTTGTAAGGAATTTGAATTAGACCAATGCCCATTCTTTTCTGGGGTCATGACCTTGTCCATCTCAGAAAAGTGGTCAAAATGCTGGGCTATGATGGATTTTACTCATATTTTAGACTCTCATCTCCATTCAGAGTGCTTTGTGAAAAAGGTAAGATTGAAGAGCCTGCTGGCACCTGCTTACTGGTGCAAAATTGAGTGTTAATTATCATTGTTGCTTTCTGTGCTCCACTTTCTCCAGCTTTTTCGTTGAGGAACTGTGCCCTTTACCTGGGATTCGGGAATACTACACCGCTTTAAATGTATTAGAATGAGATGGTTGAATGTTCTTCAGTAACCCAATGCATTTGTATAAATGCTGTGAATGAGGTGTTTCAGTGCTCTTTAACAATGCCATGCGTTCATATAACAAGCTCATCAGATCCCACCAAGACCAACTTTTCTGTCATTAGTATCCATTTAGCTCCCATTCAACTTCTTGGCATAATAGCATTGAAAGTAACTTACTCTTAGAACTCTGTACCAGATCCTGAGAGCAGAACATCACTGCTCCAAGGATGAAATTTTCTCCTGAAGCCGTTACCAATATTTCCAATAAATTCTGAATAGTTAAGGTGATTTCTGCATGTTACAGAGGGAATCTACTGAAGATACAAAGAGCAATAAGATGGACATACCTGTTGGTAAGTTGTTACAGCATTAAACTAAAGTTTGTACCATAGATCCATACAGCTCATAAACAGGTCCATTGACCACTGCCTCCAGGCAGCTATGTAGTACTCGTCTATACTAATCCTATTTACCATTACTTCCTCCATAGCCTCTATGCCTTGGTGGTTCAAGTGTTATGTTGAGATACTTTTTAAATGTTCTGAGAGTACCTAGATTGATCACTTTCTCTATCAGATTGCAACCACCCTCACGTGGAAAACAGAATTTCCTCAAATCCTTTCTCACCCCTTTCTGCCTCAAACTTATTTAACCTGGTTACAGATGTTTCTGAAAAGATTTCTCACTATTCTCCCTATCTGCGTGCTTCATAATTTTATAGATCACTATCAGGATCCCCCTCAGCCTCCTGTCCAAGGAAAACAAGCCTAGCCTATCCAGTCTTTTTTTCATAACTGAAAAATTTCAAACTGGCTATTTGCTGGTCAACCCCTTTGAACTTCCTCATGTGTAATAGAGTTATTTCCTTCCTATTATTACATATTGCATGAAGCAAGAACTACAATAGAGTAGTATGATTAAACATTTTTACTAAGTCATGTTAGTGACAATATACACTGTACAAGTTACAGTGTGGGAACTACAAACCAGTCGCACCGTGTCAAAAGACGTGTGCACTCAAAAGCCTATACAGAATAGGCCCAGTCGACCCACCCCACGATTGGCTGCGTGAGCACTCACCACGTTCTCACAATTATCTGATAAGCTACAACTGTAATGTGACAACCGGAACTGTACACAGTTCTCTTGCTGCGGCCTAACCAACGTATTATAAAGTCATACCATAACCTTCATTCTGTTTAGTTCTAAATTCCAAATAATGAAGGCCAGCATCCTTCTATATCATCTTAACTACTTAATTCTTCCTTCATCACCTTATCTGCTATATGCCTTATTTGCCACCTTAATCAAAAGATGTATTTTTCAAATCTGAATTTACTCTTTGTTTCCTAATGTCAATTAAACAGTCATGGCCAAATCTACATCATCTTGCTGCTGCTTTCTCCTCTCCAGGTATGTTAAGAGATAAGAGAATGGAGATGGATAAGCACGGAATGAATATTGGAGAATATAGTGGCATTTTAGGGAAAGGACATACTTCTCGTCCTCAGATTTCCAAAGAGTCTTCCATGGAACGCAATCCTTATTATGATAAGGTTAGTATTTTCTCTGTGGCCATGTGATAGGGACAGGTGAATTGGTGAGTGTATTTTTTAAAAAATCAATCACCTTTGAAAGCGGTTGGTACAAGTGAGAGATGAGAAACTGAATTGATTCTGGCCCCTGACCACCATGATTGTCAGGGTTCCAATCTGGACAAAACCCCAGTGTAAATTAGAAGCTTTTGGAAAATTGTGAACTGGAGTTAAACACCAATCCTTTAAGATGTGCACTTATTCATAAAAAGGTTTGAATCACTGGGAGTCGAAAGTAGATTTTGTACATGAGCAGTATTGTTAATGTTTTCTGAGGATTACTATCATTAGCTGCTAACCAAATTTTTTTCATTGTGGTTTCAGATGTCTTTGTTTTATGTAGTAAGCAGCCTTTGTAATGCAATTTGTTTGTTTGTTATTGAGACCCATTTGTCAGTAGCCATCCTTTTAAATCTGTCTTTGCATCTCAAATCGATACTAATCCTTCGTCTTTTCTCTTGTTTCTGCCATGTCCTACCTTTCTGCTGCTGATCGGCTTTCCATGTTTGCCTTTTCCAACCCTACTTCCCCTTGCCCAGTTGTCTCTGTCTTTGTCCAATCAAGATGGCATTATAGCAGAAGAGCCCCAAAACCTAACGTACATCTCTGCACCAACCATGAAGCTTCCCCCTTCAAACTGTGCACTACCTAATCAGGCTCTTGGCTCAGTGGGTCTGGGCATGCAAAACTTGAATTCTGTTAGACAGGTGAGTCAGTTCACAACCTTCCATGTGCAGGAAGTGAACTTTTGCACTACTCATATTTACTTTATTGTTTCTCTTGTCCCTTTCCATCATATCTCACTTATTTTCCCTACTTTTTGAAAAAAACTCCATGGATAGGGATGTTGCTTAAGCTTGCAGGTTCTAGTAAACTCAGCTCTGTTTTGCAATTTCCTTATTGACCGAATGGAGATTATAAGACTAAGAATTAACTATAGCACAAAGGACGTTGGTTTGACCCATTTTGAGTTAGAGATTTAACAAATAAGCTTACCACTAATTCATTCCCAATGCACACCAACTCTCTTAGTTTTCTTCACTGCCTCATAGAACATAGTACAGCACATGAACAGGCCCTTCAGACGACAATGCTGTGCCAGTCTAATTACATTTCGTCAAATACCTGACTAAATGGATTCCTCCTTCATAGTTAATATCCGTATCCTTCCATTTTGTGCACAGTCATGTGCCTATCTGAGAACCTCTTGAACACCTTTATCGCATTTGCCTCCATTATCACCCCAGGCAGTGACTTCCAATCACCCACCACTCCGGATTTTTAAAAAAATGCACTGCATATTTCCTATGAACTTCAACTTAACTGCATGCCCTCTGCTTTTAGATATTTCAACCCTGGGAAAAGATGCTGGCTATCTATCAGCTCTCTGCTCAGCCTTAACCAGTCCGGTAAAAACTCCTTTTTGCACATACCCTCTAATAGGCTATAAGATGAAGGAGCAGAATTAGGCCATTTGGCCCATCGAGTCTGCTCCACCACTCCATCATGGCTGGCTTAGTACCCCTCTCACCCCATTCTCTTGCCTTCTCTCTGTAATCTTTGACAGCCTTACTAATCAAGAACCTATCAACTTCCTCTTTAAATGTACCCACTGACCTTGCCCTCACAAATTCCAAAGATTCTCCATCCTCTGGCTAAAGAAATTCCCCCTTATCTTGTTCTAAAGGGACATCCTATTTGAGGCTGTGTCCTCTAGAACTGGACCTCTCTCCCCCCCCCGCCCCACCAAAGGAAACGTCCTCTCCACGTCCATGCTATCTAGAACTTATAATATTCAATAGGTTTCTATGAGAATCCCCCCCTTAGTTCTTCTAAACTCCAGCGAGAACAGCCCCAGAACTATCAAATCCTCCTCATACATTAATCTTGTCATTCTCAGGATTATTCTCATGAGCCTCCTATGGACCTCTCCAACACCAGTACATCCTTTCTTAGATAAGGGGCCCAAAACTACTCAGAATACTCTAAAGTGTGGTCTGACCAATCCCTTACAAAGCCTCAGCATTACATCCGAATGTATTCCTAATCCAGGCAACATCCTCATAAACCCCTTCTGCATCCACTCCAAAACCTCGACATCCTTCCTATACTGAGGCAACCAGAAATGAATGCAATACCCTCTGTGTGGCCTAATTAAAGTTTTATAAAGTTTCCTGACTCTTGAACTCAAATCTTCAATTAATAAAGGCAAGCATGCCAGCATACCTCCTTTACTACCCTAATCAACCTGTGTAGAGCCAGATTCAGAGACCTATGGACTTGGAAATCAAGATCCCTCAGCACATCAATACTGTTAAGGGTCTTTTCATTAACAATGTATTAAACTGTTTCATTTGTTCTTCCAAAACACAACACTTCACATCTGACCAAGTTAAGCTCCATCTGCCATTTCTCTGCTCATATCTGCAACTGATCAATATCCTGCTGTATCTTTTGCCAATCTTGTATACTACAACACCACCAATCTTCGTATCATACAAACTTACTAACACTCCATCTACATAGTCATCCAGACAGAGGTCCCAGTATAATCCCTATGGAACACCACTTGTCACAGACATCTAGTCAGAATAATTCCCATCGATCATTACCCTCTGTCTTCATTGGGCAAGCCAATTGTGAATCCAAGTGGCCACTTCGTTGTGGATCCCTTGCATCCTAATCTTGTGGATGAGCTCCTCATGAGGGACCTTGTTTAACGCCTTAGTAAAATCCATGCAGACAACGTCTACAGTTCTACTGTCATCATCTCCTCAAAGAAGTCAATCAATTTAATCGACTTTCCCTTCACAAAGTCATGCTAAATATCCCTAATTAAGGTCTTTCAAATGATCATGTATCCTATTCCTAAGAAGCTTTTCCAGTAATTTCCCTACCACTGATGTGAGACATGGCGTTCTATTAGTTTCCCGATTATCCCTATTTCCCGTCTTGAATCATGGAGCAACATTAGCTACTTGCCAGTCCTCTGGGACCTTGTCTTTGGCTGGAGTGGACATGAAGATATTGGTCAAGACCCTGGCAACCTTACCTGTTGTCTCTTTCATGTACCTGGGGTATATCCCATCAGGCCCTCTGGACTTGCCCACCATCATGTTCTTTAACACTATCTCTTTACTTATCTCAAATGCCTGAGCAAATTAGCATGCTTTAGACTGATCTTCCTAACCTTCACATCCTTCTCCTTGGTAATTACTGATGCAAAGTACTCATTTTGGACCTCAGCACATTGTCCAAGCACATGATCCTTCCTTTATCCTTGAGTGATCCCACCTGCTCCATAATTATCCTCTTGTTCTTGATTTATGTATAGAATGCTTTGGGAATCCTGCTTTCAAAGGACTTCATGGCCTCTCCTGGCTTTCCTAATTCCCTTTAGTTCTTTTCTTGTCTCTTTGTAATCCTCAAAGATAGTGTTTTATTTTAGCTTCCTAAATCTTACACACATTTCCTTTTTGTTCTTGACTAAATTCATCACTGTTGACATCTAAGATTCCTCTACTGTGTCATCTTCGTATTAGAACATATCTGTCCTGAACTCTGTGCAGTTGGTTTTTAAGCATCCTCCAAGTGTCAGATGTGGGCTTGCCCAAAAACAGCTACTCACAATCACTTCTCCCTAGTTCCTGCTCTCCCACCAGAAAGTCAGTCACCTGGCCAGACTCTTTATCCACACGTGGTCGAGCATGACCCCTCTTGTTTGACCTAATAAATTCCATTCCTATAAACCTTTAGTACTAAGGAGAGCTCGGTGTATTATGGAAGTTACAGTCATCCACTCCAACAACGGTTTTTACATCTTTCCCTAATCTGCCTGCCTATCTGTTCTCAATGGCCTGGTGGCTGTTGTGTGGCATGTAGTATTATCCCAACAGTGTGATAACATCTTTCATATTTTTGAGGTCTACCCATGTAGACTCAGTGGATGTGGCCGCCAATATGTTCCCTCTGGGTGCAGCTGTGATATTCTCCCTGATTAATAACACAACTCATGGCCTCCACCCTTTAACTCCTCCTCTTATCTTTTCTAAAATATCAAAAGCCAGGAACATTAAGCATCCAGTCCTTTCCCTCTTTCAGGCAAGTTTGTTATAGCCACACTGTCATAGTTCCATCTACTGATCCATGCTCTTAAGTTCATCACTCTCATCCATAATACTCTTGGCATTAAAATACACATACTTCAACACATCTGTCTCATTGTGTCTGTTCTTCCTGGTCATGACATCTACCTTCTTCTCAATTCTTCCACTTTCTGGCCTGGTGCTTTTGTTCCTGTCGCCCTGTCAAACTAGCTTAAGCCTACCAACTCTCCCAGGCAGGATCCCTTCCCACCTTCCCATTAAGTTGCAATCTGTCCCTCTGTTAAGACCCTGAAACCCTGCTCCCCCTTCACCAGTTCGATCATCTGTCCTATATTTCTGTTCTTGCTGTGACTAGTACATGACATCAGTAGTAATCTAGAGATTACTATCTTTGAGATTTTGCTTTTCGGTCCCTTTCCTAACTCCCTTTGCTCACTGTACAGGACCTCTTTCCCCTTTCCACCTATGCCATTGGTGCCAAGGTATGACTTCTGGCTGCTTACCCCTTGAGTGTTCTGTAGCCATTCTGAGACATCCTTCACCCGAGCACTTGAGAGGGAACACACCACTGAATCTCCAGCAAGCTTCACTTTGTAGTATAGCTAATCTGTAGGTCAGAGAAATGTTTTATCCAGAACCTAGTCAACCTCACACAAAAATTTGCAGTATGCAGGCAATGGCTCCGTATGTTCAGGTTTTGAATCTAAGCTCCTAATCATTGTTGGAGGAACTCACATGGTCAGGAAGCATCTGTAGAGGGAAATGGACAGTCAACATTTTGGATTGAGACCCTTCATCTGGACTGAAAGAACATCTTCACATTCCTGTTATGTCTGCTGACTGAAAGAACATCATTCTTAACACCTTTACTGTCTCTTTCTGTGTATCGTTTAACATTTATTATTCAAAGTATCCAACTAAAAATGGTCTCAGATTTACTATGGTATAGATCATTTAAGGATGTTTTTTGCAGCTTGTGCTATACGTTATTAAACAGTGCAGATCCTAATTAGTGTTTTCCATAGAATATTTCACAAACTGATGACCAGCTGGTTGAGCGCACCTCTATCTGAGGTAATAAGCAATCCTTGTACAATGATCTGACCTGTCTAGCAGGATGAGTGAGTGGCTTTCATTTTTTTGTAGTCATGGTGGAGTAGTTTTTTCTTCTTGTTATAAATTTTATCTTTTACCCCATGCATTTGGTCCCTGCCTTCCAAAATCACATTTTGTTTGACAGGAACTTAATGAATTTTACATTTGTAATCATTGCAGAAACAGAAGAAATTGGTGGATATTTGAAAAAGCAGTCGCAAGTAGAAACTTAAAGAAGGGGTGTTGACAGTAGGGAAACAGAAATTTGGAATGAAACCAGGCAGAGAATTGCTAGCATCGGAAGTGTTAGCACAACCCACTGATGTCCATCATTCAATGTATTGTTATCTCTTGTCTCTTCCCAATCTGGTTGTCTAGGAGCCTTTGTCCTGTTAAGGTGGGGGTGTTTGCAAAATTTACGATCTGTACTTTGATACCACTTATGCTCTTGATTTCAGAATGGCAATCCTAACATATTTGGCGGCAGCAATGCAGCAGCACAAGCCAGGGGCATGCAACAGCCTCCAGCACAACCTCTTAACTCATCTCAGCCTAATCTTCGCGCTCAAGTGCCTCCTTCATTATTATCCCCTCAGGTACATAAGATTAGTGTATTCTCTTCTGTTTTCATTTTTTTAACCTCTTGTTCTGCGAGTTAATCAGAACCAAATGTTTGGCTGTGCCAACTTTTGTAATTGCTGCTTGGTCTGGCAAACAAATGTCCTTAATTGGTTATGTTCCTTGTTACAATGAAGATGGATTGTTTTGTACTGCAAGATGTTTTAAATTAAGAAAGAAGAGTGGGTTTGTAAAGGAGGGGACATGTTTAAGTAACTGAGGAATATGCTAACTCATTTATTTATATTAGCCAATTCAAGAATTTTAATGATATGGTAGTGCTGAACTTTATTAATTCAAGCTTCCCAAACTAATTAGAATCAGAATCAGGTTTATTATCACCAACATGTGACGTGAAATTTGTTAACTTAGCAGCAGCATTTCAGTGCAATACATAATCAAGAAGAGGGAAAAAATAAAATAAAAATATAAGTAAACAAATAAATCAATTACGTATATTGAATAGATAAAAAAGTGCAAAAAACAGAAATACTGTATATTAAAAAAGTGAAGTAGTGTCCAAAGGTTCAATGTCCATTTAGGAATCGGATGGCAGAGGGCAAGAAGCTGTTCCTGAATCGCTGAGTGTGTGCCTTCAGGCTTCTGTACCTCCTTCCTGATGGTAACAGTGAGAAAAGGGCATGCCCTGGGTGCTAGAGGTCCTTAATAATGGACGCTGCCTTTCTGAGACACCACTCCCTGAAGATGTCCTGGGTACTTTGTAGGCTAGTACCCAAGATGGAGCTGACTAAATCTACAACCCTCTGAGGCTCCTTTTGGTCCTGTGCAGTAGCCTCCCCCCACCCCCCCCCCACCACCACACTAGACAGTGATGCAGCCTGACAGAATGCTCTCCATGGTACTACTTATAGTAGTAGTTGTGTGTATTTGTTGACATGCCAAATCTCTTCAAACTCCTAATGAAGTATAGCCACTGTCTTGCTGCCTTTATAACTACATTGATATGTTGGGCCCAGGTTAGATCCTCAGAGATATTGACACCCAGGAACTTGAAACTGCTCACTCTCTCACTTCTGATCCTTCTGTGAGGATTGGTATGTGTTCCTTCGTCTTACCCTTCCATTAGCTCCATTAGTGGCATTAAGAGTCGAACAACCGGACCCTTTGCATGTTTTGGACTGCTGAATTTTCTATATTCTATGTTGTCATCAAAATTTTCTTAAGTACATACTGTAATAATACAAAGTAAATTAAAGAGCATATGGATTTTTGATCATCATTTTAGGAGTTGCTATGCTATCTTAGCCTCTTCTAAGGTATTGGTACACCAATATGCAAGATACATGCAGGTTGATGCCCAAGAATGACCATCTAGTAGCATCACAATATCTTTATGGTGCCTGGGGTGGTGGATACAAGTCACTTTAGCACACCTACAAGCTTGATGGGTATAGGGAAAGGTGCAAATGGGGAATTGTGGGGTTCAAAATAGCATTTAAAATCTATTGATCTCTGAACCTTGGATGTTCCAATTGTCTTAAGTATTGTGAGCTTTCCAGTAGCTCTTCTATAAGCCACTAAAATAGAAAGTAAAGCTAGATCCAATCAAATATTAGTCAGAATAAATCCTTGCAATGCTTTTTTTTAAGTATCTTCTCTTCTAAAAGGTTCCAGCATCATTACTGAAGTATGCAACAGCCAATGGGAGCCTAAATACTGCACTATTGAACTTTGGCCCCCAGCAGGTGGCCATGCTGAACCAGCTCTCCCAGTTGAACCAGCTGTCTCAACTTTCACAGATCTCCCAATTACAGGTAGGTACCAATTTATTTGCTTTGAATACATACATTTTTATAGAAACTGTTGATAGGTAAGGTAGCAAATCCAACCCCTAAATTAAGGTAATCCTAGATTAACACATTATTTTTATATCCTGAAGATTTTAGGTTCAATCCTTGATCTGTGTTGAGTTAGCTTAATTTCGTTTGAATTGGTAGTGGGAAGCTGCAGTCTGTCTGTGTCCTGATTGGTTCAGCCTCATCACTTTCAGTGATTACTGTTGGACACTTTCCTCATGGTATCAGGTGTCTGTCAGAGTAACCTCACTGCAGTATCATCCGCATTGCCTTCTAAAAGTTGTAAGGCAGCTGTCTGTGCAGCAGGATTTAAGGACGAA
The DNA here is from genome assembly GCF_963921235.1 of Mobula hypostoma. Classification (NCBI taxonomy): domain Eukaryota; kingdom Metazoa; phylum Chordata; class Chondrichthyes; order Myliobatiformes; family Myliobatidae; genus Mobula; species Mobula hypostoma. The sequence continues at coordinate 95,397,352 of NC_086105.1, forward strand.
GTAAAATGCAAGTACCTGATGTGTCCTGTATGTACCTGAAACATTCAGTGGAATGTATTGTCAATAGATAAAAAGCTACCTATCAAAAGCTGATTTCAGATCCTTAGTGCAGAGTTGTATCTAATTTGAATATTCTGTATATTTCTACAGAAAATAACTTTGTGTCCTACCAGTCCTTCCAATATTTTTGCTTCCATTCCCTAAAGAAAATATCAGGAAGATAAGATGCAGTTAGGAAAAAAAAATGTCCAATAGTGTACCTTTATTCAATCTGCCTTAGAAAAGGTGACACACAAGCGTTGATACATGTCAGACAGGTGTGATTTTTCTTTCTGCATCCTTGTTCCCCTCCACCGTAGAAAGTACTGTTTAGACCAGCTATTACTTCACCCTTGATACGCTGAGATTCTTTGTGGCAGTCATCATGGAAAGCACTTGAAGGAAAGACAAAGGTACTTTAGCCTAATGCAACTGTCCGTGCAGAGTTATCCTTGAAATATTTTCTTCAAAATAGATACCAAAGTAAGGACTTTGGATGAGAGCGACCACAATGATAACTACTTGGCCTTAGACGCACATTGAACAAGGAAGTCCTTAATGATGGCACCAAATACTCTTCATAACAAACACCATTCCAGTGTAATACTGCCTAAATATCTTCTAGTAGGTCAAAATATTTTGGCTTCCTCTGTTTGTTACTTGAAAGTAATTTACATTTTTGACGTTCATTCTCAATATTAGCGACTGCTACAGCAACAGAAGGTACAGAACCAGAGGAACATGTCTGGACCCATGCGTCAGTCTCAAGAGCAGGTAAAATTATTGTGAACCTTGAAGGTGTGTATGTTTTGGTGAAATGGGCTAATAAATGGCAGATTTATTCCAATCAAATTAAATGTGAGAGGATGTAATTTGGGAGTGCCAGTGAGTCTAGGACATGCACCATAAATGGTCTGGTCTTCGGGAGTATTGAGTAGCAGAAGGACTTTGGTGTAGGAGTTCAAATGTCCTTGAAAGAAACAGCACATGTAAGTAATGCACACAGACGTTGTCCTTTATTGTCCGGGGCACTGAGTTCAAGAACTGGGAGGTTATGCTCCAACTTTATAAAAACTAGTTAATCCTCAGCAGGAGTACTGCCTGCAATTCTCTTCGCCACATTATAAAAAGGATATAATAGTGCTAGGGAGGCGATTCACCAGGATGATTCCTGGAATGGAGTGTTTCAAGTCTGAGAGACTTACAAAGGCAAGATCCGTTTTCACTGGAGAGAGGGAGTTGAGGTGTGATTGAGGTGTATAAAATGAGGGGTGTAGATAGGCTAGACTGCGGAAAACTATTTCACAAAGGTAGATATTAAAACTAGAGAAAGTGGATTTATCGCAAGCAGGAAAAGATTTAGAGGGTACGTGAGGGGCTCTTTTACTGCCCGGAGATTGATGAGTATCTGAATACCTGACTCAGAGAGTGATGGGAGCAGACCATCTGACAGCATTTAAGAACCATCAAGATGTGCATTTAAGTCACCTAGGTAGAGAAAGTTATGAGCCAAATGATGGAAAGTAGGATCAATATGGATGAGTGCCCTCTGGTCAGTGTGGACATGTTCAAATGGTTTGTTTCCATCCTCTATGACTGACTATACAATCGACATATAACTTTCGCTAAAGCAGCTACTCATTAAAATAACCTAATCAAACCTACATTTTGTGACTTGATGTTTTAATTTTGGGTGTGGGAAAGATTAATTACCTGCACTGCCCTTATTTTGATGAGATGGGTGGATTGGTCATCTTTTGGAGGAATGATAACTGGATTACTTCCATTGGAGGAGAGATGTGTCTCCTGATCCTGTGCTATTGTGAGTATGGAACAAGTACAAAGTTGGCACCCAAAAATTGTTGCCGTATGTGCTAAGACATATCATAATGGATACTATTGATGTGCATAGTGGCACAAGGAATCTTAACTACATCATCTAGAGAAATCTTTTCAGTGGCATTTAATGATCCAGGCTTAAATTAACCACCTACCATTAGCACTCAAATCGTCATCATTTTAGTTAAAAAGAGGTGAGATTAAGTTTTTTCAGCATTAAAAATTTCTTTTGAACCAGAAATGACAAATGGTCATTGTGTGGATTTGAGGATCTTAACATATGTATTACTGTTTTTAATAGAGATTCCCATTAAATGTTAATGTGGCTTTGAGATGTACTGTCGACGTTAAATTTGTTTTCTTCCCTGTATATTCAGGCTGCTCGTGTACTCAACATGCAACAGATGCTGCAACACCCCCGTCAACTGGATACAAGCCTTCTGAAGCAGCAATCTTCATCACAGCAGCAACCAATGCATCAGCCCTCCATGAAGCCCTTCCCGGAGAATCTCATGCCCCCTACCCCTCACGAGCTGCAGACAAAAGAGCCACCTTCGCTCAACTCATACAGCAGCTACCCTTTAGGTGGGTTTCGTCAACCCAATCACAGGCGGTCTGATTCCATGGTGCCCGAAACTGCTAAACTTGCCCATGTGCCTTTAAACTGTTCTATTCCCAAAATGTTTCTACCTGATAACAACCTTAACCACAGCCTCCTCAGCTCCCCACTTAGTAATGCAAATAGCCACATGCCAAGCTCACCCATCCACCAGCATGCAGGGAGGAAGCTTACCACTCAAGAAAGATCTATGCCAAGAGGTGAATAATTGTTTGTGTAACCTATAGTCTCCACATGTACCCAGAAGGAAACTGATGGTGTTCTGTCAAGTTTGAGCAGGTGTTTCCCTTTAACTGGCAACTTTGAGTCCTGCCGAAGGGTCTCGGCCTGAAATGTCAACTGTACTTTTTTCCATAGGTGCTGCCTGGCCTGCCGAGTCTTCCAGCATTTTGTGTGTGTTGCTTGGATTTCCAGCATCTGCAGATTTTCTCGTTTGAACTGTGAAGTTTTGTTTACTTTCCTCCATAGGCAAGCTTTGGAAATGATTTAACTATATCTAATTAGTTGTGGGATGGCACCTGGGTAAATGACCATTAAAGACTGCTGGATTTGTATAAGAGTACAGTCCATTGACAACAGTCCACCCATGAAGTCAGTATTCAACAAGGCTATCTCTGCTCTGTGGCTCTCCAGCGTGGAGTAGCCTGACAACCCTATGTTGCAATACTGGAAAGCTGGTGCGTTTAGGGAAAACATATTCCATGTGTGTGTTTTCTTGCAAGGTCTGAAATGTTGCACTGTGTAAGTTCCATTTTAAAGTTGTACATCTACATCTTCGTGGCTTTAATACAGAATTAACTTTCTTGTTCAGGCTTGAATCCAAACTTGAATGTACCCCTGGATTTTGGCAGTATTGTTAACCTGAAAGAGCCACAAACCCAACAGTCTCGATTAAAGCAATGGACTGCCCCGGAAAGCCTTCCTGTTAATTCCTCTCTTGATCAAAACTCCAGCAAACATGGTAAGGCGTGATTGACCTTTAGGTCTGATATTAGTAGTAGGTTCCTAGTCACTTAAGTAGCCCAGCAGAAAGAGTCTCTTGGCTGTTGGATCTTGTGTCTAGGCTGTCACTTGTGTAAAGTCACTTATAAAAGATTAAGCAGTTATCTGTCATTCTTTTCTGAATGGCCTACAGTAAACTAAAACTTGGCATTTTTCCCCTTAGGTGCTACTTCAAGTGGTCTTAGTATTTGTTCTGGAAAGTTGCTTGAAGAATCTCCTTTTGGTCATTTTGACATTTCCATGAAGTCTCTGGCCAGTCCTCCTGGATCTGTTGGAGATGGCTGGCCAAGTGCCAAATCACCCAGTGATAAGCTCTCTAGCAATGTTAATTGGCCACCAGGTAAGATGTGCATTTAGTCAGATGGAAGACATTTTTTAAGTGTAGAATTTAAAATCTGAAGTCTTCTGCGATTCCTAGACCCCGTTTCAGGATGCAGTGTGTTGAAATGTTCCAGAAATAATTTTCAAGATACAGTACTGTGAGAAAGTCTTAGGCACCTTAGATTTTTTTTATATAAATTTGTTTTGATGTTTATTTTCTGTTTTCTGCATTAGTGTGTCAGTACAAAAGAGCAAATTTTAGAATTCCAAACATTTATTTTCCAAAAGATTAAATGTTACACAGAATTTTTTTTTGTATTTTGTTAAAGTAACATATTAAATAATAGACCACTTTTCAAATAAAAACTTGATTAATTTGTGGATATCTAGCCCAGTGCATGATTAAACAAAGATAACAAGTAGGCACTAATGATCACTGACATAATGAGTTGAATGAATTAAACTGATTAATTGAAACAGAAACGATTGTAGAAGGGATCAAACTCAGCGAAGCACAATCAAGCTAAAAGTTGAGAGTGTGACAGATGTGACAGTTTAATCTTCAAGTCGTCAATTCCTACATGAAGCCACAAGGTAGTCGTCCTGCATCAGCAAGGTCTATCCAAAGCAGAAATTTCACGGCACATAAGAGTTTAAAGATATGCTGTCCAAACTCTTCTGAAGAAGCGCAAAGAAACAGGCAAGGTTGAGGACCTGAAATGCAGTGGTCAGCCATGGAAACTGAGTGTGGCAGACAAGAGATAGATCAAACTGACATCCCTTCTAAATCAAAAGAAGTCAGGGACTGCTATCAGCTTTGAACTCAAAGAAACCACCAGAACCTTTACAGTCTGGAGAGGTCTTCTCAGAAGTGGTCTTCATGTAAGAGTTTCTGCCAGAAACCATTCCTCCGATGTGGAAACAAAGCGAAGAATCACCTACGCACAAAAACACAAGGATTGGGGTGCTGAACAATGGCAGCAAGTGCTGTTGACTAAAGAGTCAAAACTTGAAATTTTTGACTCACACAAGAGGCAGTTTGTCTTATGATTGGAGCTGGAAAGCACAACATGGATGCCTGACTGCAGCTGACAGTGCACAGTGGAGGTTCCCTGCAGGTTTGGAGCTGCGTTGGTGAACCGGTCAGAATTAATGGAATCCTGAGAAGTAAAAGCAGCTTCTCATTCATCATGTAATACCATCAGGGAGGCAACTTCATTCTGCAGCAGGACAAAGACCCCAAACATACAACCAAAGTCATAAATAACTATCTTCAGTGAGAACAAGAACGAGGACTTCTGCCCAGATGTATGGCCTCCACAGAGCCCTGATCTCAACATCATCAAGGCCATCTGGAATTACAGACTGGGAGAGACAGAAGCAAGCAAGACAGCTAAAGTCTTCAGAAGAACTGTTACAAGTTCTCCAAGATGCTTGGAACAACCAACCAGTCAATTTTCTTATAAAACTGCACAATAGTGTACTTAAGAGAATTAATTGATGCTGTTTTAAACTCAAAAGGGTGGTCACACCAAGTATTAATTTTAATTAAGTTTATACTGCTTACTGCTCTTTATAGTATTTTCTTTATATTTAGAAACTTCATTTCATTATTTTTGAAATTATCTTCACTTTGCATAATTTTTTTAACTTGTGCCTAAGATTTTTGCACGGTGCTGTATGTTTAATTACAGGGACACCTTGTGGCATATGATAGCACTGCATTTTGTGCATGTATGGACATTGTTCTTCTTCGATGTGGCACTCAGCTGGAGTATCAAATATCTACCAGAAACTTGGCCCTGCAGTTTGAACCCATTAATATTTAATTGTGCATGTAGCTTCAAGTGAAAAATCATGTTTAATTCCAAATGGATTTTAATTTGCCTCTTCTTTATAGGGTATTTAGTAATATTTTTAACGGTAATGAACTGATGAATGAGGTTTTCACATTTTATCATGAAAAAGGTGAAGAGAGGAGGTATATTGCCTAATGTTTTCATGTTTCACGGCTAGATTATATAACAGAACTATATACAGCAGAGCAAACTTCCTATCATTTTGGCACATTGAATGCCTGGCCAAGTGCAAAAGATAGAGAGCAGGGATTTTTTTGTTGCCACAAAAAGAGAGAGGCAGTAAAATCAGGTGACTGGGTGAAGGCTGGTAGAAAAGGGATAACTTAGTTGGTGATAGCTAAGAGAGCATGATGAAGGCTTGTTAACATCAGCTAATCTGTCTGGAAAAGATTTAAATGGAAGGAAAGTAGAAAAGAGGTAAAAACGTGTTTTGAATTTAAATGCAGAGAAAAACAATTCCTGGCAGTCTGGAATAAAGAAAAATATGGAGTAATCCCAGTAGGTTGGGTGGCATTTTGATATTTGTCAATGTGTTTCATTTGGGTCCAACCTGATCTGCTCACTACTCGCTTGGAATGCAAAGCATTTTTTTTTCCAGTTTGACTTCAAAAGTATTTGTTTTACCTTATTCATTCCTCAGGATATGGTCATGATTGGCAAAGCCAGGATTTATTGCTCATTTCTAATTATCCTAGCATGCCAGGCCACCTCACAGAAAGTATGAGTAAATTTCCTCATTATAGGCCTACAGTTATATATAGACCAAACTAGATAAAATTTACTCCCCTGAAGATGTTAGAAAACCAGATCAGTTTACAAGAAGCTTGTGTTTTCTTGGTCCTTGTGACTTTTGTTTCAAATTCCCAATTAATAGTTGAATTTAAATTCTATTGATGCTATGGTGGGATTTGAACTTGGATCTCTGGTTTGCTCATCTGGCAATTTAATGACTGCACTATTACAATACCCTTCATTGTGTGGGATCCATAGTTTTTGTTATTTTTCTAAAGTTTCTGGGCTCACAGAATCTGAGATTTCCTGTCATACCTTTATAAGGGTTTTCTTTGATGCACCAGTGTACATCAATGTTTCTTTGGTGTACAGTAGTGATTCTTTTGAAGTAGTGATAACACCCTAGTTTCAAGTGCTAATATTTAGCTCATTAGAAGTAGCACATATTTAACACCTTATTTAATCCTGCTCGTGTCATACATTGATTCATTCAGTAAGATTAGTTGCAATTTCATTATTAATACAGATCTGGAGAGCAGGTAGAAATTGTGTGGTGTTACATCAACTGTTTGGAGGGAATGGGCTAGATAAATTTACCACTCTGGATGGTGTGTTCCTGATGGTTCTTTAAAGTCTTGTTATAAAGGGGGAAAAACACTAGCTAAGTGGTTGCATACCAAGGATACTAGTAGGTTGTAGATTTATGCCTTGGCTTCTTTATGTACTGGGTTTTATATTTATAGATTACACGCTTGGGAACTTACTGCATCTATGTATCTTTCCCAAATATGCTGCCCCTTGTATCCTAAAGTTTAATATGTTTGGTTCTTCCATCTAGAATTTCGTCCTGGTGAGCCTTGGAAAGGTTATCAAAACATTGACCCTGAAACTGACCCTTACGTCACTCCTGGCAGTGTAATGACCAATCTGTCGATCTCTACTGCCCGGGATCTTGACCTCCTCAGGGACAGGAACAATAGTAAGTCTCTTCCTCCTCCTGTACTTTCAGCTGAAGGTATATTACATAAAGTATATTTACAAGTGTAGTCATTGTTATAACGTAGGAAGCTTAACAGCCAGACAAAGAAGACCAAGACTATTCTCATGATGTTGATTGAAGGCTAAGTATTGGCCAGGGTATCATAACGCCAATCTGAGATAGTCCATTAAATAGGTCATTCTGCAAACCAGTCCATGTTCCACTCACTGCCAATGTGGCTGTCCCAAATAAAAGATATCACACATAGATGACAGTGCATCCAGCTGTGGGGTGTCTTTAAATACTGCAGTGAATTATCAGTTAAGATTATGCCGTTGAGATTCAAAAGTGAGAATTCAACTTAGCGACTTAGACTTCAAGCCAAATGTCCTCCCCGCTGAATCACATCTAATGCTTAAGGAGGCATCAACTAAATTGGCCTATCAATACATAACTGGCAATTTTTAAAATTCATTTTACTGGAAGGTCATGTTTGACAAATCTTATTGAATTTTTTGATGAGGTTACTAAGAAAGTTGTCGAGGGTAAAGCAGTGGATGTTATCTATATGGACTTCAGTAAGGCCTTTGACAAGGTTCAACAAGGAAGGTTAGTTAGAAAGGTTCAATCGTTAGGCATTAATATGGAAGTAATAAAATGGATTCAGCAGTGGCTAGATGGGAGACACCAGAGAGTAGTGGTGGATAACTGTGTGTCAGATTGGAGGATGGTATGTAGCGGTGTGCCTCAGGGATCTGTACTGGGTCCAATGTTGTTTGTCATATATATATTAATGATCTGGATGATGGGGTGGTAAATTGGATTAGTAAGTATGCAGATGATACTAAGATAGGTGGTGTTGTGGATGATGAGGTAGGTTTTCAAAGCTTGCGGAGAGATTTAGGACAGTTAGAAGAGTGGGCTGAAAGATGGCAGATGGAGTTTAATGCTGAAAAATGTGAGGTGCTACATTTTGGTAGGACTTCAAAATAGGACATACATGGTAAATGGGCATTGAAGAATGCTGTAGAACTGAGGGATCTAGGAATAATGGTGCATAGTTCCCTGAAGGTGGAATCTCATGTGGATAGGGTGGTGAAGAAAGCTTTTGGTATGCTGGCCTTTATTAATCAGAGCATTGAGTATAGGAGTTGGGATGTAATGTTGAAATTGTATAAGGCATTGGTAAGGCCAAATTTGGGGTATTGTGTACAGTTCTGGTCACAGAATTATAGGAAAGATGTCAATAAAATTGAGAGAGTACAGAGGAGGTTTACTAAAATGTTGCCTGGTTTTCATCTCCCAAGTTACACGGAAAGGTTGAACAAGTTCTTTATTCTTTGGAGCGTAGAAGGTTGAGGGGGGACTTGATAGAGGTGTTTAAAATTATGAGGGGGATTGATAGAGTTGACGTGGATAGGCTTTTTCCATTGAGAGTGGGGAAGATTCAAACAAGAGGACATGAGTTGAGAGTTAAAGGACAAAAGTTTAGGGGCAACATGAACCACCAAGGGCAGCATTTCTCTCTAACAGCTGTGGAGAAGATGATGATGAGCTACCTTATTGGATCTAATGATTAATTATTTCCAAATCAAGATGATGTTTGTATTTGAAAATAACTCACAGATGGTGGTTTTGATGCATCTACTACTCTTTGGTGGTAATGGCAGAGGGAATTGTTGTATGGGTTGATGGATTGAGTACCATTCAAATGGGCTGCTTTGTCTGGACAGTACAAGACTTATTGAATGTTATTGGAGCTGCAGTTGTACATGGTAGAGTAGCTTTGGAGAACTGAGAGCTTTTATTGCACAGTGATGGATACACAACCTCTTGTTGGTCCAGCTGAATTTCTGTTCAGTGGTGAGCCTAAGGCAGCTGATGGGATGGTACATGGCAATGGTAGTACCATGTATGTCAAAAATAGGTAGTTAGAATATTGTTGGCTTTTGCCTGGCACTTAGGTGGCAAGAATGTGAATTGCCACATACCAACTAATGTCTGAATGTTTATGAATTAATACTTGCGGATATGGATACTTCATTTACTAATGTCTGTTGCAGTGAAGTCTAGGGGGCAATTGTGATTGGTCTCCAACACTATAACCACCTTCCTCTGCTCAAAGCAACAACTCTAGCCACTGCAAACTGATTTTGCCTTGATGCCCATTGACTTCAGTTTTACCAGATCTCTTTGTGGCCACACATTTGTCAGTTTTTTGGGCTATGCTCAGACTAAGTCTGCAATGAGATCTTGAGGCAAGTGGTTCCGGTAAAACCTAATTTTGGCATCCGTGAGCAAGTTTCTTTCTGTTACTTTGTTCGTGATTGGGAGCATAATTGCATGGTATTAGCTCAATTAGATTGTCCTTCATTTTGCAGGCAGAATATATGTGGAAAGTTTTCCATGTTGTTGGATAGATGCCAGTGTTGTAATTGTACCAGATCACGTATTTCAGCTTTGACTTTGGTGCTTGCATGCTAAGCCCTACAAATGTGGAGCTGTCACTGCCTCCTTATTAGATGTTTAATTCCCCCTTGTCATTTATATCTAAATTTGCAAGCAAGCAGAGGTTTGTCTGATAATTTGGTTGTAAGATTGTTCCGCTCTATTACATGGTTTATTGCACCCAGGCAGTCTTGTGTCAGAGCTTCACGAGGCTGGGGCTCATCTTTTAATATGACTGATACTGCTCCGGGCAATCCATCTTCTACATAACTTTTAAATCAGCTTATTGCCAGTCTTGATAGCAAAAGATATAATCAGGGATAATCTGGGCAATAAGGATGCAGACTGTGGGGAAGACGATTTTACTTCTGCCACTGATTTTTAGATTCTAAAGTATGCAAAGTGTCGAGGTCAGGTGAATGCATCAGATTTCCTTCCCTAAAGAATGTTATGGTAGTCCTGTAGTTTCATGGTCACCATTGCAAAGATTAGCTTTTCTTCTTATCAGAGTATTTAACTAAATGCAAATTCTATATCTGCTTTTGGTGGCATTTAATCTTGTATCACTGCATTATGAATAAAATTATAAATGATTTACAATTACTAGCAACAAATGTGCTGCAGGAGACTCAGTCGGAAGAAAGGAACTATTGACATCTTGGGTTGAAATCTTGTATAAGGTCCCTCTGGGATTGCTAGTTCAATAACAACCTGTGCATTCTGTACCTCTAGCTGGTTGGGTGTCCGTCCATTCCATTGCCTAAAGAACTGCTAATCTAAAATGGATAAATATTTAAATGAGACTATAGGATGGAAAGCTTCTCTCAGGTTACCTGTTCGAGTTGTACATATGCAGAGGTTACTGAGAGGCTTTGAGTAACAAGAAACAGAGACTATATCACCTGAGTGACTAATGTAAAAGGAGAAGATGGAACAGAGGGATCTGGATCCTTTTGATAAAATTATAGTTACGTGTTTCTGTATATTTTGCATTTCCAGCTAGGATTACACTTGTTTTATAATGTGGATGTAAATAATTTGTACCTGAAGCCTCCAGCAAATCATTGATGTGTCACTCTGTGTGTGTTCAGTAGGGTCATCCTCATCTATGAACACCACGCTGCCTTCAACTAGTGCCTGGTCCCTTGTTGGTGCCTCCAGCTACAATAGTTCCCTCAGCAGTACAGCACAAAGCACTCCAGGTAGGAATCCTAGTGTGAAACTACTAATCAATATAAAGCTCTTCCACCAGCTACATGTGTGCGTAAAGCCCTTGTGGAGATCCCTTTGCACTGTATTTCACCTGCAAGGTATGACATTGTAGATGAAGCTGCTCTTTTGACTGGGGAGAATTTGAAAAATAAGACCATTTCATTAGTCAAAGAAAACAAATGTATGCCCTGCAACAAGTAACTAATCCAATAGTCGTCTGCTAGGCAGTGGTGAGGACTGTCCTATCTGATCAGCGCCTTCTCTTATAAGAGCTCCCAGATCCATTAACCCCTTCTCACCTAAGAACCTGACGCCGATGACTGCCAAGTTGCTACCTACCTTCGGCTGACGGGATGGGGTGCTGGATCACTTAGTGAGATCTTTTTAAAAGAAACATTAAATATATGTTGACTGGTTGTAGTATATTTGTGGTAAGAATATAAGCTGATGTTTTGTATGTGTTTCCCTTTCTTCAGCCAGAATTGGTGACCCCAAATCCACCTGGTCTCCTGGTCCAGTTACCAATGCTTCCCTTGCTCATGAACTGTGGAAAGTTCCCCTGCCACCCAAAAACACTACTGCTCCGTCCCGCCCACCACCTGGGCTGACCAATCAGAAGCCTTCGTCCTCATGGGGAAACAGCTCGCTGCGCATGGGTGGAGGATGGGGGAGTTCAGACTCCAGATACAACCATGGTAAGAAGTGGGCTTCAGTCTGACTGTACTCTTATTGTAGTAACAGCTAATTAAGTAACTCCTGCAGATTCCTGAAACCTGGTGTTCTGGACTCCAACTCTAGTTTCCAGTCACATGCTGCATTCCGGAAGTGACACACACACACACACACACACACACACACACACAAAAACACAAAAACACACACACACTCTCTCACACTCTGAACCACTGGGATTTCTAGACATTCTGATTCTAGATTATCCAAGTTTTATTGATCTGATATTTTACTCTTGGTAAAACTCCTTTACATTACTCACTCTCATGACTTCTAACTTCTAAGACCATTAGACATAGGAGCAGAATTAGGTGATTTGGTCCATCAAGTCTGTTCCACTATTTCATCATGGCTGATCCAATTTTCCTCTCAGCCCCAATTGACTGCCCTCTCCCCGTATCCCTTCGTGCCCTGACCAGTCAAGAATCCGTCAACCTCTGCCTTAAATATACATAAAGCCAGCCTCTACAGCTGCCTGTGGCAAAGAATACCACTGATTCACCACTCTCTAGTTAAAGAAATTTCTCCCCAATTCCGTTCTGAAAGGACACCCCTCTATTCTGAAGCTCTGTCCTCTGGTCTTAGACTCTCTCATCACAGGAAACATCATTTCTACGTCCACTCTATCAAGGCCTTTCACCGTTCGATAAGTTTCAATTAGGTCACCCCTCATGGACCACCTTTGAACCCTCTCCAGTTTCAGCACATAGTTTCTAAGATAAGGGGCCCATAACTGCTCCCAGTGCTCCAAGTGAGGCCTCACCAGTGTTATATAAATTCTCAACATTACATCCTTGCTTTTATATTCTAGTCCATTTGAAATGAGTGTTAACATCACACTTGCCTTCCTCAAAACAGACTTGACCTGCAAACTAACCTTGAGGGAATCCTGCACAAGTCCTTTGCATCTCAGCTTTTTGTATTTTCACTGCATTTAGAAAATTGTCGACCCTTTCATTTCTCCCACCAAAGTGCATGACCATACACTCCTCATCACTGTATTCCATCTGCCACTTCTATGCCCATTCTGTTGCCTCTCTGCTTCCTCAAGACTACCTGCCCCTTCATCTATATTTGTATCATTTGCAAACTTTGCAGCAAAGTTCCATCATCCAAATCATAGATGTATAACATAAAACCGATTGGTCCCAACACGTATCCTGTGGAACACCACTAGTCACCGGCAGCCAACCAGAAATCATCATCATGTGCCATGGCCCACACACTCCTGTTTCGGATCAAGTGGATCAATTCATTGGTATTCATTTCCAATTCTCTGGCTGCTGTCTCCATCATCATTTGTCTTTGTCTTTGTCTTCCTCTTGCTTTCTTCCCTTCAATCTTTCCCATAATTACCGTGCATTTTAACTCCTCTTTCCTAATCACATGTGCAATGAAGTTGCGTTGCCTCTTCATGATCTCATACGTTATTTCCCTTTTAGTGTTTGCTGTGTTCATGACATCCTCGTTAGATATTCGTTTCATCCATAATATTCTTTGCAAACTCCTCAAAAACTACATCTCTGCTGCTACAATTCATTTCCTCATGTTACTAGATATTGTCCAACATTCTGCGCAATATAACATAACTGGATAACATAACATAACATAACTGGATAATATAACATAACATTTCAGTGCTCTGAGGTGGGTTGTCATGCCTAGTTTAGTGTTGGTCAGTATACTCTTCATTCTCGTAAAGGTGTCTTTTGCCATCCCTATTCTTCTTTTGATGTCCATGTCGCACCTGCCATCTGATGTCACCCAGCTTCCTAAGTAGCAAATGTTCTGTACTTGTTTTATGACTTCCGTGTTTATTCTCAGCCTGCAGATAGGATTCTCCTTCTTTTTGGATATCACCATACATTCTGTCTTTTTGCAATTGATAGACCCATTTTTGCACTTTCTTCAACAATTATATCAATTAAGTTTGTAGTTCTTCCTCTGTACTTGCAACTAACACAGTGTCATCTGCATATCTGAAATTATTGATGTTTTCACCGCCAACTTTGATTCCCAAGATGTCTCTTATTTTTTGTAATATTGTTTCACTGTACACATTAAATAAATCAGGGGAGAAAACACACCTGTCTAACACCTCTCTTGATTTTCGTAAACTCACTCACTTCTCCATCTATTCTTACAGCGGCAGTTTGTTCCCAGTACAGATTTCTGATTAGGCAGAGGTCTTTCGAATCTAGATCTAGTTTTCTGTAATATTTCAAATAACTTATTGTGCTTCACTTTATCAAATGCTTTTGTGTAGTCGATAAAACAAGCAAACAAATCTTTTTACTCTTGAATAGCTCGTTCTGATAGTATCCTTAACATCAATATCACATTTCTTGTACCTTTGTCTTTCACAAAACCACATTGTTCTTTACCTGTTTCAGCTTGTATCTTACTTTCAGCTCTTATCATCAAAATTCTTAGAAGTATCTTGGTGATATGACTCATTAAACTTATGGTCCTATGTAATTCGCATTCTATTGCTCCAGGTTTCTTAGGAAGAGTGATAAATACTGATTTTTTTTTTCATCTCTTCTGGTATTATTCCATTCTCATAAATGTCATTGATTAAATCAGTACGTTTTTCAATTCCATTATCTTCAAGGGCGATAATTTGTTCTATTACTAATTCATCAGGACCTGCTGCCTTTCCTTTTTTCATTTTATTTATAGCATTACAAACTTCAGATTTTAAAATACTTGGACCTTCAATGTTTTTCTTAATTTCTGGTTTTTTGCATCAATCGTCTTCAAACACTTCCCGAATATACTCAGTCCATCTGTTCATAATCTCATCTTTTTCCATGATAATGGTACCGTCCTTTGCTTTCAAACATCCACCTGAAGAACAGAGGAGCTTTTTACCAGTGATTTTCTTGATTTATTGATGTAACCTTTTTGGATCAGTAATAGGGATTCTTTCTATTTGCTCACATTCCTGGTTTAACCATTCTTCTTTGGCTTTTTGACATAAGCTTTTAACTTTTTTCTCTAAGGATTTATATTCTATAGGATTTGCTTTCTTCTGTCTCCTTCCTTCCATTAGATTTTTGATTTCATCTGTCATCCATTTATTCTTTGTGCTTTTTTCTGTTATTGGAATCACTGACTTTGCTGATTCTACTGAGGCATCCTTTAGAGTTAAATTTCATTTCTACATGATTGTTACCATCTTCAACAGATTCTGTTTCTAGACTGGATATGACTCTAAACTGCAACTGGTGATGAGGCTCTGACTGGGGACTTTTAGAGCTTTGGGGAAAGTGGAGCTATCCCTTAGTCATTCATTACTCCCAGGGCCACTCTGACCCGGAACGGTAGCACCTGCTCAGGATACGAGCAAAGGCCAATGGCAGATCCGGCAGGTTCAGTAACTGAACTTATGACGGAGAAGGCGGGTGAGTTAGGACCTCAAATGTCAACGGCTATAGTACAGGCGGATGAACATTTGGGAAGAGAAATGGCGATTTCTTTAGTTCGCCCAACGGTAGGCAATAGCAAACCACCATTGCTAGATACTAGGTTTCCTAGAATCTATTTGCTAAGAAAACCATGGTCAAACTCACAAAATGTATCACACAACAACAGTGTCAAGCGGTTCTTCAGCCTGAGTGAAATACCCTCCTCTCAAAACTTCCGATGTCCGGATTAGTGGCTGTCTATGCTCCATAAACCAAGTACTGATATATTGTGATTCTTGGCTGAAAAGATCCTTGCTTTAATTTCCTTTCTCTGTCCAGTTAGTTATGCTGTGGAGATTTACAGATTACATAATCATTCTTGGAAACTTCCTTTATAATTGTTAGTTAGTCTTATACATTATACAAATCTGTATCCAACTATCTGGAAATCCTGATGGTAAGGCATCTAGCTCACCATTTGCTGATTCCCATTCTCCATCAGAGTCCAGGATCCTGATTCCTCTGTAATTCACCAGGTTCTTTTTTCCAGCATCCCCCTCAAACTTACCTGATTCTGTTTTCCACACTCCCTTTTAGCTTACAGGTTCACTGGGAAATCTTTCTCTCATGACATTGAAACATTAAGTGAATGACATCCATTAATCTGGACAATATGCTGGTCCAATACTGCTGAAGTCCTTCACATGCAGGCACAAAGTATATTTTACTGCCACGTTGATTTTAGATGCTTTTTTTTTAGTAATGCTGGTTTTGGTCATCAGATTGAGTGATTTAACTTGGCTGGGCATGTGATTAGGAGTGATGCATCGAGTTCATGACATCCTTTTGTTGGATTTTCTGCAGGTCCTAGCTGGGGCGACATCAGCTCAGGGAGAATAACAAATTGGCTTGTTCTCAAGAACCTCACGCCTCAGGTAAGTGAATGCATTGTATTCAAGCAATGATTCAGTAATCCTGTGCACAATAATACACCTGTCAGTCCCACCACAGATAGAGTTTTGATTTAAAACTGAAAAGATGACAGCTGTTCAGTATCCTTGGCTAACCATTAAGAAAATGCATGAGAGACAAGTTTGTCTTGTGTGCAACTTGGGAAAGGACAAGGTTGTTAATATGTTGCAGCTTTATAAACGTACTGCAAGCATCATTGTAATTTACAAGCAAAGTAAACCACTTTTTTATTAATTTTTTAATAAGTTTCTACAATGCAACAACAAAAAAAGTAAAAAAGATTTATACAGTGCAAAACAAACATATCAAATGTACAGTTGATAACAGACCTTCACTTTTTAAATCTTCAAAATTATCTGCACCATAACATATTCCCATTCTCTTCTAGCACCCCAAAGGCATAGCTTTCTGAATTAAGAGCAATTTCACACACAGATTGACAGCATTCTGTTACTTTGTCCAGATGTCCTTGTGTGATTTGAGATAAGCATCACCAACTGTCCAGTTTTGCCTTCCCACTGGGACGTTTTCCAGGTCATTGGATAGCCGGATGTCTGGATGATTAGATTATTTCTCTAGCCCAGGAGACTTAACTAACTTAACAAAGGTTAATGGAAATTGTCGCTCATTATCACAGTGGGCAGCTCAGCAGAATGTAAATCTGAACATGATATAGTCCTCCCAATTGGGTTATGTTTTCTGCTTTGGAAACAACTCATCATACTTTCTATTTTAAAGCTCATCCATGTTGGTGTGTTTTCTGGGCTATAGAGTTTAGCTTTGCTTTCAGTTCTGGTCTTTTTAACTACCGTCTCTCCGCTAGGTCAGCTATGCCTTAGCTGCCTAAGCTCTAACTCATTAATTCCCTTCATAAACTTCTCCACCTCTTTTTTTCAAATCCTTCTCAAATCTACTTTATTTGGCCATCTGTACTTTCTGTTCTTCGATGTTGACCGTTAATCATTCCTGTGAATCACTTTTGGAAGGATTTGCTATACAAAACCTCCATATAAATGCAAGTTGTAGACATTTTGCTGCCCTGTATTATTCTCACTGAATGGACTCTTGCTGTGTCTTTAACCTTCAGATTGACGGCTCCACCTTGCGTACACTGTGCATGCAGCACGGCCCACTAATAACATTCCACCTTAACCTGCCCCACGGAAACGCTTTGGTATGTTACAGTTCGAAAGAAGAGGCAGCCAAGGCACAGAAATCTCTGCACATGTAAGTAGCACTGAGCTTGACTAACAGACATATGGTGGGAATTTTGTTAATTTCCAAGAAGGGGAAGGGATTTAGAAAGTACATAAATTATCTTGTGAAGCAAGAAGTTTTGAACCTTAATCAAGCTAAGTTTGCAATGATGTGCAGGTTTTGGTCATTTATTTGTACAGCGCTGGAGCTCACATTTGATGCAGAGTTGCTGCCTATCCCAAAAGCATTAGTCAGCAAATTATTTTAATAATATTTGATTTAGCAACAACATCAAGTGAAATATGTGGGAGGAAAAAGAAATGTACACTTCTGGTCTCCATGTGATATTACTTGAGAGGGTTGGAGGAGATGTGCAATGGATGCAGTTATTCAGTGATTGTCTTTGAAGCTTCTATTAAGATATCCACCTTCTCCAAGCTCTTAGATATAAGGTTTGCTTTCTTTTGACAACAGGTCACTGCAGTATTGTTGAGTCTAAATTGGAGAAGTCCAATTGTGATGATGTCAGAAAGGATCTGGCAGGTTTAGATTGTGATAAGTTGTTTTCTGGCAAAAAAGGATGCTTGCTTAGTGGAAGCCTTCAAAAATATGAAATATTGAAGAGTGCGGAATTTGCATGATTTTGTTAGGATAAATGGCAAGGCCTTTAGGGAACCTTGGTTTTCAAGAGATCCTGGTTAAGAAGGAGTACATGCCAAGTATAAGCAGCAAGGAATAAATGAGATGCTTGAGGAGTATCAGAAATGCAAGAGAACACTTAAGAGGGAAATCCCAAGGGCTTCTGGGGATATATGAAAAGCAAGGGACAAAGTTGCTCCATTTGAAGTTCGGCATGGTCGTCTATGCATGGAGCTGACAGATCTTAAATGGGTTTTTTGCATCTGTATTTACTCAGAAATTTTCTAAGAACATGGTCTATAGAACTGAGACAAAATAGTAGTGAGGTTATGGACCATATGCCGATTGCAGAGGAGGAGGTGATTGCTGTCTTGAGGCAAATTAAGGTGGATAACTCCTCAGGGCCTGACAAGGTGTCCCCTTGGATCCTGTATGGGAGGCTATACAGAAATTGCAGATGCCCTGACAGAGATATTTAAAGTGTCCTTAGCTGTGGGTGAGATGCTGAAGTATTAGAGGAGTGCTAAAGTTCCATTGTTCGTGAAAGACTGAGAATAATATATGAATTTCTAGGCCTGTGTGCCAAATATCAGTAGTGGGTAAATTAATTGAAGGTATTCTAAGGAACAGTATATACAGGTATATATAGTTCGATAGACAGGGCCTGATTGGGGATAGTCAACATGACCTTGTGTGTGGTAGGTTGTGTTTAGCCAATCTTAAGAGCTTTTTGAGAACATTACCAGGAAATTTGATGAAGGAAAGACAGTGGAAATTGTCTACATGGACTTTAGCAAGGCTTTTGACAAAGTCCTGCATGGAAGGCTGGTCCAGAAGGTTCAGTTGCTCAGTGTTCAGGATGAAATAGCAAATTGGATTCAACATGGGCTAAGCTGGAGAAGTCTATGTGGTAATAGATAGTCGCCTCTCTGACAGGGGCCCTGTGACTACTGGTGTGGTGCAGATATCAGTGCTGAGTCCATGGTTGTTTGTCATTTATATTAATGATTTTGATGACAGTGTTGTATACTGGATCTGCAGTGGTGTAGTGGTCAGTGAGGAAGGCAATCAAAGCTTGCAGCAGGATCTGGAAAAAAAGGGCTGAAAAATGACAATTGAAATTTAATGCATATAAATGTGAGGTGTTGCACTTTGTGGTGACAAACCAGGGTAGGTCTTGCACAGTAAATGGTAGAGCACTGAAGATCAAAAGGATCTGGGGATACTCTATGACACCTTTAAGTTCCAAACATTTCCTTCATACCTTATCTTCCCCTTCTTCTCAGAACATGTAGCCCTTCAAGTTGCCTCAGTCTGGCTTCAGTCACGTTTTGAGGCAAGCCTTGATAATTGTAAATGCTTGGTCATTTACTCAATTTTCTTCGTTTGTGGTATTCTTACTCTCTTTTACTGACCAGCTTAGTGAGAAGACCAGACGTACTCCAATACTGGATATAGATTTTTTTTCTCCTGTAACAGTTCCTCTTTTACATTTTTCACATTCTTCTGCACATTTCTATTTTCATCTTAACTACCAGCTCATTCCCCATTTTCTTTAACATTAACATTACATATGGCAATGGTAAATTGATGCTTCCTTTTGACCATCTTTGTATTGTCACTACTGACCAAAGTTGGATATGTAAATCCTAGATCAACTGCAGCAGTTCAAGATGGTGTTTCACTGCTTTTGAAGAGCTTTTGAGGACAGCCACAAATGTTGGGTTTGCTAGTGGTGTCTAGAGTTTATTAATACAATGCCTTGAAAAGGTACTCACCCCCCCCCACAAATAATTTCACATTTTAATGTCTCATTTTCTAAATTTAAAATATACTTAAGTAGGATTTTTTGAGCTAATCTACAAAACATTGTGCATCATGTCAAATCAAAAAAAATTCCAAAACCTATCAACAATTTACTAAAAATTAAAACCAAAATTGTGAGGCTAAAAAAGCATTCATCCCCTTTGTAATTAGAACTCATCGAATTTGTTGATGCAGAAAATTGGATGATCACCTGAATAAATAATCCTTCTCTCTATAAGGTCCAGCAGTTTGGTAGATTTTCAACAAATCAAACCAAAATGAAGACGAAAGAGCATTCAAGGCAAGTCAGGGAGGTGATAATAGAGAAGTACAATCTGGGGAATAGTGCAAGACCACCTCAAAGGCAGTGAACATAGCTCGGAGTTCAGTGCGGTCCGTCGTGAAAAATACGAAACCACAGCCACGCTGCCTAAGTCAGGCTTAACTTGGTCGCCAGAGAAGAATGGTGCTTGTAAGATAGGCTAATGTGATACCAACAGTCATTTTGAGTGAGCTGCAGAAGTCAGTGGCTGCAACTGGAGATAGTGCAAGACCTTGGCTCCACAATCTCCAAGGCCTTGCACTAAAAGGGAATTTATGGAAGGATCCCTGGCTAAAATAAAGCATATCTTTGCCTGCAAACCTTTGCAAAGCGTCACATAGAAGATACTGTAAAGATGTGGATGAAGGTGTTGTGGTCATATGAGACTAAAGTGGAAATTTTTGACCTCAACACTAACGGTACGCGTGGCATAAATCTAATACTGTGCATCAGCCAGTTGACACTATCCCTACTGTAATGTATGGTAGAGATAGTATCATGCTATGGGGATGCTTTTTAGCAGCAGCGACTGGAAATCTGGTCAGGATTGATGGAAAGATCAATGCTGCTAAATACAGAGAGATCTTGGATTAAAAACCTGCTGCAAGCTTCTGCCAAAAAGCTTAAACTGTGGAGGAATTTCATCTTTCAGCAGCACAATGACGCAAAGCACACTGCCAGAGCAACCATGGAGAAAATTGATGTCCTTGATTGACCCGGTCGGAGTCTTGACCTTAACCCAAGCAAATATCTCAGGCAGGACTTCCAAGATCGCTGTCCATCACCACTCCCCAACTAACCTGGCTCAGCTTGAGCAATTTTGCAAGGAGGAATGGACAAATTTCACTCCATCACATTGTACAAAGCTAATAAAGGTTATCCAAAACGATTATTGGCTGTCGTAGCTGCGGGAGAGTGGTTCAAGGAGGTGCGGTAGCCTTGTGATTAGCACAACACTTTACAGCACTAGTGACCCAGGTTCAATTCCCATCACTACCTGTAAGGAGTTTGTATGTTCTCCCCAAGACTATGTGGGTTTCCTCTGGGTGCTCCAGCTTATTCCCACAGACCAGAGACCTACCAGTTGGTAGGTTAATTAGTCATTGTAAGTTGTCCCATGATTAGGCTAAAGGCTGATTTATATTTGTGCGTACTAGCTTATGCCGTAGCCTACGCAAGTGGGCTGTGCCGTTGTGAGCATTTATACTTGTGCGTTGGTGTGTCTGTGTCGCTCTGCAATTCACCACCAAAACACTAGCTGGCGATGGGGTTTCTATGCCACTGTGTTGAGTTTCTTCGTGTTGAAACTCAACACGAAGAAACTCAAAACTTCAAACAATGGTGACTGAAACTGAAGGAGGGTGAATTTTCTGTGCTTGTCTGGCCACTGAAAGACGTGGATGAGGAAATGCATTTCAAATATTTTCAGATGTCGGCAGGTAGATTCAGAGGTCTGTAAAGCTTTATGGAAAGCATTGCAGCCAGAGTTCCTTCCCTGCCCTTCAGTCGCCCAATGGGAAGCTATTGCAGCGTAGGAGGAAATGCGATGCTACCAAGCGGACCAATCACAGTTGCACGGTCTGCTTCGCCACAAGGTGTAGTTATATTTTTGGGGAGGTGCGCTTCAGGCTGCAGCGTAGGGTACGGTGTAGGGTATATGGCTATGCCAAACTTACGCACAACTATAAATTGGCCTTAAGTTTACATCGGGGTTGCTGGCTGGGCAGCTTGAAGGGCCGGAAGGGTCTTTTCCGGGCTGAATCTCAGTAAATAAATATAAAATAAAATAAATACTGACAAAGGGGGATGAATACTTTTAAAATGCTGACATTGCTGTTTTTGAAATTTTAGTTTTTCATACATATTCATTGTTTTTTGGGTTCTACTGTGGGGGGAAGAGCCTATGATTCACAAAAATCAGTTAAATTAATCTGGTTGTAATACCCATTTATGTGAACAAAGGGTTGAGGGCTGAATACTTTTACAAGGCATTGTATATTAAATAGCTTTTCATGTAAACCTTTGGTAACATAATGCTCCCCTTCAGCCTCTCTTCTTCTAGCCCTGAACCTTGTTTTTCCACTCCTGCCATTCCTGCTTTTAAAAACTTACAGCACAGTTAGTGTTTGCTTATTATCAATGCAGAACAGATCTAGTAGTTCCTATTTCTCTTCCACTTGTCCATGACTTTAAGATGAAATGGGTATTTTTATTGCATTCCAGGTGATGAATGTTTATTTGATTGATTTCCCTTTTGACTTCCAGGTGTGTTTTAGGGAACACTACCATTCTTGCTGAGTTTGCCAGTGAAGACGAGATTAATCGCTTCTTTGCACAAGGCCAGTCGTTGACGCCCTCTCTGGGCTGGCAGTCTCTGGGATCCAGCCAGAACCGTATTGCATCCATTGACAGTTCCCACCCATTCTCAAACCGCAATGATCTCAGTCACTGGAATGGAGCTGGGCTGTCAGGAACTGGTAGTGGAGACCTCCATGGCACTTCACTTTGGGGTACTCCTAATTATTCCACTAGCCTCTGGGGAACCCCAAGCAGCAATGATATGCGGGGAATCGGCAGCCCATCCCCCATTAATGCTTTCCTCCCCGTTGATCATCTTGGAGGTGGAGAGTCCATTTAACTTTACATGACTCAAACTGTGACCTCAACATGAAAAGCAGCACTAATCGGACTTTTCACCTACAACACAAGAGAGAGCGTGAGAAAGAGAGAGAGAGAAGGAGAAAAGGGGTCACCTGTGGAAATGTTCCGTTCTGCACCTTTATTTCCACTTTCTTTTAGCCCAGAACATATCAGTTTTAATACTTGAATCATGCAGGCCAATAGTTTAAAAAATGTGAAAAGTATATATTTATACTTCCAGATAGTGCTATCCATGGAAAAAAAACTGCTTCAATTGAGCTAGTTGTGTGCACTCATCATGTCTATTCCTTAAATTCCAAAACTATTTTGAGTTTGGTGATGTTGGGAGTGAGCTGTTAAATCTGCACTGAGTACTGTCTCCCTGTCCAATTGGCAATAGGGCGGGGTGGGGTGGGGTTGGGGTGGAGGGTGGAGAGGGTAGTTCAAGTGTAAATGTTTACTCAAAAATGTTCTTTTAGCAAGGAAATAAATGGCAAAAAAGTGTGCTCTTTAATATGCCTTGACATGTACTTACCGTAATGTGGTATTGTAGAGCAAAGTTATCATTACTGAGCTTGCAGTTTCAAAAAGAAGTATTGCACCAACCTGCTTCTTTTCAAAACATTTTAATAAGATTAAAGAAAACCTAAAGAATTTAATCTCTGCAGTGTGACACTGTGGCAACAGCTGTGACTTGCAACCCCACCCTGCAAGCCAGGAGGGTACAGCACTTTCAATAGAGCTTTCATTTTTTTTGGAGGTGCCCTGGTTGTGCCCTCTTGTTTACAGACTTCTGAGGGGAAATGTTTACTCTTCCATCATAAATGAAAATAATTTTTTTTTTAATTAAAAAAAAATTGCAGATGAAGATGTTCTATCTCTGGGAATATTGAACAGTGTTTTGACCATGTTCTTTTTTTTTTCTATTCCTCTATATCCTGAAACGAGAAAGAGCATGGTTCTCAGGAAATAGTTCCCTCCCCCTCCCCCTCTTTCCCATGTTAGAAACTTATGGTAGTTTTGTGTAGGACACCCCCTCTCCAACTTTTAGCACTGAATTAAACTGCTCTGTAAAATTACCATTGTTTTATTTTTGCCAAGTTAACTGCTTAAAGCCGGAGTTTCCAGCTATTGCTTTGAAATTGCTGTCATTTTATGATGAGTGAAGGTGAATTTTGCTGACATGTTGTAGTATATATACTTTATTTCCACCACCCCCTTCCTTTATATTCCCATTATCGAGTGGCTAAATGTATTTTGCTATTGTGACTGTCCAATTGACTGTTGTACTTAAAAAAAAAATGGCTGAGATCTGTAACTATGCATACTGTGATCAACTCTACTGGTTCACAGAATCATACTGTCATCCATAAGAGGCCGTTTTAATGTTAGAATTTGCGTATAAAAGAGTTAAACAGAAAACGAGTTATTTTACATTTTGATTTTGTCACAAAATGTATTCATTCAGTGAGACAAACCAGGACACGATTTTAACAATGCAGACAATGCCACCATTTCATTGCCTTCATTTTAACTGTCTGTTGGAAGATGCAAACAAGTCAGTGGCTTTTTAACTGTTTACAAATAGAATGTGATTGTAAAATGTATAATTTGGTTGTGTTGAATTATGAAGTTACTTCAAATATTAATAAATCATGATGTTTTTGGCTGCTCAGCATTTCTCCCCCTGCCCTTCCATTGTTTCTTTGGTGTTGTGATTTATCGTTGGATGTCACTGTCTGTCTTACTTGTGCGGCATCATAGTACATACTTAAGCTGAGCACATCCTTTAAGTTTGAGAAGGGCGAGCCCCACCGTTTTGCAACCCTTAGAGTGTGTTTTCACTACTTTGAGAACCAAAGTAAATGGCTCATCATTTAACACAGGGCTGAGGTCAGAGTGCAGAATCCAGATGGTGTGTTGTTTAATCTGAGGTCAGAGCCTTGTTTCCACAGGAAACTTATGCTCACGGAAGTGACATTAAAATCCAGACCCAAATGAGCTGGCTAATTGTTTTTACACAAGGTGGCCAATTTAAAAACATGGAAATATCTTCTATGAGGATGCCTAACTGTACCCAACCCAAAAAAGAATAGGCCTGACCTTCATAAAAAGGGGTGATGAAAAAGGGTGATGAATGTTTTCTATTGCTATTTAGGCCGTCCAATTTCTTTCCATGCTCACAAGTTCCATCCCTTCATAGTATGAGTGTGGCCGTCTGGCTTTGAACTGAAAGAGAGAATTTAGATTTTTAACATGAAATCCACAGCACAAACAGGCCATTTATTCCAACAGCTGAATTGGTTTACGCATCCTGACTCCTCCCATTTCAAATCTGCATGAATTTCACATTCGGTAATGTAAAGATTACCATTATATTTGTTACTGACCATTGTGTAATTCATCGCTCTGCCACTTCTCTTAGAGCTTCCACCACATCTGGTAGATTGAGAATTCCACAGGCCATAGCCTCAGATGAGGTAGCTAATCTCACTCACAATTCATGGTCCCTTTAAAGCTATCTCTAACATTTGGGGGAAGATGATTAGTCATTCTGCTGAGACACAGGTTAATTGAGCAAATTCTACTGTGGTGATTTGGATTAGCAGGGTGATGTTCTACCAAATGTCAGTCTCAACACACAAAGGGTAAACTCAACCATGCTCCTCTTATTTCTTGTCCTCAATGGTCTAGTACTCAATACTCAATGCTACTTGCACGGAGGAACAACACCGAGAAAAGTGTCACAAATACAAAAGGACTGATGTACTCACCGGCCTTTCCCTGCCGAGTTGGTACAGGATTGGGAAGGGTGGCCACCGGAAGGGTTCACCAGGCCAGCTGCAAACCGACATATCACTGGCTTTCCCTGAGTCTCCCGTGTACTCGTTGATGCTGTTAATACTAACATCCAGATTTTGTAAACTGCAGTGAAAAAACAAACATCACTAGACATTCTTGGCATTGATTGTTAAGAGTGCTGCTGTTCCCAAATTAACAACATAATGCTTAACAACTACCAGCATTTGTATATCAGTTTACAACTGGATGGAAGGTAATGATCAAGCAAGGGAGACTCTGATGGTTTGTTTCTTGTATCTTTCCATCCCCCACCCACCTCCCGCTTTTTAGTTTTCTCTTCTTTTCCTTGTTCCTGGCTTCTCCATTTTATTCCCTCAGTGCAACAAAATTAGCACGTGCTGGATCTAGGTTCACAGGTCTCTTCATCTCACAATGATCAGGCATGTGGTGCTGGGACTCCTTGCTCTGAAGAAAGGCATAAGGTTTATAGATTGCAATAAACACTAGTGAAACAGAATTCTTAATATGCTCATCAGTTCAGACAGCATCTCGGAATCAGGTTTAATATCATTGGCATATGTTGTGAAATTTGTTGTCTTTGTAGCAGTGGTAGAATGCAATATATAGAAAAAAAATTAATTACAGTAAGTATATATATTAACTAGTTAAATAGTGCGAAAATAAAAAAAAGTGAGGTCCCATTAAGAAATCTGAAGAGAGAAACAGCATTTCAGATCAAAGACCTTTATAATTAAACAGTAATTTGTTGACGCAAACAACAGGAATTCTGCAGATGCTGGAAATTCAAACAACACACATCAAAGTTGCTGGTGAACGCAGCAGGCCAGGCAGAATCTGTAGGAAGAGGTGCAGTCGACGTTTCAGGCTGAGACTCTTCGTCAGGACCTGGCCTGCTGCGTTCACCAGCAACTTTGATGTGTGTTGCAGTAATTTGTTGACTTTGTTTCTCTCTTGAAGCTGCCTGATTTGCATTTTCTGTTTTATTTCAGGCTTCCAGTATTTAGTTTTTTTTCACATTTGCTGTGTACTAAATCATAACATAAAATAAATCATTTAAGTTGGCCTTGATAAACCCTGAATGGGTGGAATTGATACTGTAATAATTCTTGGGCACTAAAACTTCCATGCTGAATTTTTGGAGACAATATAGCAACACCACCTTGATTTAAAAAGATTAAGACTAAGGGAAAAAATGTGAGGTCCCTTTGATAACTGGTGAGCGGGTGGAAGAGCTCTTTGTCCATCATCCTCAACACCACCCGAATCACGTCACAACGGATGTTATTTTGGGATCATGGCAAGCTTCCCAATATCCACCCTCAGACTGAGAATCTCAAAACAACAGCAGCAAAATTTAACAACTTATTACCCAGAGAAACCACTGTAGCCCTGACAGTATTAAGCAAGGATCTTTTAGTAGTGAGCCCTGTTTCCAAGTGTGGTCTATTTGCTAGGTTCGGGTGGGATGACAAGTGTATCAATGGGCACTTGATAGTTGGCATGGGTGTGATGGGATGAAGGGTTCATTTCTGCATTGTATAACTGGGGAGGGAATTTCTCAAAGTGTCTAGATTCTGAATTAGGAAACCTACTGCAGTAGAGAAACTTGCTTTCAGTCAGCTCTGGTTTAGTTGTAGCACTCTAGGCTGAGTCAGAAAGCTGTGGATTTCCATATCTACTCACTGAATTGATCTTAAAGATCAATGCTAATACTTTAGGATGGAATAAAGAAAAACATTGCACTGTCAGAGTTGTCATATTCCAATGAGTTATGAACAGAGGGCCTCTCCGCAGCATCTTTAAGAAAGAGCAAGGGAGTGTTTCCCCCACAATCATCTCCAAGCCAGTCAACTTTAAGAAATAAACACATTATTGTATCATTTTGTGCAGAAGCCTGCTGTAGGCAAATAGGTCAGTAATTCTTTTCAGGTGGGGTTGCAGATGTAGTGTATTGATTGGACATTTTGAAATCTATTTAAGAAGTTATTTCCAGTACACAAGGAGAACCAAATAATCTGGTGCAGCACACAAGAAAAATAAGATAAAGAACAGAATTTTTTAAAAAAGCAAATTCAAATACATAAGATAGCTTATATACATACAGTACTGTACAAATGTCTTGGACATGTGTATATATAGCTATGTGCCTAAGACTTTTGCACAGTACTGCATATTATATCTTTCCAGTTATCAAATAACACTTAATTCTACTAAGCTAATACAATGCTGTCTGTTGTTCCTGTCTGCGCCTTGTGCACATCGGGTGGCAACCTTGCTGTTTCTTTAGCATTTTTGTCTGTTTTTTACGAGGCCGAGTTGCTAGTTCGATGCTCAACCCAGCATGGATGGAAAGCGTGCAAGGAGCCGGCCAGATTCAAGCCAGGACCACTTACCTCAAAGTCCGGTGCGGATGCCACTACACCACCAGCTGGAATACAAAGCTAAGTGCTTTTATTTCTGTTTCGCAATCACTTTCTTTTTTTAACCAATATACAGTACTGTGCCAAAGTCTTAGGCATGCTAGCTATATATATATATATATATATGTGCCTAAGTCTTTGGCACAGTACTGTAGATGATTGTATATCCATAAGGTGATTGATAGGAAATGATAAAGTAGCAATGCCCGAGGATGTGCAGAAGGGGGTTAATGGGTGGAGGTGTTGATCATCCTTACTGCTTGGGGAAAATAACTGTTACTGAGTGTGGTGGTCGTGGTGTGAATGCCAAGTAACCTCTCCCCGAAGGGAGTGGAACGATCAATGCTCGAGCAGGGTGGGTAGGATCCTTCATGATGTTGTTGGCCCTTTTCCAGCATCTTTTTGAACACGTCTTTCATAGCAGGTAGGCTGATGTTAATCATACATTAAGCAGTTTTAACTGCCCATTGTAGAGCATTCCAAACGGCCTCAGTGCAGTTTCTGTACCATGCAGATGTGCAGCTTGTTAGTGTGCTCTCTGCTGCACATCTGTGGAAAGTAGAGTCTGTAGGATATAGATGTGCACAGTCCAACTCTCTTCAGCCTCCTTAGAAAGTAGAGGCATCAGGGAGCTTTACTGATTGTAAGAGTATGTTCTGGGACCATGAGAGATGTGCACTCCCAGGAGTTTGAAACTGTTTGCAGTTTCTATTGCTGTGCCGCCAATGTAAAGAGGGTTGTGAGTGGTGCGAGTTCTGAAGTTGATAACCATCTCATGTCTTAGAACATAGAACATAGTACAGCACAGTACAGGCCCTTTGGCCCACCATGTTCTGCTGACCCTCAAACCCTGCCTCCCATATAAGCCCCACCTTAAATTCCTCCATATACCTGTCTAGTAGTCTCTTAAACTTCACTGGTGTATCTGCCTTCACCACCGACTCAGGCAGTGAATTCCATGCACCAACCACTCTCTGAGTAAAAAAACCTTCCTCTAATATCCCCCTTGAACTTCTCACCCCTTACCTTAAAGCCATGTCCTCTTGTATTGAGCAGTGGTGCCCCGGGGAAGAGGCGCTGGCTATCCACTCTATCTATTCCTCTTATTATCTTGTATACCTCTATCATGTCTCCTCTCATCCTCCTTCTCTCCAAACAGTAAAGCCCTAGCTCCCTTAATCTCTGATCATAATGCATACTCTCTAAACCAGGCAGCATCCTGGTAAATCTCCTCTGTACCCTTTCCAATGCTTCCACGTGAGGCAACCAGAACTGGACACAGTACTCCAAGTGTGGCCTAACCAGAGTTTTATAGAGCTGCATCATTACATCGCGACTCTTAAACTCTATCCCTTGACTTATGAAAGCTAACACCCCATAAGCATTCTTAACTACCCTATCCACCTGTGAGGCAACTTTCAGGAATCTGTGGACGTGTACCCCCAAATCCCCCTGCTCCTCTACACTACCATGTATCCGCCATTTACTTTGTACTCTGCCTTGGAGTTTGTCCTTCCAAAGTGTACCGCCTCACACTTCTCTGGGTTGAACTCCATCTGCCACTTCTCAGCCCACTTCTGCATCCTATCAATGTCTCCCTGCAATCTTTGACAATCCTCTACACTATCTACAACACCACCAACCTTTGTGTCGTCTGCAAACTTGCCAACCCACCCTTCTACCCCCACATCCAGGTCATTAATAAAAATCACAAAAAGTAGAGGTCCCAGAACAGATCCTTGTGGGAAACCACTAGTCACAAACCTCCAATCTGAATGTACTCCCTCCACCACGACCCTCTGCCTTCTGCAGGCAAGCCAATTCTGAATCCACCTGGCCAAACTTCCTTGGATCCCATGCCTCTGACTTGCTGAATAAGCCTACTGTGTGGAACTTTGTCAAATGCCTTACTAAAATCCATATAGATCATATCCACTGCTCTACCCTCATCTATATGCCTTGTCACCTCCTCAAAGAACTTTATCAGGCTTGTTAGACACAATCTGCCCTTCACAAAGCCATGCTGACTGTCCCTGATCAGACCATGATTCTCTAAATGCCCAGAGATCCTATCTCTAAGAATCTTTTCCATCAGCTTTCTCACCACAGACGTAAGGCTCACTGGTCTATAATTACCTGGACTATCCCTACTACCTTTTTTGAACAAGGGGACAACATTCGCCTCCCTCCAGTCCTCCGGTACCATTCCTGTGGACAACGAGGACCTAAAGATCCTAGCCAAAGGCTCAGCAATCTCTTGGAGCAGCCTGGGGAATATTCCGTCAGGCCCCGGGGACTTACCCATCCTAATGTATTTTAACAACTCCAACACCTCCTCTCCCTTAATATCAACATGCTCCAGAACATCAACCTCACTCATATTGTCCTCACCATCATCAAGTTCCCTCTCACTGGTGAATACCGAAGAGAAGTATTCACTGAGGACCTCGCTCACTTCCACAGCCTCCAGGCACATCTTCCCACCTTTATCTCTAATCGTTGTTGACATTAAGGAAGAAGTTATTTGCTTGAGGAAGCTAATCATAGAAAATATATAACACAGATGGAGGCCAGGTTTGTAGCCCTGCAGGTCAATGAAGGTCTACTTACCGTGTGCTTTTTGAATGTGATGAGGTTCTGCCTCTACCAACTTTTCAGTTAGTTAGTTCCATGCCACTATCATTCTCTGGGATGGGGAAGAAAGTCCTTATCTCCTCATACTCCTTATACCAGCTTAAATCTATGCCTCCCCCATTTTTTTAGCTCTTGACAAACAGAAATAGATTCTTTCTATTTGTGTATGTCCTTCATAATTTTATACACTTGTTTCTCCTCAAACTCTTGTTCCGAGGGAACACACTTAGCTTCATTGATCTATCACCAACGCTACAATTTTTCATACCTGACTACATTCTTGCAAGTCTCCTCTGCATTTGCAATGTGGTGACTGTTGTTCAACTAATTGGTTTCACAAAAACCTCCCAGCTCTTTATATTCCATGCCTTAACTAATAAAGAAATGCATACCACATCCCCTTTTACCCAGTTTATTAACCTGTCCTGCTAGCTTTGAGCATGTGTGGATGTTCATTCCAAAGTCGATGTTCATCCTCCCATTTCTTATGTATTCACTTGCCTGATTACACCTCCCTAAACACATAGCTTCCTAGGGATTATAATTCTCTTCAATCTTCTACCCATTTAACCAACCTTGCTCCGTGCTCCTGCAATTAACCTTTCCTTCTTCCTCTTGCAAACATAGCCAATTTTTGTATCATGCAAACTCCTTGTGTACCCCAGGTTACTGAGAGAGGTAAGAGAAGCAATTGCTTGACTAATATCTTCAAGTCCACTTTAGCCACAGGCAAGGTCCCGGATAACTGGTGAGTAGCTAATGTTCCATTATTCAGGAAGGGAACTAGGGATAATCCTGGAAACTATAGACTGGTGAGTCTCATGTCAGTGGTAGGGAAGTTACTGGAAAGAATTCTTAGGAATAGGATTTATGAGCAGTTGGAAAACTATGGCCTAATTAGGGAGAGGCAGCATGGCTTTCTATGGGGCAAGTTGTGTCTCAATAGCTTGATTGAGTTTTTTAAACATGATGAAGGTAAAGCTGTGCATGTTGTCTACATGGATTTTTTTGAGACAATTGAGAAGGTCCCTCATGGGAGGCTCATCCAGAAGATTAAGAAGCATGAGCTACATGTGAATTGGCCCACTTGTATTCAGAATAGAAGACGGAGAATAGTGGTGAAAAGGACATGTTCTAGCTGAACGTCTGTGATTGGTGGTGTTACTCATGGTTCTGTACTGGGATCTCTGCTGTTTTGTCATGTATTCAAATGACCTGGATGTAAATGTAGATGGGCGAATTACTAAGGTTGTAGATGATATAAATATTGGTGGTGTTGCGGATAGCGTAGAAGATTGGCAAAAGAATACAATAGAATATAGATCATTTGGAGATATGGGCGGAGAAATAGCAGATGGCGTTTAATCCAGACAAATGTGAAGTGTTGCATGTTGGCAGGTCAAATGCAAAGAGACAGTACACGGTTAAGGCAAGATGATTAACAGTGTTGATGAGCAGAGAGATCTTGGGGTTCAAGTTCAAAGCTCCCTGAAAGTGGCTACACAAGTTGAAAGGGTGGTTAAGGCATGTGGCATGCTTGGCTTTATTAGTCAAGGCATTGAGATCAAAAGTAAGAAAGTTATGTTGCAGCTTTATAAAACTCCAGTTAGGCTGCATCTGGAGAATTGCATACAGTTCTGGTCACACCATTATAGGAAGAACATCAAGGCTTTGGAAAGGGTGCAGAAGAGATTTACCAGAATGCTGCCTGGATTAGAGGCATGTAGTTGGAGACCAACTTGGAGATTGGACAAACTTGGGTTGTTTTCTCTAGACAGGTGGAGGCTGAGGGGAGATCTGATAGAGGTTTACAAGATTAAGAGCGGCATAGATAGAGTAAACATACAGTATCATTTTCCCAGGGTTGAGATCTCTAATACCGGGGGGCATGCATTTAAAGCAAGAGTGGTTAATTTCAAAGGGGCAGGTTTTTTAAACAGAGGTATGGATGCCTGGAATGTGCTACCAGGTGTGGTGGTAGAGGCAGATACATTAGGGACTTTTAAGAGATGTTTAGATAGGCACATGAATGTGAGGAAAATGGAAGAATGTGCACATTGTGTAGGCAGAAGAGATTAGTTGGTAATTTGATTACGAATTTAATTAGCTTGGTACAACATTATGGGCCAAAAAGCCTGCTGTACTGGTCTATGTTCTATGTTTTTTTTTACCTAAAAGGCCCTATTTTTAATAATTTAGGGAGTCCAGAGACAGGTAAGTCATTTTTAAAATGAAACACACAATTTTTTTGACCAGAATCTGGACACTTCTTTCACATCAGGCAGTAGGACAGATAGACCTTGCACGGAGATTCCAGATGAGGAGACTCGGACAACAGCCTAGAGATTCCAGATACTAGGGAGACAGAAGTTGGCTAGAAATTCCAAGCAGTAGAGACTTGTTAAACTGCCTTGGGCCCAGTAGATATTAACCAGAGATTTCAGGTACTAAAGAGGCCATTGATCTTGGCACTGGAGAGGCAGACCATGGCTGAAGCACCTGAGCTTCTATATATGAGAATCTCTGACTTTTATTGAAATTCAACCACTTTCTGTTTAACTGCATTTTGCTAAATCATCTTTACCTGTGTCTGAAAGCTGGTTGACCATGATGCCCAGTCCTATGGCTGCTGTACGTCCCAGTCACCGATTCTTCATAGCAAGAGTAGAAACTGGTGTCCAAGATCTGCAGATGGATCAGCTCATCTGAGTTACTGAATCCAGGGTTGTCCAAAGAATTCACAGAGAAGCTGAGCCAGGACTGGGACCGGTGTTGATTGGAGAAGTCATCAAAGCGACTGAACCGCTTGTAACTGGAAAAGGAAAACTGCAATAGTCACAACAACCTTCCTGGAGTGTTTGTATCTGGACACTTGGCCTTGGTGAAGGGTTTTTGGAAGGAAGATGGGACAAGATTTTCCATCTTATTCTCAACCCCAGTTCTGCCATTATGGGAGACCAAGGTCAAGTGGTGTAGTGGCAATGGAGAGTAGAGGTCCAAGAATATTTGGAATATTGTAAGCAATTTTGGACTCCATATCTAAGGTAACGTGCTGCCACTGAAAAGATTTCAGAAAATGTTTGTAAGATTGATCCTGGGAACCTGAGGCGGAGAGTGTTTGATGGCTCAGCAACAGTTCAGAAGGATATGAGGGTGGAATCTTATTGAAACCTACTGAATAGTGAAAGGCCAGGATAGAATGGACATGGAGAGGATGTTTCCATTAGACCATAAGGATAGAATGGACATGGAGAGGATGTCCAGGATAGAATGGACTGGAGACGATGTTTCCATTAGATCATAAGGAAAATTCAGCCCATTCAGTCTTCCCCGCCATTGCATTACAGCTCATTTATTATTCCTTTCAACCCCATCCTCCCTTTGTCACCCTGATTAATCAAGAATCTATCAACCTCTGCCTTCAATATATCTAATAACTTGGCCTGCACAGTCGTTTATGGCAAAGAATTCTGTATGTTCCCCACCCTTAGACTGAAGAATTTTTTTTTCTCAATTCTGTTCGAAATGGACGTCCCTCAATTATGAGGCTGTGCCCTCCGATCCTGGACTCCCCAACTATGGGAAACATCGACTCTGCCCAGACTTTCCAATATTCGACAGGTTTCAATGAGATCCCACAGCATTCACCCCCCCCCCACCCGCCCCTCTCATGCTTTGAAAGTCCAGCGAGTCCAGAGCCATCAAATGCTCTTTGTGTGTTAACCTTTTCATTCCTGGGATCATTCTCGTGAACCTCCTCTGGACTTTTGCCAGCATGTCCTTCCTGAGATAAGGGGCCCAAAACTGCTCACAATACTCCCAAGTGTGCTCTAACCAATACCTTACAAAGCCTCAGAATTACATCCTTGCTTGTGTACTCTAGACCCCTCGAAATTAATGCTAACATTATATTTGCCTTCCTTACCACTAACTCTACCTGCAAGTTAACCTTTAGAGAATTCTGAATGAGGACTCCCAAGACCCTCTACACCCCTGAATTTTGAACTTTATCCCTATTTACAAAATAGTTCACACTTTCATTCTTTCTGCCAAAATCCATAACCCTGAACTTCCCTACACTATATTCCAACTGCCACTTCTTTTCCCGTTCCTCCAATCTGTCTTAAGTCCTTCTGTAGACACCCTGATTCCGCAACACAACATGCCCTTCCACCTATCTTCGTGTCATCTGCAAACTTGGGTCACAAAGCCATCCATTCTTTCATCAAAATCATTTATGTGCAAGGTGAAAAGATGCAGTCCCAACACTGACTACCTGTGACACACCACTGGTCACTGGCAGCCAACCAGAAAAGGCCGCCTCTATTCCCACTCTTTGCCTCCACCAATCTGCCAAATTTCTATCCATTCTGGTGCCTTTCCTGTAATACCCAGGGCTCTTAGCTACCTCTTTCAGAATTCTGTGGTCTATCTGGTTCAGGTGAAATCTCCCTTCTGACCTTTCAGCTTCCCAAGCACCTTCTCCTCAGTGATAGCAATTTCTCCCCCCTGACACTCACATTTCTGGCATTCTGCTAATGTCTTCCACAGTGAAAACTGATGTAAAATACTTATTGTGTTCCTACACTATTTCTTTGCCCTCCGTTAATATCTGTCCAGCATCATTTTCCAGCAGACCAATATCCACTCTCGCCCCTCTTTTACTGCTTATACATGTGAAGAAAGGTTCTTGTATCCTCTTTTATATTATTGGCTAGCTAATCTTTTCTCTTTAATGGCTTTTGTAGTTGCTTTCTGTTGTTTTTTTAAAAACTTCCCAATCCTATACCGTCCCAGTAATTTTTGCTATATTAGATGCCCTTTCTTTTGCTTTTATGCTGTTTTTTGAGTTCCCTTGTCAGCCACAGTTGCTTCATCCTCCATTTCGAATACTTAATCTTTGGCATCCATCTTTCCCATGCCTTCTGACTTTTCTCCAGAAACACCAGCCATTGCTGTTATACCGTCATCTCTGCTCATTTCCACTTCCAATCAACTTTAGCCAGTTTCTCTCTCATCCCTCTGCAATTCTCTTTCCTCACTGCAATACTGAAATATCTAGTCTTAGCTTCTCTTTCTCAAAGTGCAGGGTGAATTCTATCATATTATGATCACTGCTTCCTTAAGGGTTCCTTTACCTTAAGTTACCTAATCAAATCTGGGTCGTTACATAACACAATCTAAAATTGCTGTTCCGTTAGTGGGCTCAACCACAAACTGCTCTCAAAAGTCAGCTTATTGGCATTCTACAAATTCCCTCTCTTGTGATCCAGCACCAAGTGGATTTTCCCAATCTACCTGCATATTGAAAATACCCATGTTTATTGCAACACTGCCCTTTTGACATGCCTTTTCTATCTCTTGATTATTTCATAGCCCACATCCTGACTACTGTTTGGGGTCCTGTATATAACTCCCATCATGGTCTTTTTACCCTTGCAGCTTTTTAACTCCACCCATGAGGATTCTACATCTTTTGATCCTATGCCACCTCTTTCTAAGGAGTTGATTTCATTTTTTTCCCCAGTAGAGCCTCCTGCCTACCTGTCCCTTCAGGAGCAGAAGTAGCCCATTCAGCCCATGAAGTCTGCTCCGCCATTCAATCATGGACTGATCCAATTCTTTCAGTCATCCCCACTCCCCTGCCTTCACCCTATACCCTGGGTAATCAAGAACCTATCTATCTCTGCCTTAAATACACCCAATGACTTGGCCTCCACAGCAGCTCGTGGCAACAAATTCCACAGATTTACCACCCTCTGACTAGAGTAATTTCTCCTCATCTCTGTTCTAAATGGATGTCCTTCAATTCTGAAGTCGTGCCCTCTTGTCCTAGACTCCCCTAACATGGGAAATAACTTTGCCCTATCTAATCTGTTCAGGCCTTTTAACATTCAGAATGCTGCTATGAGATCACCCCTCATTCTCCTGAACTTCAGGGAATACAGTCCGAGAGCTGCCAGATATTCCTCATACAGTAACCCTTTCATTCCTGGAATTATTTTCGTAAATCTTCTCTGAACCCTCTCCAATGTCAAATAAAATAAGGAGCCCGAAACTGCACACAATACTCCAAGTGTGGTCTCACGAGTGCCTTATAGAGCCTCAACATCATGTCCCTGCTCTTATATTCTATATCTCTAGAAATGAATGCCAACATTGTATTCACCGCCTTCACCACCAACTCCCAGAGGTGAACCTTTATGGTATCCCACACAAGGGCTCCCAAGTCCCTTTGCATCTCTGCATTTTGATTTCTCTCCCTGTCTAAATAATAGTCTGCCTGTTTATTTCTTCCACCAAAGTGCATGACCATACTTTCCAACATTGTATTTCATCTGCCACTTCTTTGCCCATTCCCATAAGCTATCTAAGTCTCTCTGCAGGCTCTCTATTTCCTCAACACTACCCGTTCCCCCACCTATCTTTGTATCATCAGCCATAGTCAAACTCATTGACGTACATCATAAAAAGCAGCATTCCCAACACTGACCTCTGTGGAACTTCACTGATAACTGGCAACCAGCCAGAATAAGATCCCTTTATTCCCACTCCTGTTTTCTGCCGATCAGCCAATGCTCCACCCATGCTAGTAATTTCCCTGTAATTCCATGGGTTCTTATCTTGCTAAGCAGCCTCATGTGCAGCAGCTTGTCAAAGGCCTTCTGAAAATTCAAGTACACCACGTCTGCTGCTTCTCCTTTGTCTAATCTGCTTGTAATTTCTGCAAAAAATTTCAGTAGGTTAGTCAGGCAGGATTTTCCTTTCAGGAAACCATGCTGGCTTTGGCCTGTCTTGTCGTATGCTTCCAGGTGTTCCATAATCTCATCCCTAACAATCGATTCCAACAACTTCCCAACCACTGATGTCAGGCTACCAGGTCTATAGTTTCCTTTCTGCTGCCTCACACCATTCTTAAATAGCGGAGTAACATTTGTTAAGCTTCTAGCTAAGATCTTCTTCCAGCCACGACTTGTGGATGCCCACAGCATCATATATGCCAATTTCTAACTGCACCACAAGATCATCTACCTCATTCTGTATAATAATGCATTCAAATATAACATCTTCACTCCTGTATTCATCACCCTTTTTGCTTTTACTCATGCCACTGACTGCAATTTTTCCCCATCATCTGCCCGTCCTTCCTCACAGTCTCGCTACATTCTGCATCTACTTGTGTACCAACTGCTCCGTCCTCAGCACTATTACTCTGGTTCCCACCCCCGGCCAAATTAGTTTAAATCCTCCCCAACACCTCTGGCAAGCCTGCCCACAGGGATATTGGTGCCCCTCAAGTTCAGGTGTAACTGTCTCTTTTGTACAGGTCATACCTTTGCCAGAAGAGATTCCAATGATCCAGAAATCTGAAATCCTGCCCCCTGCACCAATTACTCAGCAACACATTCATCTGCCAAATCATCCTATTCTTACCTTCACTGGTGCGTGGCTCAGGCAGCAATCCAGAGGTTACTGCCCTGGAGGTCCTACTTTTCAGCATTCTGCCTCGACAACTTTACAAGTTCTCTCTTCAGGACTTCCTCCCTTTTCCTACCTATGTCATTGGTATCAATATGTACCATAGCTTCCGGCTGTTCAGCCTTCTCCTTTAACATGCCGTGGACCTGATCCAAAACATCCCTGACTCTGGCAGCTGGGTGACAACATACTCTCTGGTGTTTCTTTCACATCCTCAGAATCTGCCTTCTGCTCCTCTAATTATGGAATCCCTTATCACTACTGCATTCTTCTTCTTCCCCCTTCTGAGCCTCAGTGCCAGAAACCTGGGCAGTGTGGCTTCCTACTGGTAGATCATCTCGTCTCCCCCCTCCCCAATCATATCCAAAGTGGTATACCTATTATTGAGGTGAACAGTTACAGGGGTACTACGCTCTGGCTACCTATTCTTTTTCCCTCTTCTACAGTCACGCTGGGCCTTCTTCCTGCAATTAGGGGTGACTATCTCCCTGTAGCTCCTATATATCACCGTGTCATTCTCATGTATGAGCTGAAGATCGTCAAGATGCAGCTCCTGTTCCTTAACACAGTCTCTAAGGAGCTGCAGCTTAATGCACTTTGTGCAGATGTAGTTATCAGGGAGACTAGAGGTCTCCCAGATTTCCCACATCTCACATAAGGAACTACCATTACCATTCTCAGCACACTAGCTATGTACTAATAGGAAAAAAAACTTACTAGAAACTTACTTAGAACCTCTGCCTGTGCTTTCCCAAGTCCATTCTTGTCTAAGCCTGTTGAGCCAAAGCCGAACCATTCCAACAATGCCCGCTCCTTTCTTTTTATTGGCCCCACACTGACTGTCACCCACCAAGAAAATTTGGAGAGTCTTGGATCGAAGGGCATAGCCTCAGAATAAGGGGTTGTCCTTTTAGAAATGAGGTGAGGAATTTCTTCAGCCAAAGTGGTGAATCTATGGAATACAAGGCCATGCAGGGAATGTGGAGGCCAAGTCATCTGGTATATTTAAATTCATTGATAAAAGGGGTTGACTGGTTAAGGATTATGATTGAATGGTGATGCAGACCTGAAGGCCAAATGGCCCAATTCTGCTCCAATATCTTAAAAAATTAACAATAAGAACAAAAAAACCTGACAACAATTTGATATTGAAACTCTGGGATATTGCATTTGAGACAAGTGTCATAAATTTCTATACATTTGTCCATTTGGACTGGGTTGTAGATCCTCAAAGATAGTGAAGATTAGAGCCAAAAGTTTACTGGGTAAATTTTAGTCATTTCTTCGTTTTGCTCTAAATTTCCTGAGAATTGTTACTCAAACTAAGAACAATAAAAAGGCAAGTTCAAAACTGACTTCAAGGGTTTGAGGAGTTTCAGCTGTTGCATGAATCAGAGGCAGGGAATCGGCCACTGTCAACACACTCTTGAAAAGGGGTCAGTAAATCTGGTTGGTGTGGTCCATATTAGGAATAAAGATGGGGTGTCTCAGGAGTTAGGCTCCAAATTATAAAGATATCATGGATAATAACAGGATTCAGGATTCTTGTGCAACCTTGTGTAGATGAAGACAGATCAGAAGAATTAACACATGGCTAATGGGCTAGTTTGGAAATAAAATGAAGTGTTGAAAATGTTATAAATGCCAGGTGTCCGGAGATACTGACTGGTTTTGGGATAGGAGAGAGCTGCACTAATTGAAACGGGACCCACACACTGCAGGAAAGGATAAGTAGGGAAATGGCATAAGTTTTGAAGCACAAAAAATGGGGAACAGACAAATATGAACTTTAATTTGGAAGTGAAAACACAGGAAAGAATAAAGATAGATATTGATAGCAAGCCAGCAAATAGAGTTAAGATGATTAAGTAAAAGGAAATCCTAATAAAAATATAGTTATGTTCAAAGTCTGAAATAAAACGAGGAGTTGGGGGCAGGTATGCATGGAGAGGAATCAGACACAAGGATTACTGGGGCAGGGTAATGGAAAGATCAAGACTAGGAATTAAACAAGGCAGGGCCTGACCTAATTAGAATAGAGAGATGAAAAGGGAAGGGGGAATAGGAAGAACTTGATAGATTTCTCCTATAACTTGGCAGAACCTTGACAGAGTTTTCAAAGGCAATAGAGAAAGGTGACACAACTGTAAGACTCCTTTAGGGTTGGATGGGGTAGGAAATGAAATACAGATCAGATCAGAACAGAAATCGAGAGAATGCACTTTATGGAGATTCAAAAGGTCGCAGATACTGGAACCTGGAGCAGAAGATTGTGGGAGATACAGCACTGATAGAGTAGACAATAATCCCTCCACCTCCACTGATGCTGTCGGACCCACTGGGTGCATTTTGTTGTTTCGTTGCCCAGGAGGTAATTTAACTGAGGGAATGAAGTTGGTCCTGAGGTAATAAACAGCAATGTGCAATGATCAGAATACTTACACAATTTCGCTGCTACTGATTAACCTCAGGAGGGGTGACAGGCAAACTGCCACTCGTATCTCATAAATAAGTACAGGTCCGCGCAGTGAGAAGTTGGTAACGCCACAGCGATTAATGGCTAGAAACCCATATTCCCACATCCTCGTAATTGCCCTTCTCAGGGATCCTGCAGGCAGGAAAAAACCACAACACCTTAACGAGTGTAATTTCCCTGTGGATTAGATGGAGGAGCAATGCTGAGCTTAACTGCCAGTACCACTGTCTGAGTTTTCAAGGTGCAGTCGCTGCATCCAGAGCCTCAGGGCTAGGGAAGAGGAATTTTGAAAAGGGATGAATTTGCGGCCTCTGATCCCTGGCATTTACCGTACAGAAACTACTCCATCAGTCCAACAGTGCCAGCCAGTCGGGGGGGGGGGGGGGGGGGGGGAGGGAGAGCTGGAAGTATAAACAGTAAAAATTCTGCAGCTGCTGGAAATCCAGAGCAACACACACAAAATGCTGGAAGAACTCAGCAGGCCAGGCAGCATCCGTGGAAATGAACAAACAATCGATGCTTTGGGCCAAGACCCTTCTTCAGGACTGGAGAGGAAGGGGGAAGACGCCAGAGTAAAAAGTGGTGGTGGGGGGGAGAGGATAGCTGGAGGTGATGAGTAAAGGCAGGTGGGTGGGAAAGGTAAAGGACTGGAGAGGAAGGAATCTAATTGGAGAGGAGAGGGGACCATAAGAGAAAGGTAAGGGGGTGGTGGGCACCAGGGTGAGTTGATAGGAAGGTAAGAACAGTAAAAGGCCAGAGTGGTTAATAGAAGAAGAGGGCGGGGGGGGGGTTTTAACATATATTTATGCCATCAGGTTGGAGACTACCCAAATGGAATACAAGGCATTGCTCCTTCACCCTTAGGGTGGCCTCATCGTGGCACAAGAGGAGGCAATGGACTGACATGTCATAACAAGAATGGGGATGGGAATTCAAATGGTTGGCCACCAGGAAATTCCACTTCTGGCAGATAGAGCAAGGTGCTCAACAAAGCAGTACCCCAATTTATGTCAATGTAGTGGATGCCACATTGGGAACACCAGATACAATAGCAGACTGGCAGGTGAAATGCTGCCCCACCTGGAAGGGCAGTTCGGTTGGCCTGTGTGGAGGTGAATGGCCATTTGCAGGTGTGGCACTTTGGCCATTTGCAGGGATAAGTCACGTAAGGAATGTTGATAGGGAGGGACGAATGGACAAGGGAATCATGAAGGGAGCAATCCTTACAGAAAGCAGAGAGGGGGGAAGGTAAAGATGTGTTTGCTAGTAGGATCCCTTTGGAAGTGGTGGAAATTGTGGAGAGTGATGTGTTGGATACAGACGCTCATGGGTGGTAAGTGAGGACAAGAGGAACTATCATTTTTAAAGGGGTGAGCACAGATGTTCAGGAAATGGAGGAGATGTGGGTGAGGGCAGTGTCAATGGTGGAGGAAATGAAACCCCATTCTTTGAAGGAGGAGGACATCTCTGATGTTGTGTAAAAGAAAGCCTCATTCCGGGAACAGCTGCGCCAGAGACAAAAGAACTGAGA
The DNA here is from genome assembly GCF_963921235.1 of Mobula hypostoma. NCBI lineage: Eukaryota > Metazoa > Chordata > Chondrichthyes > Myliobatiformes > Myliobatidae > Mobula > Mobula hypostoma. Next base: position 95,439,483 of record NC_086105.1, read on the forward strand.
AAAGGAAATAGCATTTATACAGGCGACACAATGTGAAGAGATACAGTTAAGGTAGATGTGGGAATTGGTAGGTTTATAAAAGATATCAGTCGACATTTTGTCTCCAGAGATGGAGACAAAGAGATCCAGAAAGAGGAGGGAGGTGTCAGAAATGGGCCAAGTGAATTTAAGGGCAGGATGGCAGCTGGAGGCAAAGTTGATGAAATTGATGAGCTCAGTATGGGTGCATGAAGCAGTGCCAATACAGCCATTGGTGTAGTGGAGCAAGAGTTGGGAGCATTACCGAGGAAGGCATGGAACATGGACTGTTCTACATAGCCAATGAAAAGGCAGGCATAGCTGGAGCCCATGCTGTGCCCATGGCTACTCCTTGAGTCGGAAGGAAGTGGGAGGAGCTGAAGGAGAAATTGTAGTGTGTGGACCTTTTCTGCCAGCTGGAGGAGGGGAACTGGAAGTATGATCCTTATCCCTCCGGGAGGTGGGTTCCAGAGAACTGCTGAGCACAGATTCACTCTTCAGCCCATTTGAAGGGGGCTTCCTGCACAGATTGGGCAAGGCCCCCCCCCCACCCTCCAACACCGGCTACCACGACTGTGCTCACCTACTCCTGGTCTGGTCTGTTTTTGCCTCAGTCAGCACGACTTTGAACCGTCTCAGGACTGCGAAGGCCACGGCTGCCAGCACAACCAGCAAAGCAAACACCACGCCGAAGGCAATGGCTATCAGGATCTGGTTGGTCATTCTGTGGTCACACCGGGGGCCCATGAACCAATAATCAGAGCCTACGGGACACCTGCAGTGAAATGAGATGGACATCAGCTGAAATATTTTACAAGGCTCAGTAATCCTGTCTGAAAATGAGACAAGCCAGTCCCACCCACCCATCCAACAGCTTTCCTCTGATAAACAACTCATTTACGGCTCTTCAAATTCTTGCCTGATTCTTGTCTGCCCAGTCTATTCCCATCACCTAGTCAGACACCTTCAAACCTCAAAACACAATACTCTCTGCAGGAAGTACTCGCAATCCCCCTCGTACTCCAGTTCGTGGTCAATTATTTCTGGATTGTGAGTGTCTGGCACCCCCACCCCCCCAGGAGGAAGTTGACGAACCATGGTGCCCTGAGTAGGGAGTTAGACACAAGTATAATGAAGGATGGAGATTGATTTTCAAAGTGAAGTTAGAATGTGATTTAACAGTGGGGACGGTGAGACTCCCATGAACCGGCTGCTCTTGAATTTCAGCTGCTGGAGATCTATGGCAAGTTTAAAAAGTCTTGGTGAGTTACTGTAGAGCCTCGTTGATGGTGAGTGTGTGTTGGGGGGTACGTGGTGGTAGTGGGTAGGATACCCATTAAGGAGCTACTTTGTCCAGGATGGTACTGAAGTCTTTGAGAGTTTTTGGAGAGATCCTTATTTTCCCTTCACACTCCCTTCCTTACGTTTTGGGGGGGAATTGTAGAGTTGGAGAGCAAGAGTACGTAGAACGGGAGCAGACCATCAGCCCACATTGTCCACACTGACCATGGTGTCAGTCCAGGCTTGCCACACTTGCCTGCACACCTACAGAGCATGGCATAAAAATACTGTACCTTACAACACTAAATGGTGCAAAGAGAATAGGGTCAGGACCCACCCGCTACACACCATCACCACTGCCCTGGAAACCTAAATCATGTTATAAGAACAGCAACTGGCTCATTGTCATGAAGTATTACAACATAGAAACAGGTCCTTCAGCCCAACTCATCCATGTTGATCAAGGAGCCCACTTAAGTTAGTTCCATTCGCTCATTTTTAGATCAAATCCCTCTTATCCTTCCCTCTCCAAGTATCTTTTAAATCTTGTTAATGTGCCTGCCTCGACCACTTCCTCTATCTCCATATACTGACTATCCTCACCAAAAAAGTGTTGTTCTTCAGATCCCTTTTAAATCTTATCCCTTTCACCCTAAACCTATGCCCTCTACTTTTTGGTCTGAAGTGGTTCAGAAAAGCTCGCTCTATATTACAGATAACATTCTGAGAACGCTGCCTGGATTAGAGAGCATGTCCTATGAGGATAGGTTGAAAGAGGTAGAGTTTTTCTCTTTGGAGCGAAGAAGGATGAGAGTTGACTTAATCCAGGAGTACAAGATGATATGCGGCACAGACAGAATGGACAACCAGTGACTTTTTCCCCAGAGTGGAAATGGCTAATACAAGGGGGCATAATTTTAAGTGATTGGAGTAAAGTATGGAAGGGGGAGGGGATGTCAAAGGTAAGTTTTTTTGAAAATTTAGAGAGAGAATGGTGGGTGCTTGGAACATGTTTGCCGGGGATGGTAGTAGAGGCAAATAAATTAGGGACATCTAGGATACTCTTAGTAGGCACATGGATGAAAGAAATCTGGAGTAATCAAAGTTCAAAATAAATTATCGAAGTATGCACATGTCACTATATACTAACTTGAGATTCATTTTCTTGCAGGCATTTACAGGAAAATAAAGAAACGCAATAGAATTAAATAAAAACACTGTCAAATCACCAATATGCAGAAGACAAATTGTGCAAAATAAAATAATACTAAGAAGATGAATTGTAGAGTCCTTCACAATGATGTTGTGGAATCACTTCAGAGTTTAGCTGGTTCAGAAGCCTGATAGTCGTAGAGTAACAACTGTTCCTAAACCTAGTGGTGTGGGTCCTAAGGCTCCTGTATCTCCTGCCTGATGGTAGTAGTGAGAAGAGAGCATAGCCTGGATAGTAAGTCATGGATGATGAACACTGCTTTCTTATGGCAGTACTCCTTATAGATGTGCTCAATGGTGGGGAGGGCATTATCTGCGATGGACTAAGCTGTATGCACCAGTTTTTGTAGACTTTCCATTCTTAGACATTGGTAATTCCATACTAAGCTATGATATTTCTAGTCAGAATACTCTCCACAAGCATCTACACAAGTATGTCAAGGTTTTAGATAACATGCCGAATCTGCACAGACTTCTAAGTAAGTAAAGGCACTGTCATACTTTTGTGTGCTGGTCCCAGTACAGATCCTCTGATATGATAACGCCAATAAATTTAAAGTTACAGACCCTCTCTACCTCTGATTCTGGCTTTACATCTCTTACTAGCTCTTCCTTCAGTTAGTCCTGACGAAGGGTCTCGGCCCGAAACGTCGACTGTACCTCTTCCTTGAGATGCTGCCTGGCCTGCTGCGTTCACCAGCAACTTTGATGTGTGTTGCCTGGCTTTATGTACCTCTGGTTTCTTCTTATCAGTAATCAGTGGTTTCTCTGACATTTAGTGAGAGGTTGTTATTGTGGAACTATTCAACCAGATTTTCAATCTCTCTGCTGTATGCTGATTTATCACCACCTTTGATTCAGCTAACAACGGCGTTGTCAGCAAACTTAAATATGGCATTGGAGCTGTACTCAGCCTCTCAGTCATAAGTGTAAAGCAGGAAGAGCAGGAGGCTAAGCACACTGCCTTGTTGTGCACCTGTGCTAATGGTGATTTTTGAGAAGTTGTTGCCAATCTGCAAGTGAGGAAATCGAGGATCCAATTGCACAAGAAGATATTGAGACCTAGGACTTAGAGGTTATTGATTAGTTTTGAGTGGAGGATGGTATTGAATGCTGAGCTAGAGTCAGTGAAGAGCATCCTGATGTATGCATCTTCACTGTCCAGATGTTCCATGGTTGAGTGAAGAGCCAATGAAATGGCATCCGGTGTTGACTTGTTGTGACTAACGGGGACGGAAGGGTTTGATTGATCTAGGAGTTGGTTAAAGGGTCAGTACAACATCGTGGGCTGGAGACCCTATACTGTTCTGTAATGGGCACACACAACATGCTGTATCACTTACTGGCACATGGGTGCCTGGCCCCGGTTGTGAGTGCAGATGCCGCTGTTTTTGCAGTAGCCAGTGTGGCAGAGAGACGTACAGCTGACATTTCCTGACTTGCTGTGAACACACTGGAAGCCATTCTGGCAGAAAAGCACCTCACCACACGAAGCAATTACTTTTTCTGTAGAGAGAAATAGAGAGAAAAAAGCATAAGGTAATTTTATCTGAGGGAGATTTCACCCCTCCTCCCTCGAAAGTGCTAACTCAGATTGCGATCCACTTCCACATATTGTTTAACGTGGAAATCCACAAGAATGATGGAACATCAGAATGTACAGTTGCACCTTCCCCCTCATAGCTCGTGCATTATTAAATCCAACACCTGTCAAATACTTAATTCTGTAATTCTTAATATCTATGCATTTTTTAAAAAAATCTTTCAGTTCATTGTTCTGATATTTTCAATTGATCCCAGAAGCTCCAGAATGCTTTGCCCTTTCTTGCAAGGATTTGCTTCTTGATGGGTGACCCCGCTCTTATTATAAAGTCACACTCGTTGTCCTGCACTCCCCCATGAACAGAAATAAGTTCCCTCTATCTACATGGTCAACATAAAAATCTTGTTTAGGTAACCAATTTAGTCACCAGTTTGGAGGAGACCATTTGGTCCATTGTCCCATGCCAGCTCCCAACACAGCAGTCCCATTCTTATAAACAGGAGAAAATCTACAGATGCTGGAAATCCAGAGCAACACAGACAACATGCTGGAGGAACTTGGCAGGTCAGGCAGCATCTACGGATATGAATAAACAGCCAACGTTTCAGGCTGAGACCCTTCTTCAGGACTGAGAAGGAAGAGGGAAGATGCCAGAATAAAAAGGTGGAGGGTGGTGGGGAAGGAGGCTAACTGGAAGGTGGTAGGTGAAGCCAGGCCAGTTGAAAAGGACAAGGGCTGGAGAAGAAAGAATCTGATAGGAGAGGAGAGTGGGCCATGGGAGAATAGGAAGGAGGAGTGGATCCAGGTGGAAATAATGGGCAGGCGAGAATAAATGTAAGGTCAGAGTGGGGAATAGGGGAAGTGGGAGGGGACATTTGTTCACTGGAAGGAGAAATCAATATTTATGTTATCAGGTTGGAGGCTACCTAGATGGAATATTACGTGTGCTCCTCCACCCTGAGGGTGGCCTTGTCTTGGCAGAAGAGAAGGCCGTGGATCAATGTGTCAGAATAGGAATCACAATTAAAATGCTTGACCATTAGGAAGTCCACTTGTGACAGAAGTGCTTGATGAAGCAGTCCCCCAATTTACGACGGGTCTCACCAATGTGGAGGAGGCCGCATCGGGAGCACCAGAACACAACACGCCCTGGCAGATTCACAGGTGGAGTGTTGTGTCACCTGGAAGGACTGCCTGAGGCCCTGAATGGAGGTGAGGGAGGAGGTGTATGGACAGATGTAGCTGCTTGCAGAGGTAAGTGGGGAGGAAAGAATAGACAAGGGAATCGCGGAGGGAGCATGTCTCACGTTATGATGATGCTGGGATGTATGCAGACACTCGCGGGCTGGCCCCAGCACATCCTTAGGTGTGTTAGTTGTTAATTGATGTTCATGTGATAAATAAATCTGAATTTGCAACATGCCCATCAGCTTCCTTTAGATTCTTCAGTACCCTGTGGACTGGGAAGCAGCTTAGCTTTCAGGTACCATGGACAGAGCAAGTTGCAAACCCTCCATCTCTAGGGACTCATTGAATCATCCAAACCCCTTTCTTGGTCTTGTGTATCCTCCCAAGGCAAAACCCTGGTGGAACACCACCATGCTGCAGAGGAGAGTGCGATGAAACCACCAAGAAAATAAAACAGAAAGTGTGCTACCCAGCAAGAGCTGCCACAGGAAGCCATGAGAGTTTGGAATTGGCTCTGAATGGGGCAAGTACCAGTGTGAGGTACTAACGGGTATAAACAGTTTTGGAGAAAGTCGGCTGATAAAACCATGTAGAACGTTAACAAATCCACACGACTCTGATGGTCACATTACTGAGATAAACTCATTCTCCTGACGAGTGTTAAACTCAAACTGGGATTATAATTGTTAGCTCATACTGGCTCAATGAGCACCCTTCATATTCCTTATTCAACAAGGAAGACGACAAGAGAAAGCCCCTGTACTGTGGGAGACCCAGGGAAGCATGCTCTTCTCTCCATGGCCAGGAACATGATACACCTGGAGAAGGTAGGATACTTTGACAACAGCTACCTGTTACGTACACCGTCACCACTCGTGCACCGGCAATCTCAAAGCCACCGGAAATCACATGCCGCAGACCACTGACAGTGAAGATGCGGTCGGGCTCCAACAGAAAAGACTGGATTTTTGTCAATCTGAAGATGGCATCGAATTCAATCTGCACACTTCCCGCACTGTGAACATGCAATAGTGAAATTAATAATGCAACAGCAACAAAACTGTAGCCTATTACCAGAGAGGGATTAACCACACCCAGAGTGTCCACAAACATTGACCAGACACACACACACACACACACACACACACACACACACACACACACACACACACACACACACACACACACACCATCAACAGACTGCAGAAGGTAGCAAGAGAAATCAAACAGTGACATGCCGAGTAGCCACAGACTCCGCAGAGCACACAGATTGTCCATGGAAATTAACACTGGACAGGACACAGCTCAGCACATCGTGGAAACCAGCTTCCCTCCATGGAGTTTGTTTAAGCTTCACGCCGGCTCAGCAAGGCATAATCAAAGACCCCACTCATCCCAGACAGTCTCCCCTCTCCCCCCCCCCCACCCACCAGGTAGAAGATACAAAAGCCTGAAAGCAAGTCCCACAAGGCTTAAGGACAGCTTCTACTCCGCTGTTCTTCGATTACTGAGCAGTCTTCCAGTACGGTAAGATGGGCTCTTGACTTCACAGTCCACATCAATATGACTTTACACGTTATTGTCTGCCTGCACTTAGTCTGCAACTGTAACATTTTATTCTGCATTCTGTTATTGTTTTACCTTGTGTTACCTCAATGCACTGTGGTAATGAGCTGCTCTGTATGCAGGACGAGTTTTCCACTGTCCCTTTGTACATGTGACAATTATAATCCAATTTATAATTCAGTGAGGAAAGGACCTGGACACATACACACAGACCTTCCACAAACACTCACCTGACAGCCAGAAGACATCTGCAGCGTTAGACAACATGCAAAAGGGGAATCAGACCTGCTTTAAGAGCATCCACAGACATTAGACCCATACACCAACATTAACCAGAGAGGCCGGTAACAGCATCCATGGGTTCACCATTACTAAACCAGATAACTAAGCGATGCACAGCCCTCCAATGAATTAGTGATAGAGCCATTTCCAAAGTGTTTTTCAGGATGGAAGAAATGAAAGGTTTGTCTATTACTGCAGAGAAAAGCCAGTAAACATTCAGGGTGCCTGAGAAGTGATCTTTCCATTAGCTGAGTGAAGCAGTTTGTTAAATCTTCATCACCTAAAGCGTTTAATCTGCAGCTGCAGAAACCCAGGAATCTTGTCATAAAAAGGAGAAATCTGTGGGGAAAAAAGGAGAGAGGTTTTGTAATTTTCTTTCCAAATAAGCATTAAAAACCTGAGAATGTGAGCAGTAGACAGGTGATAGTGACAGTCTGCGTGACCACCCTGTGATGGAGACAGTGACAGTTGAGTGAACACCAGAGACAGTGACAGTGAGAGAATACAGAGACACTGGCCATGTGAGTAAACACACAGCCAGTGACGGTGACCGTGAGTGAACACCAGAGACAGTGAATCCGAGAGTGAACACCCAGAGAGACAGAGACAGTGTGAGTGAACACAGAGACGGTGACAGTGAGAGAATACACTGAGACAGCAACTGTGTTAGTGAACACCCAGTGATGGTGACAGTGGGAGTGAACACAGACAGTGACAGTGTGGGTGAACACACAGAGAGACAGGGACAATGTCTTGATAGCTGCCTGCACCATGCACCAGTGAGGGTAGGAAGAGGATGATTTGGCAGATGAATGTGTGGCTAAGGAACTGGTGCAGGGAACAGGGGTTCAGATTTCTGGATCATTGAGATCTCTTCTGGGCAAAGTACAACTTGTAGCAAAAGGAGGGGTTACACCTAAATATAAAAGAGACCAATATCCTTGTGGCAGATTGCTAGAGCTGTTTGTGAGGGCTTAAACCAATTTGGCAGGGGGATCGGAACCAGAGTGATAGGGCAGATGATGGGGCAGTTGGTTAAAACAGATGCAGCATGTAGTGAGATGTGAGGAAGGGTAGGCAGTTGATTCGACACAATTCCAGTTTGTGGGATGGGTTGGAGTGTGTCTTTAAAACAAATAGTAGCGGATGGGTTTAAGAGTTTCGATAAGTGTGGATAAAGTAAAAGTGAAGGAGACTACAGGAGACATTATGAACATCCCCAAAATAAATAAAAAGACAAAAAGGTTAGAAAAGGATAGAATTTAAGTGCCAATAACGTGGGGCAAAATCGAAAAGTGTGATGAATACAGGACTGAAGGAGTTATATTTGAATGCAAGCAATATATGGACTAAGGTGTTATAGATCTTGCAGCAGTTCGAAATTGGCAGGTATGATATTGTGGGCATCATAGATCCGTGGCTGAAAGCAGATCACAGCTAGGAAATGAATGTCCAACAATACCAAAGGACAGGCAGGTAGGCAAAAGGGGTGGGGTAGCTCTGTTGGTAATAAATGAAATCAAATCCTTAGAAAGAGTTGGCATACTGTAGGATTGTAAGTTGTAGAAGCCTTTTGGGTAGAGTTGAGAAACTGCAAGGTTAAAAGGGCCTGATGAGAGTTATATACAGGCCTCCAAACAGTAGCCAGAATGTGGGATACAAATTACAACAGGAGTTAGGAAGGGCATGTAAAAAGGGCAATGTTACAATGGTCATGGGAGATTTCAATATGCAGGTAGATAGGGAAAATCAGGTTGGTGATCAATCCCAAGAGAAGGCATTTGTAGCTTACAACTTGGTTTTTTAGAGCAGCTTATGGTTGAGCCCACAAGGGAAAAGGTCATTCTGGATTGTGTGTTGTGTAATGGACCAGACTGGAATAGGGGAGATGAAATTAAAGGAAGCATTAGGAAGCAGTGATGATAATATAATAGAAATTACCCTGCAGCTTAGAGCAAGAAGCAAAAATCAGACATAAAGGGAATTACAGAGGCATGAGAGAGAGGAGCTGGCCAAAATTGATTGGAAGGGGACACTAGCAGGGATGACAGCAGAATAGCAATGGCTGGAATCTCTTGTGGCATTTTGGAAGGTGCTAGAAAAAATACATCCCAGAGACAAAGTACTCTAAATGGAGGATGAGGCAACTGCGGCTGACAAGGGAAGTCAAGGGCAGAATAAAATCAAAACGGGGGTGTATAATAGAGCAAAACATAGTGGGGAAGATAGGTGAATGGGAAGCTTTTGAAAACCAGCAGAAGACAATTAAAAAAGCAACAAGGAAAGATAAAATATGCAGGTAAGCTGGACAAATAATATAAAGGAGGATACCAAAAGTTCTTGCAGATATATAAAGAACAAAATTTAGATTCGTGATTGGTCAGGGCACGAAAGGATACAGGGAGAAAGCAGGAGTTGGGGCTGAGAGGTAAAGTGGATCTGCCATGATGAAATGGTGGAGCAGACTTGATAGGCCAAATGGCCTAATTCTGCTTCTATATCTTATGGGCTTTTAAAACAGAGACGTGAGTAGATTTTGTACTGCTGGAAAATGACGCTGGAGATGTGTAATGAGCAACAAAAAGTGCCGGACAACTTCATTATGTATTTTGCTTCAGTTCTCACTGTGGAAGATACTAGCGGTATTCCAGAAATTCGAGAGTATCAGGGCAGGCAGGAGTGAGTGTAGTGCCCATTACTTAGGAGAAGGTGCTTGGGGATTTGAAAGGTCTGAAGGTGGATAAGTCACCTGGAACAGATGGATTACTCCCCAGGGTGCCGAAAGAGGTAGCTGAAGAAATTGCGGAGACATTAGTGGTGATCTTTCAAGGATCAATAGATTCTGGAATGGTTCCGGATGACTGGAAAATTGCAAATGTCACTGCACTCTTTAAGAAGGAGGGAGGCAGAAGAAAGGTAATTATAGGGCAGTTAGTCTGATTTCAGTGTTTGGGAAGATGTTGGAGTCCATTATTAACCATGAGATTTCAGGGTACTTGCAGGCACATGATAAAATAGGCCAAAGCCAGCATGGTTTCTTTAAGGGGAAATTTTACCTGGCAAATCTGTTGGGATTCTTTGAGGAAATAACAGGCAGGTTAGACAAAGGAGAGTCAGTGCATGTTGGTTACTTGGATTTCCAGAAGGCCTTTGACAAGATGCCACGCACAAGGCTGCTAAACAAGATAGGAGTCCATGATATTACAGGAAAGATATTGGCATGGACAGAAGATTGGCTGACTGGCAGGAGCAAAGAGTGGGAATAAAGGGGCGTTTTCAGGTTGGCTGTGGCTGACTAGTGGCGTTCTGTAGGGTTGGTGTGAGAACCGCTTCTTTGCATGTTATAGTATACGGCAATGAGTTGGATGATGGAATTGATGATTTTGTGGCCAAGTTTGCAGAAAATACAAAGATTGGTGGGGGGGGGAGAGACTTATAACGTTGAGGAAGCAGGGAGTCGGTAGAAAGACTTGGACAGATTAGGAGAATGGGTAAAGAAGTGACAGATGGAATATAGTGTAGGGAAGTGTATGGTCATACACTTTGGTAGAAGGAATAAAGGCATAGAGTGTTTCCTAAAGGAGAGCAAATTCAGAATTCTTGTGCAGGATTCCTTAAATGTTAACTTGCAGGCTAAGTCAGTGGTAAGGAACACAAATGCAATATTATCACTCATTTTGAGAGAACTAGAACATAAAACCAACAATGTACTGTTCTGTTAAGGTTTTATAAGGCACTGGTCAGACCACACGTGGAGTATTGTGAGCAGTTTTGGGTCCCTTATCTAAGAAAGGATGTGCTTATATTGGAGATGTCTAGAGGAGGTTTTTGAAAATGATCCCAGGATTGAAAGGGTTAACATGAGCATTTGATGGCTCTAGACCTGTACTCGCTGGAGCTTAGAAGAATGAGGAGGTATTGCAATGAAATATCGAATATTGAAAGGCCTGGATAATGTGGATGTGGAGAGGATGTTTCCTATAGTCGGGGAGTCTAGGACCAGAGGACACAGATAGGGTAGACGTGGAGAGCATGTTTCCTATAGTGGGTGAGTCTAGGACCAGGGGGCACAGATAGTGTGGATGTGGAGAGGATGTTTCCTATAATGGGGGAGTCCAGGACCAGAGGACACAGCCTCAGAACAGAAGGAAGTCCCTTTCGAACAGAACATAGAATAGTACAGCACAGTACAGGCCCTTCAGCCCACAATGTTGTGCCGACCCTCAAACCCTGCCTCCCATATAAGCCCCCACCTTAAATTCCTCCATATACCTGTCTAGTAGTCTCTTAAACTTCACTAGTGTATCTGCCTCCACCACTGACTCAGGCAGTGCATTCCACGCACCAACCACTCTCTGATTAAAAAAATCCTTCCTCTAATATCCCCTTTGAACTTCCCACCCACTTATCTTAAAGCCATGTCCTCTTGTATTGAGCAGTGGTGCCCTGGGGAAGAGGTGCTGGCTATCCACTCTATCTATTCCTCTTAATATCTTGTACACCTCTATCATGTCTCCTCTCATCCTCCTCCTCTCCAAAGAGTAAAGCCCTAGCTCCCTTAATCTCTGATCATAATGCATACTCTCTAAACTAGGCAGCATCCTGGTAAATCTTCTCTGTACCCTTTCCAATGCTTCCACATCCTTCCTATAGTGAGGCGACCAGAACTGGCCTAACCAGAGTTTTATAGAGCTGCATCATTACATCGCGACTCTTAAACTCTATCCCTCGACTTATGAAAGCTAACACCCCATAAGCATTCTTAACTAACCTATCCACCTGTGAGGCAACTTTCAGGGATCTGTGGACATGTACCCCCAGATCCTTCTGCTCCTCCACACTACCAAGTATCCTGCCATTTACTTTGTACTCTGCCTTGGAGTTTGTCCTTCCAAAGTGTACCACCTCACACTTCTCTGGGTTGAACTCCATCTGCCACTTCTCAGCCCACTTCTGCATCCTATCAATATCCCTCTGCAATCTTTGACAATCCTCTACACTATCTACAACACCACCAACCTTTGTGTCGTCTGCAAACTTGCCAACCCACCCTTCTACCCCCACATCCAGGTCATTAATAAAAATCACAAAAAGTAGAGGTCCCAGAACAGATCCTTGTAGGACACCAGTAGTCACAATCCTCCAATATGAATGTACTCCCTCCACCACGACCCTCTGCCTTCTGCAGGCAAGCCAATTCTGAATCCACCTGGCCAAACTTCCCTGGATCCCATGCCTTCTGACTTTCTGAATAAGCCTAGCGTGTGGAACCTTGTCAAGTGCCTTACTAAAATCCATATAGATCACATCCACTGCACTACCCTCATCTATATGCCTGGTCACCTCCTCAAAGAACTCTATCAGGCTTGTTAGACACAATCTGCCCTTCACAAAGCCATGCTGACTGTCCCTGATCAGACCATGATTCTCTAAATGCCCAGAGGTCCTATCTCTAAGAATCTTTTCCAACAGCTTTCCCACCACAGACGTAAGGCTCACTGGTCTATAATTACCCAGACTATCCCTACTACCTTTTTTGAACAAGGGGACAACATTCACCTCTCTCCAATCCTCTGGTACCATTCCCGAGGACAACGAGGACATAAAGATCCTAGCCAGAGGCTCAGCAATCTCTTCCCTTGCCTCGTGGAGCAGCCTAGGGAATATTCCGTCAGCCCCTGGGGAATTACCCATCCTAATGTATTTTAACGACTCCAACACCTCCTCTCCCGTAATATCAACATGCTCCAGAACATCAACCTCACTCATATTGTCCTCACCATCATCAAGTTCCCTCTCATTGGTGAATACCGAAGAGAAGTATTCATTGAGGACCTCACTCACTTCCACAGCTTCCAGGCACATCTTCCCACCTTTAGCTCTAATCGGTCCGACCTTCACTCCTGTCATCCTTTAGTTCTTCACATAATTGAAGAATGCCTTGGGGTTTTCCGTTACCCTACTCGCCAAGGCCTTCTCATGCCCCCTTCTTGCTCTTCTCAGCCCCTTCTTAAGCTCCTTTCTTGCTTCCCTATATTCCTCAATAGACCCATCTGATCCCTGCTTCCTAAACCTCATGTATGCTGCCTTCTTCCACCTGACTAGATTTTCCACCTCACTTGTCACCCATGGTTCCTTCACCCTACCATTCTTTATCTTCCTCACCGGGACTAATTTATCCCTAACATCCTGCAAGAGATCTCTGAACATCAACCACATGTCCATAGTATATTTCCCCGCAAAAACATCATCCCAATTCACACCCGCAAGTTCTAGCCTTATAGCCTCATAATTTGCCCTTCCCCAATTAAGAATTTTGCTGCCTTCTCTGATTCTATCCTTTTCCATGAAAATGCTAAAGGCCAGGGAGCAGTGGTCACTGTCCCCCAGATGCTCACCCACTGAGAGATCTGTGACCTGACCCGGTTCATTACCTAGTACTAGATCTAGTATGGCATTCCCCCTGGTCAGCCTGTCCACATACTGTGACAGGAATCAGAGATGAGGAGGAATTTCTTAAACCAGAGGGTGGTGAATTTGTGAAATTCAATACCACAGACAGCTCTGGAGCTAAGTCATTGAGTATATTTAAAGTGGAGGTTAATATGTTCTTGGTTAGACAGGGCATCAAAGGTTACAGGACCAAGGCAGGAGAATGTGGATGAGAGAGATAATAAATCAGCCATGACAGACTCAATGAGCCGAATGGCCGAATTCTGCTCCTGTGTCTTTTGGTCAAACACACAGTGACAGTGTGAGTGAACATCCAGTGGGAGTGAACATCCAGTGGGGAGTGAGAGTGAGCATCCAGTGGGGAGTGAGAGTGAACATCCAGTGGGAGTGGGAGTGAGCACCCAGTGACAGTGAATGAACATCCAGTGGGAGTGAATGAACATGGAGTGGGAGTGAGTATGCCATGACAGTGCAAGAGTCATCCATTGCCAGTGACAGTGTGAGTAAGCACCCAGTGACAGTATAAGTACCCAGTGACAGAGACAGTATGAGCAAGTACCCAGTGACAGTGTAAGTACCCAGTGGCAGAGACAGTATGAGCAAGTACCCAGTGACAGTGTGAGTAAGCACCCAGTGACAGAGACAGTATGAGCAAGTGCCCAGTGACAATGCAAGTTGTCTTCGCATAACAGCGGGATGAGTGGAGGTGCAGCAACTTTGTCAGCAGAAACTTAACGGGGTGAACCAGAACTGTCTGTGGAGAATGTCAAGAAGCAGGTGGTCATCCTCGGGCAGACAGGTAGAAGTGTGTATATTTTAATGGTAGGAGTACTATGGGTAAGGGTGGTGAACTTAGAGCATGGATCAATACATGGAACTGTGACATTGTGACCATAACAGGTTGAGAGAGGGACAGGACTGGATCTTTAATAATCCGGGGTTATGATACTTTTGAAAAGGAGAAGGATGTATGGGATGGGTGACTTGAGTTGCACTATTAGTCGGGGGTGATTTCAGAGTGGCTGTCAGTGGATTCTGGTTAATTGGGACACACTGCCAGCAGTACATTCTGGCCCAATTAAGTGGCAGCACCAACTAGCTGAAATTTCATGGAAATAGTTAAAAAGGTATTTAAAAAATGGCAAACAGTAACAAATTATGTACTTAAATGAAATACAGAACAAATCAGAAAACTACCAATTGTACTACAGTACTATAAAACTGTGTATTAGTTCCTAATGTTATTGACAGAGAAATTCATCCAGTGTACACTGCCATGTTCTTTGATTGACTGTAATGAGCAAAATCAATGCAGCCTTCATACACCTCTATCGAGGATTGCTAACTCCAAACCTTCATTTTCATTGTAATATTCAAGATGATTGTCGATACCTTCAAATTTTTCATTATTCCTAACCTGTTGAAGTAGTGAACTTGTTTCATTTTCATTTCCGGCCATTCTTGGCATCTCCATGTCTGAATGGTTGAAACTGCAGTGAGCAAAACAGTTCTGAATTGTCTTACTGCTTACTTCTCACCAACTATCAGTGACAAAAATCACTGCTTTTTGAACACAAACACACACAACTGACACCATGTTAAAACTAACACATGGTGTCATGTCTCACAGCCACACAATCACACACAACTGACACTAGTTAAACCCTGTTTGGTGACAGTCTCTTGCTCCAATTAAGTGGCATAATGTCCCAAATGAACAAAAGGGAACCCCAGCAATTTCCTCGATTAGTTTATGTTCTTTAAGATTTATCCTAAATATTGGCAGCCCTGATTAACCGATGGCCCAATTAATTGGAATCCACTGTATATTAGAAGGCTCATCTACTGAGTCTACATGGGTAGAACTCAAAGACGAAGAAGGTGCTGCCTCCCCAATGGGATTACAGACCCCACAGCAGCTGCCTGGACATTGAGAAACAGATAGGGAAATTGTCAGGGGTGCTGTCATGGGTGACGTCAACTTCCACTGGAGCCTCCTTAGTGCAAGAAGTTTACACAGGGCGGAACTTGTTAGGTGCACCTAAGATGTTTCCTTAAATCAGTATGTAGACGTTCCAACTGGAGGAGAGACCATACTGGCCAGGTGATTTGACCTTTCAGGGGAGAACAGTTCGTGAACAGTGATTATAACTCTTTAACTTTTAAGATAAATAGGAATAAAGATAAGTATGGACCTTGCAGGAGAATACTAAATTAAAGCAGACCAAATTACAAGAATATTAACAGGAACTAAAGAGAATCAATTGGGAACAGCTGTTTTGAACAAGTTCACATCTGTATGTGAAGGGTGTTGAAAGACCAACTACACAGAGGACAGGACAGGTACACAGTGTCCAATTTATTAGGTACACCAGTACACCTGCTCTAATCAACCAATTGGCAGCATCGCAATGAATAAAAACATGCAGATATGGTCAAGAGGTCCATATCAGACCAAAGATCAGAATGGGAAAGTAATATAATCTAAGTGACTTTGACTGTGGAATGACTGTTGGTGCCAGATGGGGTGGAATGAGTATCTGAGCTCCTGGGATTTTCATACACAAGAGTCTCTAAAGTTTACTGGAAACGGTGCCAAAAAAACCAAACAAAAAAAAAAAAAATCCAGTGAGCAGCAGTTCTGTGTGTGAAAGTGCTTTGTAAATGAGAGAGGTCAGAGGAGAATGGCCAGACTGGTTCAAGGTGACAGTAACTCAAATAACCACACGTTACAGAGTGGTGTGCAGAAGAGGACCTCTGAATGCACAACATGTCAAACCTTGGAGTGGATGGGCCTCAGCATCAGAAGACCATGAACAGGTACAGAAGGTACATAATAAGGTGGCCACTGATTGTATGTTCCAGTAAAAGGGAAGGAGAAGAATGGCAAGGTAAGGGAGCCTTGGATTATGAGAGAGGTGGTGAATTCAATCAAGAAGGAAAAGGAAGTGTATGTAAATATCTAGGAAGCTAAAATCGAACAGAGGATTATAAAGAAGCTAGAAAAGAGATCACAAAACCAGGGAAGTGAGGAGGGGTTACAAAGTCCTTGTCAAGTAGGATTAAAGAATCCCAAGGCATTCTATACCTACATCAAGAGCGAGAGGATAACTAGGGAACAGAGAGGACCATTCAAGGATGAAAGGGGGAATGTGTGCTTGGAGGCAGACTCGGTAGTCAGGTCCTAAATCAGCACTTTGCCTCAGTATTTACCAAGGAGAAGGAAATGGAGGAGAGTGAGATTAATGTGGGGAATACTAATATGCTAGGCCATTTTGAGATAAAGAAGGAGAGAGTGTTGAGTCTCCAGGTTATTGAGAGGCGAGGGATAAGATAGCTGGGGCCTTTACTAAGACCTGCGTGACCTCTCTAGATACAGGAGATGTCCTAGAGAATGGTGATTAGCTAATGGTTTTCCCTTGCTCAAGAATGGAATTAGGGATAATCCTGGAAACTATAAGGAGTCTCACTTCAGTGGTAAGAAAGTTATTGGAGAAGATTCTTAAGTCAGAATGTAAGAGCAGTTGGAAAGCCATGGTCTAATTAGGAAGAGTGAACATCTCTTTTTGCAGTGCATGAACCTTTCCAGCAGGTGACAAAGACTGTAGATAAACTCTGGATGCTTTCTACATGGACTTTAGTAAGACGTTTGACAAAGTAGGCTAATCCAGACGATTGAGATACGTACATGGGATCCAGAGTGATTTAGCTGTTTGGATTCAGAATTGCTCATAGAAGAGGGGATGGTGGGCACTGGGATTTATTCTAGCTGGAGGTCTATGACTTGTGATCCACAGGGTTCAGTACTGGGAACTCTGCTGTTTGTAAATCATAGACATGACTTGGATGAATGTGTGAACAGATGGGTTAGCACAAGTCTGTAGATGATACAAAGATTGTCGGTGTTGTGGATCGTGTAGAAGATTGCCAAAGGATTCAGTGGGGTGTAGGTCATTCGAGATATGGTTAGGGAAATGGCAGCTGGAGTTTGATCTGGGGATGTGTGAGGTGTTGCACTTTGTTAGTACACTGTTCACGACAGAACTGTTTACAGCGTTGGAGTCCACGTCCATGGCTCCCTGAAAGTGGTTGCACAGTTTGGTAGGCTGGTAAAGAAGGCAGACGGCATGCTTGACTTTATTTGTCAAGGTACTGTGCTCAAGTGTCAATAAGCTATGTTGCAACTTTATAAAACTTGGATTAGACTGTATCAGGGGTATTGCGTTCAGTTTGGTTGCCCCATTATAGGACGGATGCAGAGGCTTAGGTGAAATTGCAGGAGACCTTTACCAGAATGTTGCCTGGATTAGAGGGAATATGTGCTGTAAGGAGAGGCTGTACAAATTTGGGTTGTTCTCCCTAGAGCATTGTAGAGTGAGGGGAAAACTGATAGAAGCTTATATTTTGAGAGACATAGAGAGAGTACAGAGGATCAAAATGTCTACTACTGGGTGAGAGGGCATATGCCAGGCAAGTTTGAGCAAGAGAGCACTGGGTGTCTGGAATGCATGGCCCGCAGTGGTAGTGGCGGCAAATACAATAGAGGTATTTAAAAGCTTTTAGATGGGCTCATGAATGTGCAGAGAATGGAGGGATATGCACATTGTCTAGGTAAAAGGGATTAGTTTACATCTGTTAAATCAGTAGTTTATTAGTTCAGCACAACATTGTGGGTCAAGGGTCTGTTTCTGTGCAGCAGTATAGAGTGGTGTGGTGTGCATCTGACTGTACACTGACTCGGACTGAGGTCAGGCAGGCAGCAGGGGCTCCGGACGGTTGCAGAGCATACTCCGTGCTCAAGGGCACAAAGTAACAACCCAGATACAGTCTCTCTTAAAACATTTATAGCAGTGGAGCAAGTCGAACTAGACGAGAATGCTACAGCGAACATGATTTAAAATCCTTACTTTAAGTGCAAAATCCTTGGCCAGCTTCTGATATTCGTCTGATTTTGAGTCCTTCAGGTGAAGGTTAAACCTCATGTCCAGAATAAGCTTTGTTGGAATCTTTACAGTGACACCCTCTGCAAGAGACAGCATTGGAGTTCTCATGATTGGATCCGAGTTCCTTCATTATCCCACCTTTCTAGCTCCCTAACATTATATGGATGTATTTTCATTCCTTCAGTTCTGGACTCCAATTCCTGCCAATCTCGCAACTTAATCACTTCTCCATTGCCCCTGGGCCTTTACTGCCTCTGGTGTTGCATCTTTACAACCTACAACACAGACCAAGCTATCAATCTCCTGATAAATTATGTTCTGATGCAGCATATAATTATGTTCCATTGGAATAATATAATTTTACATTATAGAAATGTAATAGTGTTTTTGATCAGGTCTGTCACCGTTTAACACTGAGGTATGGTATAGCAGGGCACATCTGCTGATCTCTCACTGTGTAACATGGGTACAGTATTGCGAAGCACATGTTTGTCATTGTATAACACTAGCAAATCGTACTGGTAGGGACATGTCTGTCACCGTATAACACGGATGTACAGTACAAATGGGGACTGGTCTGCCATTGTAGAACTCTGGGAAACAGGTTAGCCCTCACGCTACATCAGAACGCTTTGGAAAAACACAGAAAAACTACAGCACAATACAGGCCCTTTGGCGCACAATGCTGTGCCGAACATGTACTTACTTTAGAAATTCCTTAGGGTTACCCGTAGCTCTCTATTTTTCTAAGCCCCATGTACCTATCCAGGAGTCTCTTAAAAGACCCAATTGTACCTGACTCCACCAAAGTTGCCAGCAGCCCATTCCACGCACTCACCACTCTATGCATAAAAAACTTCCCCTTGACACCTCCTCTGTACCTACTCCCCAGCACCTTAAAATTGTGCCATTTCAGCCCTGGGAAAAAGCCTCTGACTATCCACACGATCAACTCCTCTCATCAGCTCATACACCTCTATCAGGTCACCCCTCATCCTCTGTCGTTCCAAGGAGAACAGGCCGAGTTCACTCAACCTATTTGCATAAGGAATGTTCCCCAATTCAGGCAGCATCCTTGTAAATCTCCTCTGCATCCTTTCTATGGTTTCCACATCCTTCCTACAGTGAGGCGACCAGAACTGAGCACAGTACTCCAAATGGGGCCTGACCAGGGTCCTATATAGCTGTAACGTTACCTCTTGGCTCTTGAACTCAATCCCACAGTTGATGAAGGCCAATGCACCATATGCCTTTTTAACCATGGAGTCAACCTGTGCAGCAGCTTTGAGTGTCCTATGGACTTGGACCCCAAGATCCCTCTGATCCTCCACACTGCTAAGAGTCTTACCATTAATACTACATTCTGTCATCATATTTGACCTACCAAAATGAACCACCTCACACTTATCTGGGTTGAACTCCATCTGACACTTCTCAGCCCAGTTTTGCATCCTATCGATGTCCCGCTGTAACCTCTGACAGCCCTCCACACTATCCACAACAACCCCAATCTTTGTATCATCAGCAAATTTACTAAACCATCCCTCCACTTCTTCATCCAGCTCATTTATAAAAATCACAAGGAGAAAGGGTCCCAGATCAGATCCCTGAGGACCTGACCACTGGTCAGCGACCTCCGTGCAGAATACGACCCGTCTACGATCACTTTTTACCTTCTGTGGGCAAGCCAATTCTGGACCCAAATTAGAGTGCAAATGCAGTCCCCCACTAATTTTGCAGTCGAGTACCTTGCACTTGGGGACATCGCAGGTATCAGTGCACCCGAAGTGCAATGGGATAGCTTCATCCTGGGAGAACCACCTTTCTGATCACGGACTCTCCCCTGTTAAATCCCCACAGCTAGTGATCCTTGTTTCTTACCACCGGACACACGGCCACTATGTTCTTTGTAATATGCTAACACCACTGAATGTAATGGCCAAGTGACACTCAGAATGTTAAAGATTTTTGCACTGTTTTTTCTTTCTGTATATATATTTTATTAATGAAATAAAAATCAGTCTCCCTGGTGGAGAGATGGCTCTGAGACCAAAATCCCAAAGAAAGAGCAGGCCCAGTCATGCTCTCACTGCCTGGACTATACATTTTCCTATTCTGGCAGAAGTGATTTGAAGATCTTTGGTAGCACAGCCTCTCAGAGTTTGGTGTCAATCCAGACTGTTCATTAAATCTAGAGCAGCTGACAATATCTATCCACTTTTTAAAGATGAATAAAACTGGCATGTTAGGACTTGCCAGTTAAGCTGTGCATAGCTCTGTGGGGTTCTATGCAAAATGAATTGGATCCCCTCCAGTTTGCCTACAGGTTGATAGCAGATGCCATATCAACGAATCAGAATTAAGGTAAAGGAACCCTTAGGGGTCAGTGATCATAATATGATAAAATTCACTCTGCAATTTGTGAAGGAAACCCTATAGACAAATGTATCAGTACGAGGGGTGATTGATAAGTTTGTGGCCTAAAGTAGAAGGAGATGAGTTATACAGCTCTCGTTACATGCACATGCAGTTCAACTCTTTGAGTGATTATGCAGAAAGTTTGAGGTTAATAACTCATCAGGGGTGATTGATAAGTTTGTGTCCTAAGGTAGAAGGCAACGAGTTATTAACTTCAAACTTTCTGCATTATCACTTGAAGAGCTGAACTGCATGTGCATGTAAAGGAAGCTGTACAACTCATCTCCTTCTGCCTTAGGTCACAAACTTATCAATCACCCCTGCAGTGGGCACTTTCTGGAGGTCCAAGATCCATATGCTCCACAACCACTGGACTAAGTGTGTAAATGTAGGAGGGGACTATGTTGAAAAATAAATGAGCTAGGTTTTCTAAAATTGAAGGTGCTTGTGAAGCTGAAATTTCTGAAGGGAGATAAGTCACCTGGACCAGATGGACTACATCCCAGGTTCTGAAAGAGATTGTCAAGGCATTAACAATGATCTTTCAAGATACAATGTATTCTGGTATGATTCCGGAGGACAGGAAAATTGCAAACGTCATTCCACTATTCTAGAAGGTAGGGTGGCAGAAGAAAGGAAATTGTACCCCAGTTAGACTGACCTCAGTGGTTGGGAAGATGTTGGATTCAATGATTAAGGATGCGGTTTCAGTGTACATGGAGACAAAATAAAATAGGCCAAAGTCAGCATGGATTACTTAAGGGAAAACCTTGCCTGACAAATCTATGGGAATTATTTGGAGAAGTAACAAGCAGGATAGACAAAGGGGAATTTGGGGATATTGTGTACTTAGATTTTCAGAAGGCTTTGAGAAGCCACACATGTAGCTGCTTAAATTTAAAAGCCCATGGTATTACAGGGAGGATGCTAGCATGTATAGAACATTGGCTGATTGGCAGGAGGAAAAGAGTGGGAATAAAGGGAGCCTTTGCCGGCGACTGGTGGTGTTCCATGAGGGTCTGTGTTGGGATCGCTTCTTTGCACATGATATGTCAATGATCTGGATGATAGACGGTTTTGTGGCCAGGTTTGTGGATGATACAAAGATAGGTGAGGGGGCAGCTAGTTTTGAGGAAGCATAGAGGCTACAGAAGGACTTAGACAGATTAGGAGAACGGGCAAGGAAGTAACAGATGGAATATATTGTCGGGAAGTGTATGGCCATGCACTTTGGTAGAAAAATAAAAGCATTGACTATTTTCAAAATGGAGAGAAATTTCAAAAATCTAAGGTGCCAAGAGACTTGTTCAAGATTCCTAATGGTTAATTTATAGGTTGAGTCGGTGGTGAGAAAGTCAAATGAGATGCTAGCATTCATTTCGAGAGGAATAGAATATAAAAGCAAAGGTGTAATGTTGAGGCTTTATAAATCACTGGTAGGGCCTCACTTGGAGTATTGTGAGTAGATTTGGGCCCCTATCTAAGAAAGGATGTGTTGACATTGGAGAGAGTTCAAAGGACATTCACAGAAATGATTCCGGGATTGAAATGCCTACTGTATTAGAGATTTTGATGGATCTGGGACTGTACTCACTGCAATTCAGAAGACAGGGCATCCCATTGAAAGCTATAGAACACTGAAAGATGCGGAGAGGGTGTTTCCAATGGAGGGTGAGTACAAGTCCAGAGGACACAGCCTCAGAATCGAGGGACGTCCACTTAGAACAGAGATGAGGAATTTCTTCAGCGAGAGTAGTGAATCTGGAATTCCTTGCTACAGGTGACTGTGGAGGCCAAGTCATTGGGTATATTTCAAAGGTACATTTAACGTCAGAGAAATGTATACAATATATATCCTGAAATGCTTTTTCTTTGCAAATATCCACAAAAACAGAGGAGTGCCCCCAAAGAATGAATGACAGTTAAATGTTAGACCCCCGAAGCCCCCCTCCCTCCCACATGTAAGTGACAGCAAGCAACGATCCCCCATCCCCCACCAGCATAAAAAAAGCATCACACCCACCACCGAGCACTCAAGCATGCAGCAAAGCAACAGCAAAGACACAGACTTGCAGTACTCCAAAGACTACTCATTCACCTGATATTCGACATACCACAGATGCGTGCGCGCGCGCGCTCTCTCTCTCTCTCCCCCTCCCTCTCTCTCTCTCCCCCCCTCCCCCTCCCCCCCAATAAGTGAGAAAGAGGTGTCTCCGTTTCACAGTGAGAGGGGACACATAACAAACAACTTGCTGGTTTACGACGTTTAAGGCAGAGATTGATAGATTCTTGATTAGTCAGGGCTTGAAGGGATATGGGGAGAAGGCAGGGGATGAAGGCTGAGAGGAAAATTAGTTCAGCCATGATGAAATGGCAGAGCAGGCTCGATGGGCCAAATGGCCTAATTCTGCTCCTGTATCTTATGGTCATTGGCTATTTGCTCAACCCTGAACATCTGGACAGCAAAGATATATACATCAGGACACTCTATCATCTACAGCTCAGCATTCAATACCATCATCCCCTCAAAACTAATCAAAAAATTCCAAGACTTGGATCTCAATGCCTCCTTGAGCAATTGGATCCTCGATTTAGTCACTTGCAGACCCCAGTTAGTTTGGATTGACAACAACAAGTTATGCACCACAAGGCTGTGTGCTCAGCCCCCTGCTCTACTCACTTTACACTTACGCCTGTGTGGCTAAGCACAATTCCAATGCCATACTGCAGTTTGCTGACACCACCATGTCATTGGCCAAATCAAAGGTGGTGACGAATCAGCATATAGAAGGAGGTTGAAAATCTGGGTGAGTGGTGTCACAACAACAATCTCTTAATGTCATCAAGGCCAAGGAGTTGATCACTGACTTCTGGAGGAGAAAGCCAGAGGTCCGTGACCCAGTCCTCAGAGAATCAGGGGTACAGAGGATCAACAACTTTAAACTCCTCAGTGTTATCATATCAGAGCCCTGGGCCCAGCACGTAAGTGCAATTATGAAGAAAGCAGGACAGCACCTCTTCCTTAAGAGTTTGTGAAGATTTGGCATATCATCTAAAACTTTGACAAACTTCTATAGATGTGTGGTGAAGAGTATATTTGCTGGCTGCATCACAGCCTGGTACGGAAACACTAATGCCCTAAAATGGAAAATGGAAAATCCGTTAAGTGGATACGGCCTGTTCACCATGGGTAAATTTCTTTCCACCATAAGACCATAGGATATAGGAGCAGAATTAGGCCATTTGGCCCATCAAGTCTGCTCCACCATTTCATCATGGCTGATCTATTTTCTCTCTCAGCCCCAATCAACTGCCTTCTCCCGGTATCCCCTCAAGCCCCAACAGTACAGTCAAGAATCTATCAACCTCTGCCTTAAATATACATAAAAACTTGGCCTCCACAGCTGCCTGTTGCAACAAATTCCACAGATTTATCACTCTTTGGCTGAAGAAATTCCTCCTCATCTGCTTTCTAAAAGGACGCCCCTCTATTCTGAGGCTGTGTCCTCTGGTCTTAGACTCTCCACCACAGGAAACCTCTCCACATTCACTCTATCGAGGCTTTTCACATTCATTGGGTTTCAATGTGGTCACCCCTCATTCTTCTGAATTACAGTGAATATAGGCCCAGAGCCATCTGTGAGGGGATCCAGGAGTGCCCCTATTAACTGTTTGAAGAGAGACAGAGAGTCATTTATCATCACACATCAAAGTTGCTGGTGAACACAGCAGGCCAGGCAGCATCTGTAGGAAGAGGTGCAGTCGACGTTTCAGGTCGAGTCCTGGCGAAGGGTCTCGGCCTGAAACGTCGACTGTACCTCTTCCTACAGATGGTGCCTGGCCTGCTGCGTTCACCAGTAACTTTGATGTGTGTTGCTTGAATTTCCAGCATCTGCAGAATTCCTGTTGTTTGAGTAATTTATCATTGATGGTTTGTTTAGAAAAGAAAGAGAGACGAAGATAGACGGTTGGACTGTCACGTCAGGGAACAGGCGGTGACTTTGGAGTTTTACTTTGGAGATAACACTAAGCAGCTTGAAGGTTGCTATGGTGACCAACAGGACATTATTGATGTTACTTCCTAGGACTTGTTGTCTGCTCGCATTCCTTTACAGACAAAGGAAGGAGGGACTCTTTGAATGACAGGTGATGCTCAGCCTGGTGAGATAAATAGGAGGTCAGATGGTACAGACCTCAGACACATGATCAGGACACTGAATGAGCATTGTTGTGCCCGCAGAGAAAGTGAGTTTTTGGAGGATCGATCAGGCGGATTGATCCAAGTGCTCTGCCAGTGAAAATTCAAAGGCAAGACCAGTGGGGAGTTGTCCATGTGTCCAACCCTGGCCTGGGTAGACAGCTCAACCACACCGAAGTACGATCCCCTTTGTTGTTAAAATGGCAGTCAGTGACTTGTGAAGGGTTTCGGAGGACGACGAGGAAATCAATGGCAACAGCTCACCTGAAGACTCAACTCACTCTCTCTCTCTCTCTCTCTCCATCGCCATTCAACTACATACCACGAACTGAACTGAACTTTACTCAACATTGTAAGACTGTATCTTTTTACCCCCAGACTTAAAAAAGCTTGGTTTTTCATACATATTTCTCCACACTTAGTGATTTACTTACTTATACATATATAATTCTTGCTAACCTGTTTGATTTATCTTCACTTAGTTTACTGTATTGCATAGTTATAAATATTATTAGTTTATAGCAATACTAGACTTCAAAGTGGTTTCTATTTCTGCTGGTTTCTTTATTCCCGTCACGGGGTACGTGACACATCAAACACTCTTCATATGACAAGTTGTTTAATCCTGGAATCATTTTCGTGAATTTCCTTTGAAATCTCTCCAGTGTCAGCACATCTTTTCTAGGATAAAGAGCCCAAAACTGCTCACAATACTCCAAGTGAGGCCTCACTAGTACTTTATAAAGCCCCAGCATTACATCCTTGCTTTTATATTCTAGTCCGTTAGAAATAAATGCTAACATTGCATTTGCCTTCCTCACCACAGACTCAACTTGCAAATTAACCTTTAGGGAATCTTGAACAAGGATTTCCAAGTCTCAATTTTTTTTGTATTTTCTTTCTACAGAATTTAGAAAATAGTCAGCTCTTTCATTTCTTCTATCAAAGAGTATGACCATACAATGCCCAATACTGTATTCCATCTCTACTTCCTCAAAACTACCTGCCCCTCCACCTATATTTGTATCATCTGCAAACTTTGCAACAAAGCCATCAATTCCATCATCCAAATCATCGACATATAATATGCAAAGAAGAGGCCCCGACACAGACCATTATGGAACACCACTAGTCACCGGCAGCCAACCAGAAAATGCTCCCTTTATTCTGACTCTTTGTCTTCTGCCAACCAGCCCCTGTTTAATTCATGCTAGAATCTTTCCTATAATACCATGGGCTCGTAACTATTGAGCAACCTCATGTGTGACTCCTTATCAAAGACCTTCTGAGAATCCAACTACACAACATCAACCAATTCTCCTTTGTTTATCCTGTTTGTTGTTTCTTCAAAGAATTTCAACAGATTTGTCAGGCAAGATTTTCCCTTGAGAAAACCATGCTGACTGTGGCCTCTTTCATCATGTGCCTCCAACAACCCTGAAACCACATCCTTAACAATCAACTCCAATCTTCCCAACCACTGAGGTCAGACAAACTGGCCTACAATTTCCTTTCTTCTGCAATTTGGAGTGACATTTGCAATTTTCCAGTCTTCTTCTGGAACCATTCCAGAATCTAGTGAATTTTGAAAGGCCATTACTAATTGCCTCCACAATCTACACGAGCACATTGAACACATCTACATGAAATGTTGCTGCAGGAAAACAGCAACCTGCATCAGGGACACCTACCTACCCCTATGCTCGCTTCTTGCTGCTGCCAAAAGGAAGGTGGCACAGGAGTCTCAGGACTCATACCACCACGTTCAGGAGCAGTTACTACCCCAAGGCCATCAGTTTCTTGAACTAAAGGGGACAACTTCTCTCAACTTCACTTGTCCCATCATTGAAATGTCCCCACAACCCATTTTCAAGGACTATCTTATGTTCTCGATATTTATTGCTTATTTATTTATTATTCTTAGTCCTTTCTTTCTGCATTTGTACATTGGTTGAGTGCCCAGGTTGGTATGGTCTTGCATTAATTTTATTCTGGTTATTACTCTATTATTGATTTATTGAGTATGCCTGCAAGAAAATGAATCTCAAGTTTGTACATGGTGATGTACTTCGATAATGAATTTACTTTCAACTTTGGGGATGGATGGGTTCAGACTTTCTGGACACACTCAGCATGATGTTTCGAGCTGGCAGCAGTCAGGATCCACGAGAAAGGACATTATCACCCTTATCAACAAGCAGAAGTGGATGATAGAGATCAGATATTGGTGAGCCACCTCACTGCTTAATGTGAATTGCTGGATTCTTGTCAATTGTGCCTAGCCTGCCCTGAAGCACCGGGACCAGATCTACAGCCTACCTAGTAGGAAGTTTCGTGACAGGCCTCCACTAGTCAGCGATACAATCACCTACTTTCCTGGTCTGTTGGGAGCAGGAGAAGTTTTTTGGCAGAATATCACACATATACACGATGGACATTTTTGGCTTTGAGAATGGAATCAGTAACTGGAATGATTACACTTTGTAGATCACTGTAGTGCAGTCCAAATTAACAGGTGGGAAATGGTAATCTTCCTAGTCAAACCTGGCGTTAAAGTGACAATGCACTCCTTCTGACTCATTTTGTTCATGATAGAAACATAGAAAATAGGTGCAGGAGTAGGCCATTCGGCCCTTCGAGCCTGCACCGCCATTCAGTATGATCATGGCTGATCATCCAACTCAGAACCCTGTACCAGCCTTCCCTCCATACCCCCTGATCCCCGTAGCCACAAGGGCCATGTCTAACTCCCTCTTAAATATAGCCAATGAACTGGCCTCAACTGTTTCCTGTGGCAAAGATTTGATATCAAACTTTAAGCAGAATCCATCAGAAGAACGAGGATCTAAGAGGGGTGATAATCCCAGGCAGTAGGGGTAGTCTGATCAAAGCCCCCCTATATACAGATGACATCACCATTTCTGCTCAGACCCAGATTTGAATCTCAGCAAATGCAATACTATGCTCTTCGGCAATTTATCCAGACGATACTTGCTCCATTCTGCCATCAGGTCTGATCACCTAAAGTTGCTGGGACCAAGGCTTGGGGCCAAGGACTAGGTGGAGGCATGGTGAAACAAAAACTGGGATCACGTGAAGGACACTCCATCTTGATTGCAGAAGAGAACCAGGAGGTCAGTTGAACCAGGGCTGCTGTGTGTGGTGCAGTGTGGCCAATAGGCCAGTCATCTATCTTCCATTCCACCTGGAAATCAAACATGGATCTAATCTGCAGAACCAAGCTTTGAAGGGAAAGGAACCCTCAGATTAATGTATGCCATTGTGTCGAGCTGTTCATAGACCCTCAGTACATAAATACAGGGTGTCACTATGTGCAGAGATCATACTCATCTCCAGTGCTGTGGAGAAAGGGTTGCATAAATGTTTACTCTAGAGTCTGGAACATTCTGTTCATTCAGAACCGGTTCCCTCAGAAAGGTTTGTGCAGAAATACACCTATGACCACAGGTCACTCAGGCAGACGTCTGCACAAATGGTCCTATGGGAAAGGAGATGCTGGATCCTCTCAGAGTTATCCACACTCACTGTTCAAGTTATTTGGCAGAATGACTCACAATGTCCAACAGGAACTTGTGTGACTAATGGTGAGAAGGGTCCTCCCTGTTGTATTTTCCATTCACTGTTAGCCTTTGTCGAGTATGCTATCAAGCAACACTTACCAACAATTTGCCTTTTGATTCTCTGATTTGGCTTCTGTCTGGACCACTCAGCTCCAAACATGGACACAAGAGCTCAATTCTGAGGTGAGGAGATAATGACTTCCCTTAACATCAAGGAAGCATTTCTCCACGTATGACATCAAACCTCCTTCAAAGTCAAAGTCAAGTTTATTGTCATATGCACAAGTAATTTTATCATTTCACCTGGGCATATAACAATAAACTCAACTTTGATGATGACCCCAAAGGATTCTTGTTAAAATAGAACATAGAATAGTACAGCACAGTACAGGCCTTTCGGCCCACAATGTTGTGCCGACCCTCAAGCCCTGCCTCCCATATAAGCCCCCACCTTAAATTCCTCCATATACCTGTCTAGTCTCTTAAACTTCACTAGTGTCTCTGCCTCCACCACTGACTCAGGCAGTGCATTCCACGCACCAACCACTCTCTGAGTAAAAAACCTTCCTCTAATATCCCGCTTGAACTTCCCACCCCTTAACTTAAAGCCATATCCTCTTGTATTGAGTAGTGGTGCCTTGGGGAAGAGGCACTGGCGACCCACTCTATCTATTCCTCTTATTATCTTGTACATCTCTATCATGCCTCCTCTCATCCTCCTTCTCTCCAAAGAGTAAAGCCCTAGCTCCCAACATCAATAGGAAAAGAAAACTGGATCAGGCCTTGTAGAAATGTGGTAAATCATGTATATATGTTGTAACTGGGTTACCTGTCTGGACACTCCCCTCTGCTGACTGTCCCTGTGGCTCCTCCCACAGACCCCTGAATAAAGGCGATTGCGCCATTGCTCCTCCTCTCGGTCCAGGGCAGGTACTCAGCATGCTGGAGGTCACACTTTACTGCTAATAAAAGCCTTTCAGTATTTACTCTACTTCCAGTCTTTTGGAGTTATTGATGGTGCATCAAGAAAGAAATACTGTTGTGCTTTCTGCAGGTCAATCACTTTGTCACTAGGACACTGCAACGGGAGTTCCTGGATGCAGCAACCTGAGCCCAACTATCTTCAGCTGCTTTGCCATTCCTCAATGACCTCCTCAGATAATAACACTGCCCGCACACACTCAGAAAGACCGAGAGGAGATTCACATCACAGCTGCCAGCAAGGACCCTCTCTGTATACAGACCCTGGCCACCTCCCCTTGATTTTCAGCCCCATTATTATTGTTGAGCCCATCATCAACATTTTACCAGAACCGGAACTGGACCAGCCACGTAAAGCAGTTCAGATGTGCTATGTGGTGCCTGCAGTGAGGGATTTGCCACCTGTATTGTCAAAATCCTTCCAGCAGCAATGAGGCTCACAGCGTAAGTGTAATACCTTCCACCTGATTGGTTGAAATGCAGCTCCAACAACACTGGATCTGATTGGTTACTCTGAGGACAGGAAGGCACCAAGAGGCATAAATGAAGGCTGTCTTTCTCTGCCTGCTGCCCTACAATGGAAACGTTTAATATTGCTGTTTGCTTGATAGTGTCCCTGTTGTGCCTTAAAGGTTCAAGTAAGAGAAATCTGAGAAGCCATCAGCCACCTTAACCCATGAAACTCTATTCCACACTCTAGTCCTGGGAATGAATGATTGATTCTGCCTCAGTCTCTGAAGTCCCGTGTAGACAATATCGACACCCCAGCACACCATACAGAGAAAACCATAAGGTCGCAGTTAGATCTGACCAGACTTACCTCTGACCAGTGGCAGCTGGTCTTCCACAATAAAAATCTGTTTCCATCCCAGTGGAGGGGTGGATAGTGAGGCTGTATTCCCTGCAGCCCTGCGTGTTCCCAGTGGGAGCTGCTGACTGGTGCCTTGCACAGTTCTTCCTGTCTCTCTGTCAGCAGCTGTAGATGTTGGCCTGACAGGGAAGGCAGTGCTAGGCGGGGATGTCGGGAGTAGGAAAGCCACCGATCCAGTGCTTGGTGTGGGCAAACTGACAGCAGTGCCAAGCCTGTTCCATGTGTGATTCATTTCTAGGCCACCTGTCTGACTCATGTCCGTGCCCTGTGTCTGACTGACTTCCAGGCTCCCTATCCACCTGACGTCTGTGCCCTGTGTCTGTCTGATGTCTGGGCCCAGTGTCTGACTCATGTCCGTGCCCTGTGTCTGACTGACTTCCAGGCTCCCTGTCCGCCTGACGTCTGTGCCCTGTGTCTGTCTGATGTCTGGGCCCAGCGTCTTACTCATGTCTGTGCCCTGTGTCTGTCTGATGTCTGGGCCCAGTGTCTGACTCGTGTCCGTGCCCTGTGTCTGACTGACTTCCAGGCTCCCTGTCCGCCTGACGTCTGTGCCCTGTGTCTGTCTGATGTCTGGGCCCAGCGTCTGACTCATGTCTGTGCCCTGTGTCTGTCTAACGTCCAGGCCCTGTGTCCGACTGACTTCCAAGTTGCGTGTCTGAATTATATCTGTGTTCTGCAACTGACTAATGTCTGTGCTCCATGTCTGACTGATGCCCTCACCCTGTGACTGACTGAAGTCTGGGCCCTGTGTCTGACTGATGCCCAGGCCCAGTGTCCGACTGATGCCCTCACCCTGTGTCTGACTGACGCCCGGGCCCAGTGTCTGACTGACGCCCGGGCCCAGTGTCTGACTGATGCCCTCACCCTGTGACTGATTGATGTCTGGGCCCAGTGTCTGACTGACGCCCTCGCCCTGTGACTGACTGCCGCCCGGGCCCAGTGTCTGACTGACGCCCGGGCCCTGTGACTGACTGACGCCCGGGCCCTGTGACTGACTGATGCCCTCACCCTGTGACTGATTGATGTCTGGGCCCAGTGTCTGACTGACGTCCGGGCCCAGTGTCTGACTGACGCCCTCGCCCTGTGACTGACTGCCGCCCGGGCCCAGTGTCTGACTGACGCCCGGGCCCAGTGTCTGACTGACGCCCGGGCCCAGTGTCTGACTGACGCCCGGGCCCAGTGTCTGACTGACGCCCGGGCCCTGTGACTGACTGACGCCCGGGCCCAGTGTCTGACTGCCGCCCGGGCCCAGTGTCTGACTGACGCCCGGGACCAGTGTCTGACTGACGCCCGGGCCCAGTGTCTGACTGCCGCCCGGGCCCAGTGTCTGACTGACGCCCGGGCCCTGTGTCTGACTGACGCCCGGGCCCTGTGTCTGACTGACGCCCGGGCCCTGTGTCTGACTGCCGCCCGGGCCCAGTGTCTGACTGCCGCCCGGGCCCTGTGTCTGACTGCCGCCCGGGCCCAGTGTCTGACTGCCGCCCGGGCCCAGTGTCTGACTGCCGCCCGGGCCCAGTGTCTGACTGCCGCCCGGGCCCAGTGTCTGACTGCCGCCCGGGCCCAGTGTCTGACTGCCGCCCGGGCCCAGTGTCTGACTGCCGCCCGGGCCCAGTGTCTGACTGCCGCCCGGGCCCAGTGTCTGACTGCCGCCCTCACCCTGTGACTGATTGATGTCTGGGCCCAGCGTCTGACTGACACCCTCGCCCTGTGTCTGACTGACGTCCGGGCCCAGTGTCTGACTGACGCCCGGGCCCTGTGTCTGACTGACGCCCGGGCCCTGTGACTGACTGACGCCCGGGCCCTGTGTCTGACTGCCGCCCGGGCCCAGTGTCTGACTGCCGCCCGGGCCCAGTGTCTGACTGCCGCCCGGGCCCAGTGTCTGACTGCCGCCCGGGCCCAGTGTCTGACTGACGCCCGGGCCCTGTGTCTGACTGACGCCCGGGCCCAGTGTCTGACTGACGCCCGGGCCCTGTGTCTGACTGACGCCCGGGCCCTGTGTCTGACTGCCGCCCGGGCCCAGTGTCTGACTGCCGCCCGGGCCCAGTGTCTGACTGCCGCCCGGGCCCAGTGTCTGACTGCCGCCCGGGCCCAGTGTCTGACTGCCGCCCGGGCCCAGTGTCTGACTGCCGCCCGGGCCCAGTGTCTGACTGCCGCCCGGGCCCAGTGTCTGACTGCCGCCCGGGCCCAGTGTCTGACTGCCGCCCGGGCCCAGTGTCTGACTGACGCCCTCGCCCTGTGACTGACTGCTGCCCGGGCCCAGTGTCTGACTGACTTCCAAGTTGCGTGTCTGAATTATATCTGTGTTCTGCAACTGACTAATGTCTGTGCTCCATGTCTGACTGATGCCCTCACCCTGTGACTGACTGAAGTCTGGGCCCTGTGTCTGATTGACGTCCGGGCCCAGTGTCCGACTGATGCCCTCACCCTGTGTCTGACTGACGCCCGGGCCCAGTGTCTGACTGACGCCCGGGCCCAGTGTCTGACTGACGCCCTCGCCCAGTGTCTGACTGACGTCCGGGCCCAGTGTCTGACTGACGCCCTCGCCCTGTGTCTGACTGACGTCCGGGCCCAGTGTCTGACTGACGCCCTCGCTCTGTGACTGACTGCCGCCCGGGCCCAGTGTCTGACTGACGCCCGGGCCCTGTGACTGACTGACGCCCGGGCCCTGTGACTGACTGATGCCCTCGCCCTGTGACTGATTGATGTCTGGGCCCAGTGTCTGACTGACGTCCGGGCCCAGTGTCTGACTGACGTCCGGGCCCAGTGTCTGACTGCCGCCCGGGCCCAGTGTCTGACTGACGCCCGGGCCCTGTGACTGACTGACGCCCGGGCCCTGTGACTGACTGCCGCCCGGGCCCAGTGTCTGACTGCCGCCCGGGCCCAGTGTCTGACTGCCGCCCGGGCCCAGTGTCTGACTGCCGCCCGGGCCCAGTGTCTGACTGCCGCCCGGGCCCAGTGTCTGACTGCCGCCCGGGCCCAGTGTCTGACTGCCGCCCGGGCCCAGTGTCTGACTGCCGCCCTCACCCTGTGACTGATTGATGTCTGGGCCCAGTGTCTGACTGACACCCTCGCCCTGTGTCTGACTGACGTCCGGGCCCAGTGTCTGACTGACGCCCGGGCCCTGTGTCTGACTGACGCCCGGGCCCTGTGACTGACTGACGCCCGGGCCCTGTGTCTGACTGCCGCCCGGGCCCTGTGTCTGACTGCCGCCCGGGCCCAGTGTCTGACTGCCGCCCGGGCCCAGTGTCTGACTGCCGCCCGGGCCCAGTGTCTGACTGCCGCCCGGGCCCAGTGTCTGACTGCCGCCCGGGCCCAGTGTCTGACTGCCGCCCGGGCCCATGTGACTGCCGCCCGGGCCCATGTGACTGCCGCCCGGGCCCATGCTGCTGTGCCGCCCGGGCCCAGTGTCTGACTGCCGCCCGGGCCCAGTGTCTGACTGCCGCCCGGGCCCAGTGTCTGACTGACGCCCTCGCCCTGTGACTGACTGCTGCCCGGGCCCAGTGTCTGACTGCCGCCCGGGCCCAGTGTCTGACTGACGCCCTCGCCCTGTGACTGACTGCCGCCCGGGCCCAGTGTCTGACTGCCGCCCGGGCCCAGTGTCTGACTGACGCCCTCGCCCTGTGACTGACTGCCGCCCGGGCCCAGTGTCTGACTGCCGCCCGGGCCCAGTGTCTGACTGCCGCCCGGGCCCAGTGTCTGACTGCCGCCCGGGCCCAGTGTCTGACTGCCGCCCGGGCCCTGTGTCTGACTGCCGCCCGGGCCCTGTGTCTGACTGCCGCCCGGGCCCAGTGTCTGACTGCCGCCCGGGCCCAGTGTCTGACTGCCGCCCGGGCCCAGTGTCTGACTGCCGCCCGGGCCCAGTGTCTGACTGCCGCCCGTGTCCTGTGTCTGACTGCCGCCCGGGCCCTGTGTCTGACTGCCGCCCGGGCCCTGTGTCTGACTGATGCCCTCGCCCAGTGTCTGACTGCCGCCCGGGCCCAGTGTCTGACTGACGCCCTCGCCCTGTGACTGACTGCCGCCCGGGCCCAGTGTCTGACTGCCGCCCGGGCCCAGTGTCTGACTGACGCCCTCGCCCTGTGACTGACTGCCGCCCGGGCCCAGTGTCTGACTGCCGCCCGGGCCCAGTGTCTGACTGCCGCCCGGGCCCAGTGTCTGACTGCCGCCCGGGCCCTGTGTCTGACTGCCGCCCGGGCCCTGTGTCTGACTGCCGCCCGGGTCCTGTGTCTGACTGCCGGCCGGGCCCTGTGTCTGACTGCCGCCCGGGCCCAGTGTCTGACTGCCGCCCGGGCCCAGTGTCTGACTGCCGCCCGGGCCCAGTGTCTGACTGACGCCCTCGCCCTGTGACTGACTGCCGCCCGGGCCCAGTGTCTGACTGCCGCCCGGGCCCGGTGTCTGACTGACGCCCGGGCCCGGTGTCTGACTGACGCCCGGGCCCGGTGACTGACTGACGCCCGGGCCCGGTGTCTGACTGACGCCCGGGCCCGGTGACTGACTGCCGCCCGGGCCCGGTGTCTGACTGACGCCCGGGCCCGGTGACTGACTGACGCCCGGGCCCGGTGACTGACTGCCGCCCGGGCCCGGTGTCTGACTGCCGCCCGGGCCCGGTGTCTGACTGCCGCCCGGGCCCGGTGTCTGACTGCCGCCCGGGCCCGGTGTCTGACTGCCGCCCGGGCCCGGTGTCTGACTGCCGCCCGGGCCCGGTGTCTGACTGCCGCCCGGGCCCGGTGTCTGACTGCCGCCCGGGCCCGGTGTCTGACTGCCGCCCTCACCCTGTGACTGATTGATGTCTGGGCCCAGTGTCTGACTGACACCCTCGCCCTGTGTCTGACTGACGTCCGGGCCCTGTGTCTGACTGACGCCCGGGCCCTGTGTCTGACTGACGCCCGGGCCCTGTGTCTGACTGACGCCCGGGCCCTGTGTCTGACTGACGCCCGGGCCCTGTGTCTGACTGACGCCCGGGCCCTGTGACTGACTGACGCCCGGGCCCTGTGTCTGACTGCCGCCCGGGCCCAGTGTCTGACTGCCGCCCGGGCCCAGTGTCTGACTGCCGCCCGGGCCCAGTGTCTGACTGCCGCCCGGGCCCAGTGTCTGACTGCCGCCCGGGCCCAGTGTCTGACTGCCGCCCGGGCCCAGTGTCTGACTGCCGCCCGGGCCCAGTGTCCGACCGACGCCCGGGCCCAGTGTCCGACCGACGCCCGGGCCCAGTGTCCGACCGACGCCCGGGCCCAGTGTCCGACCGACGCCCGGGCCCAGTGTCCGACCGACGCCCGGGCCCAGTGTCCGACCGACGCCCGGGCCCAGTGTCCGACCGACGCCCGGGCCCAGTGTCCGACCGACGCCCGGGCCCAGTGTCCGACCGACGCCCGGGCCCAGTGTCCGACCGACGCCCGGGCCCAGTGTCCGACCGACGCCCGGGCCCAGTGTCCGACCGACGCCCGGGCCCAGTGTCCGACCGACGCCCGGGCCCAGTGTCCGACCGACGCCCGGGCCCAGTGTCCGACCGACGCCCGGTCCCTGTGTCCGACCGACGCCCGGGCCCAGTGTCCGACCTACGCCGTCGCCCAGTGTCCGACCTACGCCATCGCCCAGTGTCCGACTGACGTCTGGGCCCAGTGTCTGATTGATGCCCTCACCCTGTGTCTGACTGACGTCTTGGTCCTGTGTCCGACTGATGTCTGGGTCCCACGTCTGACTGATTTCTGGGCTAGGTGTATGAATTATATCTGTGTCCTGCTGTTGGCTAATGTCTGTGTTCCATGTCCGACTGATGTCCGGGCCTGCTGTCCAGCTGACATCCTGAACCCATGTCCATCTGACATCTGGGCCCAGTGTCCGACTGATGCCCTCACCCTGCGTCTGACTGGCTCCCAGGCCAGGTGTCTGACTGATGTCAGGGCCCAGTGACTGACTTACACCTGTGCTCCAAGTGTGACCCGGGCCCAGTGTCCCACTAAAGAATCGGTTCAGTGTCTGAATTGTACCTGCATTCCATGTCTGACTGACATCTGTGCCATGTGTCCGATTGATACTTGTTTCCCATTTCTGACTGACATTTGTGTCCCACATCTGACTGATATCTGAG
The DNA here is from genome assembly GCF_963921235.1 of Mobula hypostoma. Taxonomy (NCBI): domain Eukaryota; kingdom Metazoa; phylum Chordata; class Chondrichthyes; order Myliobatiformes; family Myliobatidae; genus Mobula; species Mobula hypostoma. Next base: position 95,476,100 of record NC_086105.1, read on the forward strand.
TTCACTGTTCGACTGATGATACCCTTGGTCCGTGTCTGACTGATAACTGGGCTGAGTGTCCAATTGATACCTGTGCTCCTTGTCTGACTGATGTCCGGACCCTGTGTCCAGCTGACACCTTGGCCCCGTGTCTGACTGGCTTCTAGCCCCAGTGTCCGACTGATATCCGGGCCCACTGTGTGACTGATATCCGGGCCATGTGTCAGACTGACTTCTGGGCCCAGTGTCTGACTGACATCCGGGTCCTGTGTCTGATTGATATCTGGGTCCTGTGTCCGGCTGTTACTTGGGCTACGTGTCCGACTGAGAGCCAAGTTCTGTGCATGACTGACATCCGTATTCAGTATCTGACTGGCATTTGTGCTCAACTTCCAACCAGTATCCATGCTCCATGTCTGACCGATGTCTCTGTCCTGTGACTGAAAGTCATCAGTGCTCTGTGTCCGACTGACGCCCGTGCTCTGTGTCCGACTGACGCCCGTGCTCTGTGTCCGACTGACGCCCGTGTTCTGTGTCTGCCTGACGCCTGTGCTCCGTGTCTGCCTGACCTCTGTGCTCCGTGTCTGCCTGACGCCTGTGCTCCGTGTCTGCCTGACGCCTGTGCTCCGTGACTGACTGACACCTGTGCTCTGTGTCCGACTGATGTCTGTGTTCCATGCCCTGCTGTTATCGTTGCTGAGTGCTGAGGGGCTGGGAGTGCGATGCATTGTCATGAACTCAGTCATTACTAATACTGATGAAAATGATGTTGCTCTTTCAGGGCCAGATGCTGGGGGACGGCCAGAACGGGCCGTTACTGTCACTAAATCAATCTCAGTAATGCTGGTGGTGGGATCTGTTATAGTTGGTAATATATTCCTAAACCATTGTTCACTTAACCAAGGACCTGCTGGTCGCGTTGGTAGGGCACCAAGATTCTCTGTGCCGATATTTATAACATGGGGCTTTGAAGTCACTGGTCTCAGCTGGTGTGTCCTTGACATGACAGATTCATCACTGGCTATAGGTCCCTGTTCAGAAGATGGTGACAGAGGGTTAAGGTTGAAACTTATGGTGGTTGGCAGGGTTGGTTCTTCACTCCAGACTGGAAAGGGGTTGCCAGCCGTTTGCCAACTCAGCGCACCCCCTTGCTCAACTGGAGGCTGAGACGTTGTCTGAAGGCCAAAATGGGACTGGTCCAAGTTGGTGACTGTCCCAGGCTGGGCTTGTTCTGAGAATTCCAGAGTCTCTAGGGCAAACACTGCCTGTCCGACTTTAGTCCTGTCCTGGTTGTTGGCTGACGCGGAGGTGTCTGTTGGTGAGGTCGACTTCCTTCCCGAAGACAACGTGGTCTGCGAGGGTGGCCTGTTATTGGGCAACACTGACGATCCCCATGGAAACCATGCGATTGTTGGGGCGGTTGAAATCCTCTCCTCAGTGTGATGGTCCATCTCGCTGGCTGGGGTCTCACTCAGGTCAACTTCAGTGGGTTGCAAATTTGCATTTGCCAGAGGCTGTGATAAGGAGGGCTCACGGTTGAAGGTTGACAGGATCCCGGCCCCCGGTACAACGGTAATCGTCGGTAGCAACTCCGCACTATTTTCCTGGTCAGAGTTGGAGGGTGAACTGCTTCCTCCTTCCAACCGCAGGGCTTCCCCCAAAAGTTCTGCTCTTAACGCTGGTCCTGTGGAGCTCCCACCAGTAGTTTCTGATCTGTTTCTGTTCTTGTCCATATCTGATAAAGTGGAAGTGACCAGGAATTCTAAATTGGCCTTAACACTTGGAGTAACCATCAGCTTTTGGTCTGGTCTGTGGGTATTCTGACTGACCTCCACTGTGGTCTCTCCATCAGTAAGCCACCCATCACCAGTCTTTGTCCGTTCACCTGAAGCTACTTCGTCTCCACTCCCTTCAGCGTCAGGGAGCTTCGCAAGTTCGAAGCCAGGCGAGGTGGTGGGTGGTGTTGTCGAAACCCTTTCGTCCATTCCCGCTGAACGTGAGGAACGTGGTGTTGTCTCCCCGTTACCCAGAGCAGGAGCAGCTGACTGCATTCCAGCTGGCTGTGCACTGGGGCCGCAACGTGACGCACAGCTCAAACCTTCTGCGCCTGCGTCGTGACCGTTGGAAACTCCCTGCGTGCAGAGCTTTGAAGTATGGCTCATCAGCTTGCGAATATCAAACACATTCCTCGGCCCTGCTTTAGTCACCGTGTGTGGAGCAGTCGAGGAAATGTCTTTGACGTGGTATTTCCTCTGCATGCCTTCAAAATGAGTCACCGTTGCTGGAGTCTGCGGAGGATAGCTACTGAGATATTGGGCGTTTGAATCTTGGGTGGACAGTACAGGGATGCGCCTGGTCCGAGGGGCAAAAGTCATGCGTTTCCCCGGACTGCTTTGTCCTTCCCTCTGCTCTGATGGAGTGACCGGCTGACTGGGAGAGGCAGGGAATTCCTGCCTCTGGACTGGCACTGGGTCGCCAGTTCTTTCTGTCCCGCTCACGTAATCGAAGTCCAGGGACACTGTCGCCTCTCCCTCGCTGGAAAGAGACTTCCTGCGGAGAGAGGGGTCCCGGATGGGAGTCGGCGATGTGACTAACAGCCTCGGTGCCTGAGATCCGGGCAGCGATGGGCCCTCGCCGCCCTCCGAAAACAGGTCCTCCAGCAGGGGCGAAGGGTTCCATTGGCTGCTCCTCTGCTGTTCACCTCCCCATTGGCTCATCCTGAGGTCAGAGCTCGTTGCCAGGGAAATGTTCCCCACTGATTGGCTGGATGGCGCCTGGTCAGTTTTGCGTGAAAGACTGGTCGTAGGTGGCCGTGAGGAGCTGGGCTGGGGTTTTGGATGGTCTGACTGGGTCCTGCCTGGGCGCTTTTTGGCGACACTTGCGCTGCCCGCATCACCTTGAGCCGTGATCAGCCTGGAGCGTCCCACCGTCCAGCTGTAGGGCAGCCTTGGCTCTTTCCCGGACTCTGAACCCAGGGCAGAAGGTCTGCCCACTTTGTCCATGCTTTGGGTCATCACACCATCCAAATTTTCCACCTGAGGGTCTGCGGATGGAGCCAGTGACAGAGCTAACGACTGTCTCGCATCGACCTTGGGTCTGAATACAAAGGATCGAATGCTGGGTCTCAGGACCGGGCTTGACCTGGAGGTGGAGGTTGCAGAGGACAATGACCTCTGACCTCTGGTGGAGACGTATTCCAAGCTCACAATGGTGGCTGGGATATTGGAGGTAATTGGCTCAGGCAGGGAGCTGGGGCTAGGTTGGTGTCTGGAGACAGAACGAGATCGCAAGATGGAGGTGCTGTGGTGTTGATTGCTGGAGATGGGGTAGGGTTCTGCAGAGCTGGTGTGTGTTGGGGTAGGGTTGAAGGTGGCATATAAGGTAGAGATGGAGTTGACAGTAGCAGCAGATTCTCCGGAAGAATTCAGTCCTTCTGTGGACTTGGGATAGAGCTCTGTCTGAGCATCCCTTACTGCTGGGGAGGATCCTGAGTCTGGGTGGGATTGGGTTCCTAGAATGAGATGGAGGAGAAGATTGAGACTTCCAGGAATCTGGGAGGGGTGTTGGATCCAGGCAGGTCCTCTACTCATCTGCTCATTTCCACCGTTTGCTGGAGTGACTCTCTGGACTTGTCCCATTGAGGCCGAGCTCACTTCAAGTTGGGAGACATCTTGCTTTCCTTGGGCCGGAGAAAGGACTGGAATTGTGGTCAGTGGCTCTGAGGCATTTGAATCCATTTCTCTGTTGAGTTCACCTGTCCCAAACATGAGAACAAAGTGTGAGTGAGATTCCCCAAACATGCTGAGCTTTCCAGCTGCAATTTTAGTAACGCTGGGGCTCACCACTTACATTACAATTTCTGCCAAATTAATGGGTGAAAAAGTGACAACATACATATACCAGTGACAGAATCAGACACAGAAACCTATAAACATAAAACAGACAGAAACACACTCAAACACAAACACACACACACACACACACACACACACACACACACACACACACACACACAGTGCATGCACTACACATACATGTACTCGAATGTCCCAAGACACACAATCAGACTTTAATCAGAAAACGTAAGAGCCAATGTACCAGCAGAGCTGACCAGAAGCTTTGTGTGGACAGCAGGTTTCAAAAAGCATCTCAAAAGAAGGTTAGGAGAGAGTCCAGGAGCTTAGGGCTTGGCAATTGCCTGCGTGATAACCAAATTAGCGCAAAGGAAAATGAAGATGATAAAGACCGCGGGGCTGGTTCCTGTGCTGTGCAGATTCTATGTTCAAAGAGGCTGGAACCAGAGGAACCGCAAATTCTGAAGTTAAAGTCGCACACAGTCTGGTGTAGTGTGGCAGACTGACCTCTACCCTGCTGAGGCCAGGTGGCAACTCTCAGACATCTCCTCGTAACTACCCCAGGGGAGGACCTCCTCGTACCTACCCCCAGGGGAGGACCTCCTCGTACCTACCCCCAGGGGAGGACCTCCTCGTACCTACCCGCAGGAGAGGACCTCCTCGTACCTACCCCAGGAGAGGACCTCCTCGTACCTACATCAGGAGAGGACCTCCTCGTACCTACCCCAGGGGAGGACCTCACTACAGAGCATCCAACTATTGTCTTCTGCACCATTACCAACCTCATCGACTCTGGAGATCTCCTATCCACTGCCACTAACCTCAAAGTTCCCTTACTCCACACTGCTCGTTTCTACCCTACCCAAGATCACAAACCTGTATGCGTACGTCCATTGCTCCTACATGCACCTGCCCCAGTGAACTCATGCCCACGTAGCTCAACTTCAGTTTGTCCCCCTTTTGTTCAGCCCCTTCCCACTTACACCCATGATACTTCACACGTTCTTGATCACTCTAAGTTCCCTGGCCCTGATGGCGTCATTTTTACAATGGCCATCCAGTCCCCATACACTCCTACTGGCCCATTTGATTTCTCTTTTGGCTTTTGGAACTTTCTCCAAACACAAGGTGAAGCCATGGACATCCACATGGGCTCCAGCTATACCTGCCTTTTCGTTGCTATGTGGGACAGTCCATATTCCAAGCCTACACTGCGAATGCTCTCCCACCTACTTCTAAGTTTCATCGACAACTTCATGCACCCATGCTGAGTTTGTCAGTTTCATCAACTTTGCCTCCAACTTTCAACCTGCCCTCAAATTTACTTGGTCTATCTTGGACATCTCTCTCCCCTTTCTTGATCTGTCTCTATCTCCATCTCTGGAGATATAAACCTACTGACTCTATACCTCTTCCCACCATCACTTGTAAAAATGCTATTCTCTTTTCTCAGTTCCTCCATGTCCACTGCATCTGTTCCCAGGATGAGGCTTTCCATTCCAGATATGTCCTCCTCCTTCTAAGAATGGGTTTCCCTTCCTCTGCCATTGATGCTGCCCTCACCCAAGCCCCCCTCTATTTCATGGACATCTGTCCTCACACCACTCTCCCGCTACCATAACAGGAATAGAGTTGCTCTTGTCCTCACCACGAGCCTCCACATCCACTAGTTATTCTCCATATTGCCATCTTCAGTGGGATCCTACCACTGAATATATCTGCCCCTCCAGCCCACTCTGTGCTTTCTGCAGAGACTGCTCTGTCCATAACTCCCTCGTCCACTCATCCCTCCCCACCGATCTCCCTCCAGGCACCTACCCCTCCAGGTAGGACCTGCTCAAAGCCTCCTCCCTCAGCACCATTCAGGGCCCCAAGCAGTCCTACCAGGTGAGGTGACTATTCACCTGCTGGGGGGTCACCTACTGTACCAGTGCTCCCAGTGCAGCCTCCTCAACATCGGTAAGATCTGATGTAGTTTGGGGGATCGCTTCATCAAGCAACTTCATTCTGTTGGCCTCAAAAGGCTGGTCTTCCTATTCCCCAGTTTGGCATGTTGGTCCGTGACTTCCTCTACAGTCACAGTGAGGCCACCCTCATGTTGGAGAAGCAACACTTCATATTCCATTTGGGTAGCCTCTAACCTGACAGCATGAACATTGATTCCTCTAATGTCTGGTAATTTCTCTCCCCTCCCCCTCTCTCATTTTCCATCCCCCAATTTGGTTTCCCTCTCACCCTTTCTCTTCTCCCCAAGTGCCCATCACTTCCCTCTGGTGCCCCTCCTCCTCCCTTTTCTCCATTGGTCCACTCTCCTGTCCTATCAGATTCCTTCTTCTTCAGCTCTTTACCTCTTCGATCTATGACCTCCCAGCCTCTTCCTCCCCCCCCCCCGCAAAACCTGGTTTTGATTATCAGCTGTCAGCTTGTCCTCCTCCCCCTTCCTCCTTTCCAGTCCTGGTGAAGGGTCAGGGCCTGAAACATCGACTGTCTGACCTTCTGGCTTCTTCCTGCACTTTGTGCATGTTGCTCTATTTCACTGTCAGTCAAATTTCTACAAAAAACAAGTTCTTCCCTTGCGTTCCCTCCTCCCCCAATGTCTCTCCCTTTCACACAAAACTGGACACACACAACTGAGGAAAGATCCACTTCTCCCCACACTCATAGTGGCCAGAATCCCGGTGTGCCTCACACCAGCAAGCTTCCCCAGGTCGGAAGCAAGAGAATATCTGCAAATGCTGGAAATGCTATGAGAGGCTTACCCAAGTAGTGCAGGGTAAGTCCATGCTTGAAGCCGGACGCCGATGTTTGAAGAATGATGACACCTGGCCCTCGCCCTCGGATCACAAGCCTCCTGCCGGCCTCAGGGACGCTCCACAAGAGACCACAGAATTCTCTTTCATTTTCTGTTGCTTCCAGTTTGATTTCCAAGTAGGCAGACTTGCAACTGGCTTCGGCCCAGGAGGTGGTCTGATGGGAGACAACGTCCAAGTGGATGGCGTCCGCATTCTTCAGGAGAATCCAGGAGCACCTGGCCCCGTTGATGGAGTCAGGCAAAGGCAGGAAGTACTGCAGAGTTCCATGGGTGCTGTAGGGCAAGAGAACGCCACTGCATTCCTGGTGGGTTGGACCAAGGAGAAGCCCTAAAGGATACAGACAGTGATTAAAGAAACAACTGCACTCACTCACTGTTGGCATGCACATACACAGTCGAGTGAATTGTCTTGTGTACAATTACCATGAGGTACAGGTACAATGAGAACTTTGCTTACAGCAACATCACAGGCGGGTGCAGTAGGTACAGAACACACAGTGTATAACTTATACATAAGAGACAATGAGAGGGAGAGAAAAAGACAGCACAAAAACACGATTATCAGTGCAAAAACGGATGCAATAGAGCTAAGCGGTTGTCTGTAGCGTCCCATTGCTGATGTAGGATTAGGATTACGAGGGTAGTTCAAGAACCTAATGGTTGTTGAAAGTACTGAACCTGTTCTACAGACAGCAAGAGATCCAACACAGTTCTGTTGTATTCAGCCAGTACTGGGATGCACTGTCCTATAATACCACAGGGAAACATGCTTAACCCACTGCTCTACTGATGACTATGTGGATAGACACAGCTCACATCCCATCTATAAATTCTCTGGTAACAGCACTGTTATCTCAGATGGCGATGTGGAGGCGTACGGAGGCAAAATGGATCGGCTAGTCAAGTGGTGTCACAACAAAACAGACTTACGTCCAATGTCAGCAAGACCAAGGAACTGATGGTGGACTTCAGAAAGGAGTAGCCAGGAGAACAAACAACAACCCTTATCGAGGGGTCAGCGGTGGAAAGGGGGAGCAGTTTCAAGTTGCATCTCAGAGGATCGACCCTGGGCCCAACGTATCACGCCAGTGGGAGTTTGAGGAGATTTGCAATGTCACCAAAGACTCTAGCAAATTTCTACGGACGTTCAGTGGAGAGCATTGGAACGGGTTACATCACTGTCTGGTTTGGAGATGCCGATAGAAAGAATCAGAGCCTCCGCCATGGAGGTCATCTTCCAAAGCAGCATCCGCTCTCACCATCCGGGACACCCCTCTTCTCTTTACTGCAATCAGGGAGGATGTACAGGAACCGAAGACCCACACTCAACATTTTAGGGACAGCTTCTTCCCCTACACCACCAGATTTCTCAATGGTCCATGCATTCATGAACACTACCTTGCTATTGCTCTTTAATTATTTTAATAATTCATTTAATTAATTATTTTATTGTAATTTATAGTTTTTTTATGCCAGCACTGTAGAGCTGTCACAAAACAACACATTTCACAGTGTCAGCAAACCTGCTTTTGAACACAGTCAGTGCTGGCTCACACCGTCCTGCTGTACACACAGTCAGTGCTATCTCACACGGTCCTGTTGTACACACAGTCAGTGCTATCTCACACGGTCCTGTTGTACACACAGTCAGTGCTATTTCACACGATCCTGTTGTACACACAGTCAGTGCTATCTCACACGGTCCTGTTGTACACACAGTCAGTGCTATCTCACGCCGTCCTGTTGCACACACAGTACTGGCTCACACGGTACTGTTGTACACACAGTCAGTGCTATCTCACACGGTCCTGTTGTGCACACAGTCAGTGCTATCTCACGCCATTCTGTTGTACACACAGTCAGTGCTGGCTCACACCGTCCTGCTGTACACACGGTCAGTGCTATCTCACACGGTCCTGTTGTACACACAGTCAGTGCTATCTCAGACTGTCCTGTTGTACACACAGTCAGTGCTATCTCACACGGTCCTGTTGTACACACAGTCAGTGCTATCTCAGACTGTCCTGTTGTACACACAGTCAGTGCTATCTCACACGGTCCTGTTGTACACACAGTCAGTGCTATCTCACACGGTCCTGTTGTACACACAGTCAGTGCTATCTCAGACTGTCCTGTTGTACACACAGTCAGTGCTATCTCACACGATCCTGTTGTACACACAGTCAGTGCTATCTCACACGGTCCTGTTGTACACACAGTCAGTGCTATCTCACGCCGTCCTGTTGCACACACAGTACTGGCTCACACGGTCCTGTTGTACACACAGTCAGTGCTATCTCACACGGTCCTGTTGTACACACAGTCAGTGCTAACTCACGCCATTCTGTTGTACACACAGTACTGGCTCACACGGTCCTGTTGTACACACAGTCAGTGCTATCTCACACAGTCCTGTTGTACACACAATCAGTGCTATCTCAGACTGTCCTGTTGGACACACAGTCAGTGCTATCTCACACGGTCCTGTTGTACACACAGTCAGTGCGATCTCACACGGTCCTGTTGTACACACAGTCATTGCAATCTCACGCCATCCTGTTGTACAACAGTCAGTGCAATCTCACGCCATCCTGTTGTACACACAGTCAGTGCTATCTCACGCCGTCCTGTTGTACACACTGTCAGTGCTATCTCAGACTGTCCTGTAGTACACACAGTCAGTGCTATCTCACGCCGTCCTGTTGTATACACAGTCAGTGCTATCCCAGACTGTCCTGTTGTACACACAGTCAGTGCGATTTCACACGGTCCTGTTGTACACACAGTCAGTGCTATCTCAGACTGTCCTGTTGTACACACAGTCAGTGCTATCTCACGCCGTCCTGTCGTACACCAGTCAGTGCTATCTCACGCCGTCCTGTCGTACACCAGTCAGTGCTATCTCACACGGTCCTGTTGTACACACAGTCAGTGCTATCTCACGCCATCCTGTGGTACACACAGTCAGTGCTATCTCACACGGTCCTGTTGTACACACTGTCAGTGCTATCTCACACGGTCCTGTTCTACACACAGTCAGTGCTATCTCACACGGTCCTGTTGTAAACACAGTCAGTGCTATCTCAGAGTGTCCTGTTGTACACACAGTCAGTGCTATCTCACATGGTCCTGTTGTAAGCACAGTCAGTGCTATCTCACACGGTCCTGTTGTACACACAGTCAGTGCTATCTCACACGGTCCTGTTGTACACACAGTCAGTGCTATCTCAGACTGTCCTGTTGTACACACAGTCAGTGCTATCTCACACGATCCTGTTGTACACACAGTCAGTGCTATCTCACACGGTCCTGTTGTACACACAGTCAGTGCTATCTCACGCCGTCCTGTTGCACACACAGTACTGGCTCACACGGTCCTGTTGTACACACAGTCAGTGCTATCTCACACGGTCCTGTTGTGCACACAGTCAGTGCTATCTCACGCCATTCTGTTGTACACACAGTCAGTGCTGGCTCACACCGTCCTGCTGTACACACAGTCAGTGCTATCTCACACGGTCCTGTTGCACACACAGTCAGTGCTATCTCACACGGTCCTGTTGTACACACAGGCAGTGCTATCTCACACGGTCCTGTTGTACACACAGTCAGTGCTATCTCACACGGTCCTGTTGTACACACAGTCAGTGCTATCTCAGACTGTCCTGTTGTACACACAGTCAGTGCTATCTCACACGGTCCTGTTGTACACACAGTCAGTGCTATCTCACACGGTCCTGTTGTACACACAGTCAGTGCTATCTCACGCCATCCTGTTGTACACACAGTCAGTGCTATCTCACACGATCCTGTTGTACACACTGTCAGTGCTATCTCACGCCGTTCTGTTGTACACACAGTCAGTGCTATCTCACACGGTCCTGTTGTACACACTGTCAGAGCTATCTCAGACTGTCCTGTTGTACACACAGTCAGTGCTATCTCACACGGTCCTGTTGTACACACAGTCAGCGCTATCTCATACTGTCCTGTTGTACACACAGTCAGCGCTATCTCACGCCGTCCTGTCGTACACCAGTCAGCGCTATCTCACACGGTCCTGTTGCACACACAGTCAGTGCTATCTCACGCCGTCCTGTCGTACACACAGTCAGCGCTATCTCACACGGTCCTGTTGTACACACAGTCAGTGCTATCTCACACGGTCCTGTTGTACACACTGTCAGTGCTATCTCACGCCGTTCTGTTGTACACATAGTCAGTGCTATCTCAGACTGTCCTGTTGTACACACAGTCAGTGCTATCTCACACGGTCCTGTTGTACACACGGTCAGTGCTATCTCACGCCATCCTGTTTAACATACAGTACTGGCTCACACGGTCCTGTTGTACACACAGTCAGTGCTATCTCACACGGTCCTGTTGTACACACAGTCAGTGCTATCTCACACGGTCCTGTTGTACACACAGTCCGTGCTATCTCACACGGTCCTGTTGTACACACAGTCCGTGCTATCTCACACTGTCCTGTTGTACACACAGTCCGTGCTATCTCAGACTGTCCTGTCGTACACACAGTCAGTGCTATCTCACGCCGTCCTGTCGTACACACAGTCAGTGCTATCTCAGACTGTCCTGTTGTACACACAGTCAGTGCTATCTCAGACTGTCCTGTTGTACACACAGTCAGTGCTATCTCAGACTGTCCTGTTGTACACACAGTCAGTGCTATCTCAGACTGTCCTGTTGTACACACAGTCAGTGCTATCTCAGACTGTCCTGTTGTACACACAGTCAGTGCTATCTCAGACTGTCCTGTTGTACACACAGTCAGTGCTATCTCAGACTGTCCTGTTGTACACACAGTCAGTGCTATCTCAGACTGTCCTGTTGTACACACAGTCAGTGCTATCTCACACGGTCCTGTTGTACACACAGTCAGTGCTATCTCACACGGTCCTGTCGTACGCACAGTCAGTGCTATCTCACAAGGTCTTGTTGTACGCACAGTCAGTGCTATCTCACACGGTCTTGTTGTACGCACAGTCAGTGCTATCTCAGACTGTCCTGTTGTACGCACTGTCAGTGCTATCTCAGACTGTCCTGTTGTACACACAGTCAGTGCTATCTCAGACTGTCCTGTTGTACACACAGTCCGTGCTATCTCAGACTGTCCTGTCGTACACACAGTCCGTGCTATCTCAGACTGTCCTGTTGTACACACAGTCAGTGCTATCTCAGACTGTCCTGTCGTACACACAGTCCGTGCTATCTCAGACTGTCCTGTCGTACACACAGTCCGTGCTATCTCAGACTGTCCTGTTGTACACACAGTCAGTGCTATCTCAGACTGTCCTGTCGTACACACAGTCCGTACTATCTCACACGGTCCTGTTGTACACACAGTCCGTGCTATCTCACACTGTCCTGTTGTACACACAGTCCGTGCTATCTCACACGGTCCTGTTGTACACACAGTCCGTGCTATCTCACACTGTCCTGTTGTACACACAGTCCGTGCTATCTCAGACTGTCCTGTCGTACACACAGTCAGTGCTATCTCACGCCGTCCTGTCGTACACACAGTCAGTGCTATCTCAGACTGTCCTGTTGTACACACAGTCAGTGCTATCTCAGACTGTCCTGTTGTACACACAGTCAGTGCTATCTCAGACTGTCCTGTTGTACACACAGTCAGTGCTATCTCAGACTGTCCTGTTGTACACACAGTCAGTGCTATCTCAGACTGTCCTGTTGTACACACAGTCAGTGCTATCTCAGACTGTCCTGTTGTACACACAGTCAGTGCTATCTCAGACTGTCCTGTTGTACACACAGTCAGTGCTATCTCAGACTGTCCTGTTGTACACACAGTCAGTGCTATCTCAGACTGTCCTGTTGTACACACAGTCAGTGCTATCTCAGACTGTCCTGTTGTACACACAGTCAGTGCTATCTCACACGGTCCTGTTGTACACACAGTCAGTGCTATCTCACACGGTCCTGTCGTACGCACAGTCAGTGCTATCTCACAAGGTCTTGTTGTACGCACAGTCAGTGCTATCTCACACGGTCTTGTTGTACGCACAGTCAGTGCTATCTCAGACTGTCCTGTTGTACGCACTGTCAGTGCTATCTCAGACTGTCCTGTTGTACACACAGTCAGTGCTATCTCAGACTGTCCTGTTGTACACACAGTCCGTGCTATCTCAGACTGTCCTGTCGTACACACAGTCAGTGCTATCTCAGACTGTCCTGTCGTACACACAGTCAGTGCTATCTCAGACTGTCCTGTCGTACACACAGTCCGTGCTATCTCAGACTGTCCTGTTGTACACACAGTCCGTGCTATCTCAGACTGTCCTGTTGTACACACAGTCCGTGCTATCTCAGACTGTCCTGTTGTACACACAGTCCGTGCTATCTCAGACTGTCCTGTTGTACACACAGTCCGTGCTATCTTAGACTGTCCTGTTGTACACACAGTCCGTGCTATCTCAGACTGTCCTGTTGTACACACAGTCAGTGCTATCTCACACTGTCCTGTTGTACACACAGTCAGTGCTATCTCACACGGTCCTGTTGTACACACAGTCAGTGCTATCTCACACGGTCCTGTTGTACACACAGTCAGTGCTATCTCAGACTGTCCTGTTGTACACACAGTCCGTGCTCTCTCAGACTGTCCTGTTGTACACACAGTCCGTGCTCTCTCAGACTGTCCTGTTGTACACACAGTCCGTGCTATCTCAGACTGTCCTGTTGTACACACAGTCCGTGCTATCTCAGACTGTCCTGTTGTACACACAGTCAGTGCTATCTCAGACTGTCCTGTTGTACACACAGTGCTGGTCATGCTCTCTATCTCTCACACTGTGTCAGTGTCAAACGCTGAACAGAGCAAAGTTTGGAAGATTTGTAATTGCGTGATTTGGATGAAGGGAAGAAAGGCGATGTTTGTATTAAAATTTAATACAGATGTAAACAACTATTTAGTTACATGCAACACCCACAAAGTGCTGGAGGAGCTCAGCAGGTCAGGCAGCATCTATGGAAGAGAATAAACAGTCGATATTTAACAAACGCCGACGTTGAATAAACAAGACCTGAAGAAAGATCTCGGCCCGTAACGTTGACTATTCATTTCCATGGATGCTGCCTGACTTGCTGTGTTCCTCCAGCATTTTTTGTGTGTTGCTCTGAATTTCCGGCATCTCAGAATCTCTTGTGTTTATCATTTAATTATGTACCTGGGTATAGCACCCAGATGCCATGACGTTTCTTTAATTTCTGTTCCTTCTGTCATCAAAGGCGCAGCTCGCAACTGAGCGCCACGGAATTCACACCCTGAAACGCGGGAGGTTTTGAGCGCCTCTCTCAGGCAAGGTGCCACGAACTCGAAGAGCTCCAGATGGCCTGGTGTACTGCAGGCCGGGTCTGTCGTCCTGTGGTGTGTGAGTAGCATTTTGCAAGAGGTGGTCAACTCACAAATTAAATATCTGCAGGCGGAGAGGGAATGACAGACCAGCACAGTCGTACACAGCCACCGCTGGTACGCAGTGTCCTGCCGTACACAGAGTCTGTACTGAGACACACTGTCCTGGAATACAATCAGAACTGCGACACTCTGCCCTCTTGTGCCACAGTCTGTGCTCGTTAATCTTTCACTTTATGCGCCAAGGAGAGGTAATTTCCAGACACGCAGCTGCATCAGATTATAAATGGCCACTGGCTCTTCAGAAAAGTACGTTAATTTTTTACTAAATCCTGCTTTGGCCCATAATTTTAAAAAAAACGCGCGACAGTTTCCGCTATAAACAATCTCTCCCATTCCTTTATTTTGGACTGTACATTCCGTTTACCTGCATTAGCGAGAAGTAAGAGGCAATTGGTTCTGGCCCACATAATTCACCCAAGAGGAATGCGAGGAGTCCGCGGGGAAGATAGCGGCAACCGACCCGGGAGCTGCATTTATCGGAGTGCGAGAGAGGCAGGGCGCCCGGAGCATGGCTCGCTGATGCTGATGTCCCATCCCTTCTGGTTGGCTGGCGGTCAGAAAGGATATCCTTTTAGGATCCAGTCAGGGAAACGTGACGGAGAACTGCGTGTGTGGATTAGGGTGAGGGTCAACCAGCAGAGACGGTACAAAAGGTCGGGAGGGACGGCGGTATCGAGCGTGGAGAAAACCCGAGGGTAGCTGGGGATACTGAGGGAACAGGGTGAGCGCAGGGACCAGGACAGTATCTAACAACACATCAGTTGCTGGCTTTCTGCCCATTTCCACTCTAGGTAGATAACCACATATAACATTTACATTCACAGATACGCGGCATCTTGTAGCGGAGTCACAGACATTGATAATTTTTAATATGGGTAGAGTACAGTACATGGTATCAGAAGATAAACCTGCGCCACTCCGCCACCATGTGGAGAAAACGTTTACTACAGTATATTTCCTCGTTTTCCGGTACATACCAGAGTGCTGTACCTGGATCCTGATCGGACCCAATGACTTCAGTTCCCAGTTACTTCTCGGGGCGATTGTGACTTCTCTCCGCCCTCCCCTGCCCGACGCAGAAGCCGTGTGTGTTACTAATACATAATAAATCCAACAGCGAATTCAGGGCAAATTTAATTTTGATTGCTTACAATCTATAGAGGTCATTACTAAAAGAGTTTGGGACAAATTCTATGCATACAGTTGTAAACCAGGCAGAGATCGAGCTCGAAAATGGGGAAGAAAGACCGAGAAGAGATTGGAGAGCCGGGTATTTATTCTTTGGAGCGCAGGAGACTGAGACACGAGTCCTGAAGAAGGGTCTCAACCTGATACGTCGACTATCTATTCATTTCCACAAATGCCGCCGAACACGCTGAGTTCCTCCAGGATTTTGTAGGTGTTGCTTTTGGACTTCCAGCATCTGCAGACTTTCTCGCGTTTATGACATGACTTTATTGACGAGTGTAAAATCACGAGGGGACGAACTTAATCTTTTTTCTCAGGGTTCGGAATGAAGAACTAGAGGGCATTGCTTTAAAGTATGTGGGAAAAAAATTTAGTAGGAAATTGAGGGGCATTTTTTTTTACTCACAGAAGACGGTATCTGTGTAGAATGATCTGCCAGAGGGAAGTTCAAAAACAACTTTTAGAAGACATGGAATCATAGACCACTACAGCACAGAAACAGGCCATTTGGCCCATCTGTTTCATGCCTGTTATTCTGGTTAGTTCCATCGGCCCATACCTAGACCATAGCCCTTCATTCTCCTAAATGTTGAAATCGAACCCATATCCACTTCCTCTGGCAGCTCGTTCCACGCTCCCACCATCCCGAGTGAAGTTGTTCCCCTGAGGTTCCCTTTAAAAGTTCCTTTTTCTCCAGCCCTATACCTTTCCCACCCACCTGGTTTCACCAATCGCCTTTTAGCTCGACCTCCTTTCTTTCTCCCCAGCTTATTTATTCTGGCGTCTTGCCACTGCCTTTCTAGTCCTGAAGAAGACACTCGACCCAAAAAGTTGACTATTGGGTCAATGACTATTAATTTTCATAGAAGCTGCCAGACCTACTGAGTCCTTCCAGCACTTTGTGTATGTTCTTCTTAATTGTTTTACTTTTCACCCTTAGCCCATGACCTCTTGTTCCAGTTTCACCCAGCCTTGGTGAAAAAGCTTGTTTGCAATACCCTAGGTATACCCCTCATAATTTTGTATACCTCTATCAAATCTTCCCTCATTCTCCTACACTCCAGGGTATAATGTCCTAACCTATTCAGCCTTTTCCCTTAACTCTGGTCCTCCATTTCCAGCAACATCCTTGTCAATTTTCTCTGTACCCTTTCAAATAGCATACTCTTTAGCATACATTTTTCTTATACTTCAACATAACATAGAAAACCTACAGCACAATACAGGGCCCTTGACCCACAAAGCTGTGCCGAACATGCCCTTACCTTAGAAATTACCCAGGATTACCAACAGACCTTTATTTTTCCTGAGCTCCATGTACCTGTCCAGGAGTCTCTTAAAAGACCCTATCATATCTGCCTCCACCACCGTCGCCAGCAGCCCATTCCACACACTCACCACTCCGTGTAAAAAAAAACTTACCCCCGACATCTCTATACCTACTTCCAGGCACCTTAAAACTGTGCCCTCTTGTGCTAGCCATTCCAGTCCTGGCAGAAAACCTCTGACTAACCACACAATCAATGCCATCATCATCTATCACCTCTCATCCTCTGTCACTCCAAGGAAAAAAGGCCAAGTTCACTCAACCTATTCTCATAAGGCATGCTCCCCAATCCAGGCAACATCCTTGTAAATCTCCTCTGCACCCTTTCTATTGTTTCCACATCCTTCCTATAGTGAGGCAACTACAAATGATCACAGTACTCCAAGTGGGGTCTGACGAGGGTCCTATATAGCTACAATATTATCTCTCAGCTCCTAAACTCAATGCACCATATGCTTTCTTAACCAGAGTCAACTTGCACAGCAGCTTTGAGTGTTCTCTGGACTCGGACCCCAAGATCCCTCTGATCCTCCACACTGCCAAGTCTTACCATTAATACTATATTCTGCCATCATATTTGACCTACCAAAATAGCATCCTAACTCCTGTCCTCAATACTTTGATTTATGAAGGCCAATTTGCCAAAAGCTCCTATTACAACCCTATCTACCTGTGACACCACTTTCAAGGATTTATCTACCTGTATTCTGAGATCCCTCTGTTCTTCTGCACACCTCAGTTCCTTACTGTTCACTGTGCAAGTCCTACCCTGGTTTGTCCTCCCAAAGTGCAACATCACACATTTGTCTGCTCTAAATTCCATCTGTCATTTTTCAGCCCAGTTTTCCAGTTGGTCCATATAATTCTGCAAGTTTAGATAGGCATCCACACTGTCCACTACACCCCCAATCTGGGGGTCATCCACAAACTTGCTGATCCAGGTTACCACATTATCACCCAGATTATTGATATAGATGACAAACAACAACTGACCCCGCACAAGCCTCCAGTCAGAGAGGCAACCATCTACTACCACTCTCTGGCTTCTCCCACAAAGCCAACATCAAATCCAATTTACTACCTCATCTTGTATGTCAAGTGACTGAACCTTTTTGAACAGCTTCCCATGCAGAACTTTGTCAAAGGCCTTGATAAAGTCCATGCATATGACATCCACTGACTTTCCTGATAATCTCCTTGAAAAACTAAGATTGGTTAGACATGACCTGTCATGTACAAAGCTATGTTGACTATCCTTAATCAGGTCTTTTTAAAAAAATATACTCCTAAATCTGATCCCTTGGAATACCTTCCATTAATTTACCCACTACTGACATCAGACTATAATTTCCCTTCATATTCTTAAAGCCTTTCTTCAACAGAACATTAGCTGCCCTCCAGCACTTGTGACCAAGACCATTTTAAATACTCTGCCAGTGCTATGCAACTTCTGAACTAGCCTCCACAAGTTCCAAGGGAACACCGCAGGGTCTTATCCACCCTAATTTGCCTCAGTAGTAAACACCTGCTCTTCTGTAGTCTGTAAATGGTCTATGGCCTCACTGTTGTTTTGCATCAGTTCTATAGACTTGGTGTCCATTTCCTGAGTAAATAAAGACACAAAAAACTCTATTTAAGTTTGCCTCATTTCATTTGGCACCATTTCAAGTGAACCAATTTTGTCCCTTTGCTAACTTTTTTTCTTAATATATTTAGAAGCCCTTGGGATTACCTCGTCTTGTCTTTTTCTTAATATTCCTTGAAAACCCCCTAGGTTCCCTACATCTGTACAGGAAAATACTGTACAAACTCTGTACTCTCAATATTTCCCTTTTGAAGACCTCCCACTTATCAAGCATCCCTTTGCCTGAAAACCTGCCAAATTCTTTCTGATGCCACCAAAACCAGCCTTTCTGCAATTTAAAATCTCAGCTGAGGACCAGTCCTGTCCTTCTCCATAATTATCTTGAAACTAATGGAATTATGATCACCAGAATCATGTTCGCTTGCACAAACTTGTCACCTGCCCTGTCTTGTTCCCTAATAGGAGATCCAGTATCAGACTCTATGCAGTTAGGACCTCTATTTATTAAGGAAACTTTCCTGAACACATTTGACAAGCTTTCTCCCATCAAATCCCTTTACAGTGCGAGAGTCCCAGTGAGTATGTGGAAAGTTAAAATCACCTTATTTTACTTGCTAGTCTGCTATCTCTCTACAAATTTGTTCCTCTAAATAATACTGTTGGGTGGTCCATAATTCCATTAACATGGTCGTCACTTTTCTATTCCTCAGTCCACCCATATTACCTCAGTAGATGAGCCCACCAGTCTGAGCACTGCTGACATATTCCTTGACTAGTACTGCCACCCCTTCCCCTTTAATACCTCCCGATCAGGTCTAAAAGAACTGAATCCTGTCCCTCCTGCAACCGTCTCAACAATGGCTATAACATAATTCCACCTCTCACTGAAGCAGATGCAACTCAGAACATTCTTCTTGGCATGCTCAACCTATTTTGGTTGGACAAATACACGAATTGGAAAGGTTCAGGAGGTTATGAGCCAAACATGGACAAAATGGGACAAACTTGGATGAAGCATTTTCGTCAGCAAGGACTAGTTGCACCCAAGGGCCTATTTTCAAATTGTAGAACTATAACATGGTTAGTGGTATATACGTGCTGCAATGGACTTGTATCAGTTGGCCTGTCTGTGCTACACTGTATAACTATTCCCATTAACTGAAAACTAACTTACCACAAATCATGCTTAAAAACAGTAGTTTTGCAGGTTTTGCTTACTGAAACACCAGATTCAGGATTAACAGTCAGAGAACACTACAGCAGAGGTGAAGGTGGTGATGAATGGGCAGATGGAGCACTTCAGCCACTTGCAGGGATAGGAGCTGGGAGGGACAAATGGAGCCATCCCTGCAAAAAAACAGAGTGTGGGGAGGTAAAGCTGTGCTTGGTGGTAGGATCCCTTTCGAGACAGCAGAACTTATGCAGTATGATGTGTTGGATGTGGAGGCTCACAGGGTGGTAGGTAAGGACAAGAGGAACAGATGAGTCGTGATCCTATTGAATGGCGGGGCAGGCTCTATGGGCCAGATGGCCTACTCCTGCTCCTATTTATGTTCTATCACTGTTAAGGCTGTGGGGAGATGGGGCAAACATCCTAGCACCTCTGCACCATCTTATTTACATCTTTCTTCTAGGTAGGTGACCAAAACTGGGCACGATACTCCAAACAAGGCTTCTTATACAACGTAATGTCCGAAACCTTGTAATCAATGCATTGGCCTTCAATGTACCAAAAGCTTTCTTTAAACCCTATCTATCTGTGACAGCACTTTCAATGATTTATGGATCTGTATTCCAGATCTATCTGTTCTACTGCACTTCTCAGTGCCCTACCATTTACTGTGTAAGCCCTACCCTGGTTGGTCCTCCCAAAGTGCAACATCTCTCACTTATCTGCATTAAGTTCCATCTGCCATCTTCTCAGTTGGTCCAGATCCCACTGCAAGCTCTGATAGTTTTCCTCACTATCCACTACACTACCAACCCTGGTCTCATCTGCAAATAGTTTACCACAATGTCATCTATATCAATGAGCTGGATGATAAACAAAAAATGGACCCAGCACCCATCCCTGTAGTACACCACTAGTCACAGATCTCCAGTCAGAGGCAACCATCTACAACCACTCTCTAGCTTCTTTCACGCAGCCAATGTCCAATCCAATTTACCGCAACTTGAATGCCAAGTCACTGATCCTTCCTGATCAACCTCCCATGTGAGACCTTATCAAAACCCACGTAGACAGCATCCTCCGTCTTGCCTTCATTAGCTTTCCTGGTAACTTTCACGAAAAACTAAGATTGATTAGACACAACTTACCACGTACAAAGCCATGTTAACTATCCCTAATTAGTCCCCCTCTATCCAAGTTCTTCGGTGTTATCATTTCAGGGAATTTGTCCTGAGCCAAGCATGTAAGTGCAATTATAAAGAAATCACAGCAGCGCCTCTACTTCCTTAGAAGTTTGGGAAGATCGACATGACATCTAAAACTTTGACAAACTTCTATAAATGTGTGGTGAAGAGTATATTGACTGGTTGCAACATGGCCTGGTAAAGAGACAAAAGTGCCCTTGAATGGAAAATCCTACAAGTAGTGGATATGGCCCTCCCACCATTGAGCACATCTACACGGAGTGCTGTCGCAGAAAATGTGTCCACCATTCAGGACCCCCGCTGCCCAGGAAATGCTCTCTTCTCGCCGCTGCAATCAGGAAAGTGATACAGGAACCACAGGACCCACACTACCAGGCTCAGAAACAGTTATTACCCCTGAAGCATCAAGCTCTTGAAACAATCACTTGCCCCCATCACTGAACTGTTCCCACAATCAATGGGTTCACTTTCAAGGACTCTTCATCTCATGTTCTCAATACTTATTGCTTATTTATTTTTTCTTCTGTATCTGCACAGTATTGTCATCTTTTGCACACTGGTTGTTTGTCCATCTTGTTGGGTGAGGTCTTTCATTGACTCTTTTGTTTCTTGGATTTACTGTGCATGCCCACAAGAAAACAAATTTCAGCATTGTATATGATGAGGTACAGTATCTATTTTGATAATAAATTTATTTTGGAACACCCTCATTTCCAATAAATAGGCACAGTTACTCATTGATCTAGAACTTTGTGTATCATAGTGATCTGATTAATAAACAGCAACGCATGCCCAGTCCCAAGTCTTCAATAGTAATTTATTCTTTATCTGACTTCAGGAAATGTTGACGCATTGGAAATATCTCTCTGAACAAACATCAAGAGCCACAGCAGCATGTTGTACTTTAAGCACTGCTAGGATGTTGGGTGTTTCACACAATTCCGACAGCAAGAACCTGCAAAAGCAAAAGACTAATTTCAGAAACATTTTATGCAAATGTTCTACCCCAAATGTGTCACTGATGAGTGAGCATTGCTTCACACAATTGGCCTGACCTCTAGTCTGTGCTAAGTTAAAGGATCATGGAGAGACTATTAGGCCTTTAGATTGTGCAAGATTGCTTGGTTAATTAGATATAGTGGACCTCACAAGGAGATATTTTACTTCAGACACAATCTGTGCCAGCATTTATTACCCTTTGGAAAGCAGTGACTTTTATCAGCCAGCTTTTGACATATTTTTGATAGTAATTAACATTCTATTAATGTTGCAGACACAGGTCAGATTTGGCCATTGAGCCCAATTTCCTTTCCTGAAGGGACAACAGTCCTCTAGTTCTATGCTTATTATTACAGGTACCAAATACTTACTCCAGATGTATTTGATGAAACTGAAATGCTGTGGTGGGATTGAATTTGATTAATCACTCACAATGCTTTAGTACCACTGGTGCCCAAGTACATATCCATATCAGAACTATGATTCCACTTGCTGTGTCATGGAACAGAGAACATCACAGTGGGCTACAGGTCCTTTAGCCTACTACACTGTGCTGACATTTTAATCTATTCCAACATCAATCTCTTTCCTCCTACATAGCTCTTCATTCTTATATCATCCATGTGCTTATCTGTTTCGTAATGTACCTGTCTTTGTCATCACTTCAGGCAGGGCGTTCCACATACCCACCACTCTGTAAAATATCCGAACTCTGATATCTCCCCCCGCCCCATACTTCCCTCCAACCACTAAACATGATGCCCACCCTATCAGCTTTTCTGCCTACATTGGATGACTCCTACAATGACTTTCTTTGATTATTAGGAACTGTCAAATCACAACCTCCTCTTAACATAGCAATTCTTCAAACTCAGCACCACCCAACTCCCTCGCAACAACTCAAATAGATATCCTCTGGTCTTTACTTTTGACGTCAAGGGACCTATGAGAGACCAAATCCAATCAATCACTCTTCCCTTTGCTCTTAACAGATCATGCCACTGGATATGCATTAATGTTTAGTCCATCCTGCTCCCTCACCCCCATGTAATTAGCATACAAAAGCTCTTACCCTATTAGGACTCTTCAGGGTCACACCGAATCTTATTCACATACGTCTTTTTTGTCTGCAATGTATGTTACAATCTCTTGAGGCGTCATTAACTTTTCTGCATCTGCATCAGGAATCTCAAACCCTGCAGCAGAGAGAAGAGAAGATCAGTAGTTCCTAGGAATCAGTAGCCTGGTTTTTAGGGACCACTCCTCAGCTGGCTGAACAAATGCTTCTCAGCATCACTCTCTATCAGTCTCATCATTCTAGGTGGCAATGTACGTGGATGTGAACTGTCGCAAAGGAACCACGGCAAGCTGCTGCAGGTAGATGAATATTCAAGCCGGATAGGATTCAACTGCCAATCAAGCAGACAGCTTCTACAAGTTTCATTGCTGCACCCAACCAGTAAAAGGATGGCAATCCATTCCACTCCTAACCTTGCAGATGGTGGAAAGTGTCCAGCAAATCAGGAGGCCAATTACTTGCTACAGAGCACCCAATCTCCAATGTAAACCTGCATTTACATTACAGGTCAGTAAGCTATGACCAAAGGTGATGATGTTGATATGGGAAGTAAGGGGATGGTGGTTCAGTCTTGGCAGTGATGTTTAAGAATAGTCATTGCCCAGCATGTGTAGCACAATATTATTTGCTGCTCAGTAGCTTCTAGGACTTCCTGCAAGGGGGCACTAACTACTTTATTATCCATAGTAATGGCACTGAGAGCTCAAATAAGAATTAAAGATAACAAGATCCAGGCTCACTCATGATAACCAGAAATCCATTCGATTACAGGAATACTATACTCACAAATCAGGGAAAAGGGACACAATTCAGAGAAAATTTGCAAAACTGATAAGATGTTCACAATCAGGAAAAGGAAGTGAGAATAAAGATCTTACCAAACTCATCTTCCATAGCCATAATGATC
Source organism: Mobula hypostoma (assembly GCF_963921235.1). Taxonomy (NCBI): domain Eukaryota; kingdom Metazoa; phylum Chordata; class Chondrichthyes; order Myliobatiformes; family Myliobatidae; genus Mobula; species Mobula hypostoma. Next base: position 95,499,664 of record NC_086105.1, read on the forward strand.
TCCACTTGATCCAAACTGTCTAATCCCAAATCTTTCATAAAATGGGAACTTACTAAAAGCTTTGAAAAGAGAAAAGCTTTGTAAATACAAGAGGCTTCCAGATGTACAAGTAATCACCCACAAGGAATCAATGAAGAAAACCAATCTAACCAGCAACAAATCACTCCAAGAAACCAAAAGTAATTTTTTCTTATATTTCACGTTTAGCCTATTTAAGCCTAAATCTGCCTTTAGAACAATTCCTAATCTCCTGCTTATTTCACTGTTACTCTTTCCCTATGCCCAACACCCCTTAGGTCTGGATCACCTTATTGGATTGACTTCCTTGTAGGCAATTATGACAAACCAACATTTATCATTCTCAGTGCTGAGATGAGCTATTTACTCCAGCTCTTAATTAGTTTACTCCAAGTGCTATCTATGGCTGGCAATGAGACCTGATGCCTCCAGATAATTAAAGACTGCCAGATATTAATCCACCAACATACCACTATGCTACTGTACCCCCTTAGCTAAGAGGGCATAACGACAGGTTTTATACATAAGCACAAGAAATTCTGCAGATACTGGACATCGAAAACAACATAATACATATATGTTATACATGCCTGCCTGTAAAACCAATTGGTTAGAAAATAACATCATCTCCAATGCAACGGCACCACAGGATTAAAATGCACAATGGATTTTCCCCCTGGATTTACATATCACCCTCCTCTGCCAGTTCCATCTCACCAAAAACTATAATGTTCTGCAGAGACCTTACATAACATGTAATCAAACTACAAAATAACCTGCTTTTACCCAAAATGTATAAAAGCATGTTGGAAACATGCAGTGAGTTAAGCAACCTCTGCAGAGAATCTGATTCACAACAGAACCCTTTGTAGCTGTTGGTCAGCTGGCTGAGACAGACTGTTTCTCCCACCCCCACATGGTGTTACCTTATATTATTAAGTTCTCTTATGATACATTCCCACAGGAAAATAAAGTATTAATCCTACATATGAAAATGTTTCTGTACCTCATCAGGGTTAATTTTGTCATACAATTTTAACACATACAGTACTCGATCTTGGATGCTGTTCAGTGAAAGGGGAGGCAGATCCCCATACTGGCGACATGTCTGATGGAACAAACCGCACTTCTGCAACAGGGGAAAACAAGATGATTTTAAAGATGTGAATAACAGTCTAGTACAATCTAAACAATAACTACAATGCAAAAATATATGGATGAAACAGGGATTAATGTGCAGTCACTCATATAGAAGACGGCCAACCGATAACCAGCTGGAAGAGATGTCATCAAACTACTTACTGAAAGTCAAGCTGCAGCATATCCCTTCAATTCTGACAGATGTTCACTGGCCCAAAATATTAATTTGTTCTCTAAGTAGGTACCATTTGTTAACCTGAAGTTCCATCATTTTATGTTTCAACCTGTTTGATGGTTGAACCAGCAGCCTCAGTTCATAAAAACACTGGAAGTTGTTTAAGCAATTTTCTTCAGCTAACTGGAGACGGACAATGGCATTGGAAGCAGCATGTCACTAATTTGAGATGATTTTGAAGCAAGCAGTATTCTACTTAAAACTACGTGGCTACTGGTTGGTGTTGGATAAAAATTGGCCAGGACCGAGGCAAACTTCTGATCATTCTGGAAAGAGGCTGCAGTTATCCATCAACCAAAAACACTAACACAGATCTGCACAGTAATTTGACCTTTGCACTACCAGACTTCTTCCAAATCTGACCAATTCCCTTTTTACAACCACCCTCCCCCATCTGGCTGAACAGGTCCTTATCCTCAACAATCTTTCTTTCAGCTTCTTCAAGTTCAAGGTGTAGCCACTGGCACCCGCTTGGTAGGTGTACTGATACTGCTTCCTGTACCCATGCTGAGTTTGTCAATTTCATTAACATTGCCTCCAATTTCCACTCTGCCTTAAATTCACAATCTATTTCTGACACCACTCTCTCCTTTCTTGATCACTCTCCACCTCTGGAGACAAACTGTCTACTGACATCTTTAATAAGCCAACAGATTCCCATGGCTACCTTGACTATACCTCTGCCCACCGTCTCCTATAAAAATGTTATTCCCTTTTCTCAGATCCTTCGTCTCCACCCCCTCTGTTCCCAGGATGAGGCTTTCCTTTCCAGGGCATCACAGATGTCCCCTTTCAAAGAACAGGGTTTTCCTTTCTCCACCATTGATAATACCTCTCCCACATCACCTCTATTTCCCACACATCTGCTCTCACCCCATCCTCTTGCTGCCTTAACAGGGATAGGGTTCCTCTTACCTTCACCCACCACCTCATTAGTCTCTGCAACTTCTGTCAACTTCAACAGGACCCTACCACCAAACACATCTTTACCTCCCCCCCACCCAAACTCTTCCCTTGTCCATTTGTCCTTCCCTCTAATCTCCCTCCCAGCACTTACCCCTGAAAGCAGCCGAAGTGCTTTACCCGACCATTCACCTCCATCTTGGGGCCCAAACAGTCCTTCCAGGTGAGGCAACACTTCACCTGCCAATCTGTTGGATTCATCTACTGAAACCAGTGCTTCCGAAGCAGCCTCCGTTACATTGGTGAGACAGCTTTTGTCGAACACCTCCGCTCCATCCGCAAAATTTCCCCAAGAGCCAACCATTTTAATACTCATCAGCTTCCCATTCTGACATGTTGGTCCCTGCCTCCTCTTCTGCCACAATGATGCCATTCTCAGGTTGGAAGACCTTATCTTCTGTCCAGGTAGCCTCCAAGCTGATGGCATGAACATCAATTTCTCCATCCAGTAATACCCACCTTCCCTCTTCTTCTATCCCCACTCTGGCCTCTTATCTCTTCTCATTTGCCTATCCCCACTCCTCCCTTTTCTCCACTTTCCTTTGCTATCAGATTACTTCTCCAGCCCTTTATCTTTTCCGATTATTACTTCCCAAATTCTTACTTCATCCTCCCTCTTCCACCCGACTTAACCTTTCACTTTCTACCTTGTCCTCTTTCCCCTCCCCCACCTTATTCTAGCATCTTCCTTCTTCCCAGTCCTGATGAAGTTGACTCTTAATTCATTTCCATAGTCATTGCAGCATTGTGTGTCATGGACCAATACCATTAAGCAAGGTGTCCATGGACCGCAGGTTGGGAACCCTTGATATGTGTTCTTCCATGTTTGCTGTCATACATTTATCACTCTTTTTGTATGTTTGATAGAACTAATTTAGTCTAATAATTTTCATATGGTCAAGTGCATACAACTTTTTACTTGCCTTCATCCTACCCGAGGGCGGTCGACCTGCTGTTTTGGATATACTCTCACTTCTTCCTTTTCCACTTTATTTTCCCTGGTGCTGCACCTCTCACCAGTCTGAATCCTGACCCAAACCGCTCTCCTGCTACCATCTTGAAGCTGACTCTTCCTTAAAACAGCCTTTCCCTTTGTACTCCTAGCATCCTCTGAATGGCCAATAAGCCGTTCATCATCGCTGTCCAACACCAGAGCTTATTCTTATTGATATCCTTCCTATACAACCGATCCAATCTAGTGCCAGGCTTTGGAAAGCAGTTTTATTTCCTTACCCTCTCTGCATGTGCCTCCTTGAATATTTGATTTATAAAAAGCCTTATTACTTGTCATATTATTGTTGGCAATTATATTATTATGGCCTTGACAGAAGCTGGACTGTGACAGATATTCACTCCCATCTCACATTTGCTAAGCTTGCTTTTAAATAGCAACTTATGGAGAAGAGTATGTAACTGAGTATGCGCCATGAGGCTTGCTTCACCCTTCACCTTCTAAGGGTGCAAAGGGTTAGGGCCCATCCCAAATGTCCACTCCCTCCCTAATATAGCACGACATCCTTTAGAGCACTATTGTCAAATATGGTACAGTGATGGATCCACTCAATTATAATCCTTGCTCCTGATTATAAAAGGAAAATTGTTATCGGAAACTGCATTTGAAACACACGGGTTGCAAGAACGTCCTTTAAGGAATCATACGGCCCAGTCTGCAGAGGCTAAAACCCTAGAATTATGTCTAAAACAAGACAAGAGAACCAGTCTTCATATGTACTGACTCTGATTATTTTAGGAATATGATAGAAAGAGATCTTCCTATCTGGTCAACTGCTGGATGGAGAGAACACAAAGGTAAACTGCTTTCGCATTGATTTATGAGTTCTTATTGACTCAGACATTAGCACTGGAGTTACACATTCCAGGACAAACTACAGGCCTCTTACAGCTATGGTAATAAAGTACCAAAACAAGCTGTCAAGATGGACCTTACTATAGTAAGGGAGGCCAGGGTTTTCGTAGTAACTAAGCAACAAATAAAAAATAACTAAGATGATGTTTGAAGAATTCTCCCAGATACAACTGAACCCAATCTCAAAGTAGTTCCAACACAGTACAAACATGATGCTGATGGTGAAGGCAAGGTTTGGGTTTGCCACCCTAAAATAGACAAGCAAATACCCCCTGCCCACCAAGGGGAAGCATCGATTCAAGAAGTCCACCAAGGAATCGGACACAAATATGGTGACGGACAAGCCACTCAAACAAAATTAGCCACGTTATACTGGTCACCCTACATGTTGAATGATTGTAAGCAATTCATTCCTGGCATATAATAAAAGAGCAGTTGCAAGACCACCTTCTATAAAATCAACTGCACCAATGCAAGTGTAGAAATGGATTATATAGACCTATTTCTGGCATCCCAAGGTACACCACCTTATGAGAAAACTAGTTAGTATATTCTGCTGGTAATTGATCTTTGTATGGGACATATGTGGTTTGTCTCCGCAACTTGTAGTGAGATCGCAAACATCACAGCACTCCAAAACTCCAGAGTCCCACATGCTGGTACCCTCACCTGCATACATGCCAGTCGAAGGTTTTCCTTCATGGCGAGGGATTTCAAGCGATGTGAATAAACAGGCAGGAGTGAAGTGCAACACTCCCTACCAGCTGAGTGAAGGATTCTAGAGATGAGGTGAGACTTGGAAAAACGTCTACTCTAGAGGCAAAGCAGACTGTGCCTGAAGTACAACAATACACCAATTGTGAAAAAAGGTGTACACAAGAATCAGGCCAACCAGCACCTATACCCAATACAACTCTCCTCAAATTACTGGGAGCTTATGGGAATTCAAGAGAAAACAAAAGAACATGACAAGAAATTTTGGAGATCACAAAAAGGGGACTGTGTCCCAGGAAAGAAATTCCATAAAAATAATTCCAACCCTAGTTTGAGTTCTAGATGGAAACTTCCTTGTTTCATTACCCAGGTTGGACTGTGGTAATGAAGACCAGGAGGGGAAACAAGACTGTAAGTAATCTGTCTCCATAGAAAATATCAAACCTGCCCCAGCAGGATTTACACCTTTGACTTTTAAAACCATCTCTTACTAGATTTTGTGTGTTACATTATATAATGGTGGAAGACTTGCCAGGAGGAGAAAGATAGCTACCCCTCAGGAATGTTACACTCCTGATCACTTTTTACCTATTCTGTTGTGACTTCTTCAGAAATGCAGATGTAATCCTACAGCCTTCAGCCTGCAAAGCGTTATACTGTCACAAGGTAGAACTATTTGAATGCGTTTCACTTCTTATTTGGGTAAAAGCATATATTGCATACGTGGTACCCCTACAATGAAGTAGGACCATTAGGCTCACTGCTATTCATGTCATATTTGTTACAAGACCTCTTTTCCATAAATGCTGCCTGGCCTGCTGAGTTCCTCCAGCATTTTGTGTTCACTGCTTAGATTATCAGCATCTGCAGATTTTTTCTTGCTTGGGACTGGATTACTACTCTGCGAAGTCTCTCCAGGGATGCCTACGCTGAAGTTTAAACCTTTGCTTCAACGGCAGTTCAGTGAAACACTCTCTCACTGCTCCCCCACCATTATCCCTGCTTCTCTCCAACTCTTTGACCACGTGCTTACCCAGACCTGCAACTACAGCCATGTATCCTTTCAGGGAACATGCATTCGCGGCCAGCTTGTGCTTTGGAAATGGTTTACATTTTAGAACTGGTTTGTAATTGGGAAATGTTTAAGATAGAAATCCTACCAGTTTTTAATGCGTTGTGTGGATATAAACATATATCACTGTAAATAAATTAACTGTGCTTTAAACTACTTTGTTAGTTGGAAATACCTTCTCCTTGGTAGGGAGGGGGGACCCACCAATCGACCAGTGGGTATCGGCATCTAAACTCGCCATGGAGAATAAACGCAGGAGTAAACTATTTGTTGAATATTGGGTAGATTCAGTATAAACTCCCTTTACTGAGAGTATTCATGGATACTTATACCCAATAGGGCTTAACGTCTTCGTCTGAATTTAAAACTCAGAGTCAGCAAGCCCAACATCATCACAGGCTGCTAATGCTGCCAGTATACCTGCCAAATAATTCCTCCCTGCAACACATCTTCTACTTTTTGTCTGGCTCAACACTGAAAAAACAGATCCTGGTGTCCTCTTACATCAGCAACACTTTCCTCTCCTTTGTTTCTTGTGCCACACTCTACCCACCAAAACACCATAAAAGTTCCCTCATATTTTAATTGCTCTCTTCCCCAAACCTCTGCACAGTGCAACATCCCATCCTTGGTGATTTCAAACTCTTGATTTATTTTGCATTCTCTTTAAAATTCATCACTCTGCCACATGTCCTGAAACATTTTTTCAAAGTAAAGCCCATTGTCTATGTTGTATGAAACAGGTGAATTAATTATGGGGAGCAAGGACATGGCAGACCAATTGAATAATTACTTTGGTTCTGTCTTCACTAAGGAGGACATAAGTAATCTTCCAGAAATAGTAGGGGACAGAGGGTCCAGTGAGATGGAGGAACTGAGCGAAATACATGTTAGTAGGGAAGTGGTGTTAGGTAAATTGAAGGGATTAAAGGCAGATAAATCCCCAGGGCCAGATGGTCTGCATCCCAGAGTGCTTAAGGAAGTAGCCCAAGAAATAGTGGATGCATTAGTGATAATTTTTCAAAACTCGTTAGATTCTGGACTAGTTCCTGAGGATTGGAGGGTGGCTAATGTAACTCTACTTTTTAAAAAAGGAGGAAGAGAGAAACTGGGGAATTATAGACCGGTTAGCCTAACGTCGGTGTTGGGGAAACTGCTGGAGTCAGTTATCAAGGATGTGATAACAGCACATTTGGAAAGCGGTGAAATCATCGGACAAAGTCAGCATGGATTTGTGAAAGGAAAATCATGTCTGACGAATCTCATAGAATTTTTTGAGGATGTAACTAGTAGGGTGGATAGGGGAGAACCAGTGGATGTGGTATTTTTGGATTTTCAAAAGGCTTTTGACAAGGTCCCACACAGGAGATTAGTGTGCAAACTTAAAGCACACGGTATTGGGGGTAAGGTATTGGTGTGGGTGGAGAATTGGTTGGCAGACAGGAAGCAAAGAGTGGGAATAAACGGGACCTTTTCAGAATGGCAGGCGGTGACTAGTGGGGTACCGCAAGGCTCAGGGCTGGGACCCCAGTTGTTTACAATATATATTAATGACTTGGATGAGGGAATTAAATGCAGCATCTCCAAGTTTGCGGATGACACGAAGCTGGGTGGCAGTGTTAGCTGTGAGGAGGATGCTAAGAGGATGCAGGGTGACTTGGATAGGTTGGGTGAGTGGGCAAATTCATGGCAGATGCAATTTAATGTGGATAAATGTGAAGTTATCCACCTTGGTGGCAAAAATAGGAAAACAGATTATTATCTGAATGGTGGCCGATTAGGAAAAGGGTAGGTGCAACGAGACCTGGGTGTCATTATACACCAGTCATTGAAAGTGGGCATGCAGGTACAGCAGGCGGTGAAAAAGGCGAATGGTATGCTGGCATTTATAGCGAGAGGATTCGAGTACAGGAGCAGGGAGGTACTACTGCAGTTGTACAAGGCCTTGGTGAGACCACACCTGGAGTATTGTGTGCAGTTTTGGTCCCCTAATCTGAGGAAAGACATCCTTGCCATAGAGGGAGTACAAAGAAGGTTCACCAGATTGATTCCTGGGATGGCAGGACTTTCATATGAAGAAAGACTGGATGAACTGGGCTTATACTCGGTGGAATTTAGAAAATTGAGGGGGGGATCTGATTGAAACGTATAAAATCCTAAAGGGATTGGACAGGCTAGATGCAGGAAGATTGTTCCCGATGTTGGGGAAGTCCAGAATGAGGGGTCACAGTTTGAGGATAAAGGGGAAGCCTTTTAGGACCGAGATTAGGAAAAACTTCTTCACACAGAGTGGTGAATCTGTGGAATTCTCTGCCACAGGAAACAGTTGAGGCCAGTTCATTAGCTATATTTAAGAGGGAGTTAGATATGGCCCTTGTGGCTACGGGGATCAGGGGGTATGGAGGGAAGGCTGGGGCGGGGTTCTGAGTTGGATGATCAGCCATGATCATAATAAATGGTGGTGCAGGCTCGAAGGGCCGAATGGCCTACTCCTGCACCTATTTTCTATGTTTCTATCTCAGCCACTGTAATAAAATACTATTTCTATTTTGACAGCAACATATACTAACTTCCTGAATGTCATACTCTTCACACTCCCCTCACTTCACCAAACCCCAATTCCCTCCAAGTCCACTCCAAGAAAATGTCTGCCCTTAAATTTAATTCGTGATATTTTCAGAATTTTGTCTTTTGGCTTCATTTCTGCAACTACTGGTATGCACAACCAAATGCTTTCTCCCACTTTTCATTCTCCAGTTATTAAAATAAACATTCACCATTTCATTTCCTAGCTAAAGTGGGTATTTCCACTCTCTTAATAGAAGACTGCAGATTTGAACAGTAGTAACTACTGAATCGTGGCTTCACACTTTGACCGTATTGTCTTCTCCCTACTCACTGGGACAAAATTCTAGGTTGCCTCACACTCACTCACTCTACAAGACCCAACGCTGAACATATCTGCTCCTCTACTATCCCTTGGTCTCTTCTAACTCACCTCATCACAAGATGCATCCTTTGATTTGATTACTACAAAATTTCTGGCAATCCAATTTCCCTTTTAGCCACTTATAGTAACTGACAGATTCACAATGTACCACTTCCCTCACCTTTAATCACCACCCATTTCCTCAACTTAAAAAAAAAGCCACCTTTGTGAACAATGCTCTTTTCAGCCTTTGCTGTATGAAATCCCCAAATCTGTAATCACTTATTCTGGAATTCTTTGTCTGAATATCTTCACACAGTGTTGTTTCCTGCATACAATTCTCTCTCCTGCTCAAAGACATCCCTTAAAACTTACCTCGCTAACAAAGCTGTTAATGATCTGATCTTTTATCTCCTAAGTAGATTCAAGGTGTGGTGCAACATAGAAACAGGGCCTTCAGCCCACTTTATCCATGCTGACTAAGGAGCCTTCCTCAGCTTTCAATTGCCTCTCAACCTTTCCTATCTCACCAAACTTCTTTTAAACACTAATTGTACCCATCTCTACATTTTCTCTGGCAGTTAATTTCATAATACCAGAATTATGAGTCTGGTAACATCACCTTGTGAGAAACTTGCCATCAGGTCTCCTATAAATCTTTCCCCTCTTACCTTAAACCTATGTCCTTTACTTTTAGACTCCACTACCTGAAGAATTGGACTGTGAATATTCACCATGATTTTGTAAATCTATACAGGTTCAACCCTTGGCCTCTATCCCTCCAGGGAAACCAATCGTAGCGTATGCAATCTCCCCTTGTAACAGAAGCTCTCCACAGCCACCACCATCTTTACGAATCATTTCTGCACCGTCTCTAGCTCGATCACATCATTTCTACAAATGTAAATCAGAGATGCACACAATATTCCAGGTGCAGCTTCTCAAAGTCCTGAAGTAGCTGGACTCTGATCTTTTTGTTTGAACACTCATGGGAAGCACTTGGGAGACATTTTCACTATGGAAGCGATACAATTTGCCATCTCTCACTCAGGTCCACTCCAGTACTTAATAAGATCATAGCTAATCTGATTGTCAGCCTTGACTCCACACTCTTATTATGATAGCCTTTCACCTCCTTAGCAAGTGGGCAACCCCTAGTTCCAGATTCTCCCAGAAGCGCAAAGAGCCTCTTCACATCTGTTTGGTGTACAGTATTTCAATTTAGCTATTCTTTATTATTCACTCATAAACACATAGGACAAGATAAAGCAGACTGAGAAAATTAGCCATGAATACTTTCAATAATGCAGTAGGCTTGAGGGTACTGTTCTCCAACTTCCCCACAACTCTTCCATTCTACGTATTAGTAAAGTAAAGCATCTGAGAAGGCCTTCCAACACACCAATGCCCTTCACTAAATAAGAAACATAACAGATGTTGTCTCACTAATTCTCCAAAGACATGAAGCACGTTTGCATTCAATTCACCTGTAATAAACAATAACAGTCAGCTCTCCCAATCACTTGTACATTGCTTTTTGCAGAACACTGCAAGATTTTGAAAGCTCTGCAATCGCCCACCACTTACATTTCCTACAAGAACGGAAAAGCTCATTTTTCCAAATTATATTCCACTTGTCAGATCTTTAACCAAATTATAACCCATTTCTCTTTACAACAACCTCATATTCCCCTCACAGTTTACCTAAGCATTGCTGAAGTTGTTATTCGAGGCTCTGAATTCACAATAAACACTATATAAATGCAAATTTCTTTCTTGCCCACCCTACACTTTCACTTAATCGTCCTGACCTTGGCAACGGACAGGACAGAGATCAATGGCACTTCTTCCAAGTCTGAACCCTGGTTTCAAGGAATGACTGCAGAAAATTATCCGGACGGAACGGAGTACTTACCAGGAACCCCCAAGAACCCCACATCACCCCACCCCCACTCCAGTGTGGGTCCCTGCCCGGGTTAGAGTCACGCTCTAGCTTTCTCATTACCTGAGCCGCGCTCGATGCAGTGGGAGCCTGCCGGCTGAAACCGTGGAAGAAGTTTCTGCCGGCCAGGACAGGGAGCTGGGTCCCGTACACCAGGCCTGTCCTTGGCCCACCCCAAGGTTGCGGCCACCGGCGGAGGCACCGAGACAACACACGCGACGCCATCTTGGTCGGAATTCCAGCGTGCACCGCGGCGCTCATTACACAGCTTTAGTTTAAAGGACGCGCATGCGCATGCGAAACTGCGCTGCCCCGCTTCCACGGTAGGCGGCGCAGCTGAGCGAGGCTGAGCGGACCGAGCCCGCACGCTGGCCATGCCTCCGCCGTTCAATGTTCAGCACTGATCTTCCACACCAGCATTATTTTTGTTCTCTCCTGATACCTAACTTACAGAAACTGATCAGTGCCGTTAATGACGACCAGTGCTGAATTCCAAAGTCAGCATCCTCTGATTAAAGAAATTCCTTCACACTTCACTTCTAAATGGGCTTTTCCCTGGTTTAGAGAATTTGGACCCTCCTCCTTCAGCTCTGAACTCCTTTACCAGGGGAAGTGTCTATCCTTCAGGGTCTGTAAGGGTGCTTAATGTCAACTGTCCATTTCCCTCCTCAGATGCTGCCCAACCTGCTGATTTCCTTCAGTGCCCTTTTCAGTTGGTTACAGCTGCAGCTTAACAGTTCCAGAGATGCAGGTTCAGTGCTGACCACCAGTGCATCCCGACTGGATGTTGTATTGTCCCTTCACATGCTCTAGTTTCCTATCGTCTTAAATATGGTGCAAGCCGAGAGACAGATTGATCGCCGTAAACCAGCCCTACTGTGCAGATGAGGGATAAAATCTGAGGAGTGTTGAGAATGCAAGGAAAATAAAATGGAATTAGAGTAAGATTAGTGCAAACAGGTGCTCAGCGAACCAAAAAGCCTGTTTCTCTGCTGCCACCCAGATGAAATCTCCACATAGATTACGCATTTGCCAAAGGAGGTCTGGGAAAGGATGCAATGATCCTTGTTAACATTTGCCCTGAGTAGAACATAGAACAAAGATATCTGCAGCACATTACTGGCCCTTCGGCCTACAATGACATGCCCACCATGTAACATACTCTAGAAACTGCCTAGAATTTCCCAACCACATTTTTCTAAGAGTCTCCTAAAAGACCCAATTGAGTAGCTACACGCAGAGGATTCTATGCACTACAGATGGTTCCCAAGGGCCTGTGCCATATTTAGTTAAAGAAGCACTTTGAGCTGTCCAAAACGTGTTGGTCTTCCAATGTAAGGAGATATCTACAAACCCCATTTCCAGAAAAGTTGGGATATTTTCCAAAATGCAATAAAAACAAAAATCTGTGAAATGTTAATTCACGTAAACCTTCATTTAACTGACAAAAGTACAAAGAAAAGATTTTCGATAGTTTTACTGACCAACTTAATTGTATTTTGTAAACATACACAAATTTAGAATTTGATGGCTGCAACACATCAACAAAAGTTGGGACAGAGCCATGTTTACTATTGTGTTACATCACCTTTCCTTTTAATAACACTTTTTAATCGTTTTGGAACTGAGGATACTAATTGTAGTAGATTTGCAATTGGAAATTTTGTCCATTCTTGCTTGATATAAGACTTCAGCTGCTCAACAGTCCGTGGTCTCCATTGTCTGATTCTCCTCTTCATGATGCGCCATACATTTTCAATAGGAGATAGATCTGGACCGGCAGCAGGCCAGTCAAGGACACGCACTCTGTGTCTACAAAGCCATGCTGTTGTAGCCCGTGCAGAATGTGGTCTGGCATTGTCCTGCTGAAATAAGCATGGGCGTCCCAGGAAGAGACGTCGCCTTCATGGCAACATATGTCTCTCTAAAATCCTAATATACGCCTCAGAGTCAATAGTACCTTCACATACATGCAACTCACCCATGCCGTGGGCACTGATGCACCCCCATACCATCACAGATGCTGGCTTTTGCACCTTTCACTGATAACAATCTGGACGGTCGTTTTCCTCTTTGGCACGGAGAACTCAATGCCCATTTTTTCCGAAAATTAGCTGAAATGTGGACTCACCTGACCACAGCACACGGTTCCACAGTCTTTCAGTCCATCTGAGATGAGCTCTGGCCCAGAGAACTCACCGGCATTTCTGCATAGAGTTGATGTATGGCTTCCTCCTTGCATAATACGGTTTCAAGTTGCATTTCTAAATGCAGCGACGGACTGTGTTGAGTGACAATGGTTTTCCGAAGTACTCCCGAGCCCAGGTGGCTATAATTGTCACAGTAGCATGACGGTTTCTTAGGCAATGCCGCCTGAGGGCTCAAAGATCACGCGCATTCAACAGTGGTTTCCGACCTTGCCCTTTACGCACTGAGATGTCTCTGACTTATCTGAATCTTTTCACAATATTATGTACTGTAGATGTTGAAAGACCTAAATTCTCTGCAATCTTGTGTTGAGAAATGTTCCTTTTGAACTTACTAACAATTCTGTCACGCCATCAAATTCTAAATTTGTGTATATTTACAAAATACAATTAAGTTGGTCAGTAAAACTATTGAAAATCTTTTCTTTGTACTTTTGTCAGTTAAATAAAGGTTCATGTGAATTAACATATCACAGATTTTTGTTTTTAATGCATTTTGGAAAATACCCCAACTTTTCTGGAAATGGGGTTTGTACAAGTGAATGTTTGCTGACTGGGACATCCCAGTTGTACAGTATATGTTAAGGAACACATTGAAGCTCCATACAGCCATTGCAAATGCTTTATTTAGAAGAACCACAGTTCAGAGATATGTCAGCACTGCAGACTGTGGGCTGGACCATGTGCAACAGTTTCTTAAACACGAGAGGTACCAACAACCTCTAAAAACAATATATTGATGCTATAATGAATATTGAGAAAGAATTCCAGGAATTCAACATCCTCTGACTGAGGAAGTTCTTCCTCATTTCATTCCTAAATGGGTTTCTCCCTGATTTAGAGAATGCAGATGCTCCACTTTAGTTCTGTACCCTTTGGCCAGGGCAAATATCTATCCTTCAAAAGTCTGTAAGGGTGCTTTATGTCAACTGAATGTATTCACACTACATATGATAAGAAATGTATTTGAAATTAAAAATAACCCAATCAGAACAGGAAGTCCTTTCAAAGGTCCAGCTTGTATAAAGGAAAATGTTCTTTGAAATTGGAGTCTGGTGTTGTGAGTATTTTATGTCGTAAATCATATGCTGGTTATTGAAAGATATGTAATAAAAAGTTAAAGAAAACACCTTTCTAAAATTGAACACAAAGTATTTTTCTTTACACATACATTTTAACTATTGCTTTTAAGATTATTAGTTCATGCAATTTTTTTTATATTTCAGATAATATTGGATCTTGTCTTATTACCATTTCTTTTACTACAATTCATTTTGTCCTTTGTATTTTGATGTTTTCCCTTTTTATTTCATTATCAACCATAGAAAGTTTTATCTGTTAAATAACAAACAGCAGATCCAGTCATCAAGCTGAGAACAGCAAAGAAAGACTTCTATCAATACAGTGCCTATTACAGCCTCAAAAATTTAAAAGCACTTGCCAGATGAGTGCTTCAGAAATGCAGTCATTGATGTTATATAGGAAATACAGTAAGCTATTCATCACAAATAATATAACTAGAAACCTTTTAGCAATGTTGCTTGTAGTATAATCATCCAAATACTGCAAAAAATCCTGTTCTTCAAATCAGAGTTGTACGTGGAAATGAACCTCAGTCTAACAGCAAACTGGAAGGCAGCGCTTCTTCAGTCATGCTCTACAATATTACCCTAAACGTTTGTGTTTAATTTTCTTAAGTATGACTCAGAGGCAACATTGCTACCAAAAATGCCATAGCCAGCAGCCCAGTACCCTGTTACCAGAAATGATCCCAAAGCTGATTAATTTCTCTTGCAACAGTTTAGTGGCTGATTAAATTTGATACTTTGCCACTCCACTTCCTCTTGGAGGTGTCATTTAGTGTTTGGAACCTTCACCGACACATCAAAACTCCAAGGTAATCCTTCCTTCATTCATAATGATTTGCAAATTTGTTTCAGTAATTGATCTTATGAATATTGCTCTGGGTTAGCAGCTCTACATCTCTGTGGAATATTGCACTTTAGTACTTGTGGTTGCCATGGTTACATGGCTTGTCCCTCAATTCCCCACTTTTGAGTAGGGTTTCTGATGGTCCTTGCTACCTTGATGTGCTGTTTCCAAAGGGAATCTCTGCAGTCAGTTAATTTCCCCTCACTCGGAGCAACGTGGGAGCTTTCCAGCCACGGTACCCAGCATTCTGTAGAACATGGCGTATGGAGACTATACAATTATAAAGTTTTGATTTGACCAGAGGCATTCTATGCTGTACATACAACTGAAAATGTGAGTAGATCTTCGTAAACTGTGGCCAAATAATTCAGAAAACCCAAACAATGATGAGAGGTTACAGAAAGATTAGGTTAAAATGTTCCAATATGTACAGAAAGAATGGCTCCAAACTACTGCAAGCTAAATGGTATTAAGAACATAATTTCTGCATATGATCCCCACTTTATTGGCCAATGATGTTTTTATTCAATATTTATAAAGTGCATAATAGAAACTGATTAGCTTTATTTATTAAATACAGATTTGCAACATCATAATCTCTTATTTATCTTATACTTAATTAAGTACAGTTACTCCAGGTTTGGAAACAAGTGACCTGTGCCAACTTTTCAAAGATCGATCTCTGTTAATGGGACAGGCAACAAGCCAAAACAGCCACATGGAAATAAATCAAGGCTGGCTTTACTGTTACTGGATAGGAAAACAACTCAGATTTTCCAACTTTATGTCTATCAACAGTGACCTAGAGGAAAATATAACCTGCTTGTTTACCACCTGTCAAAACAATTTATAGTGCTCACCCAGGACTACCCTACAAGTGCATTTGGAAAGGAACAGTTTAACTACAGCAGTTAAACACAAAACAAATCTTCGTATCTAAACATAAATATTAAATAGTTATGCACTGAAGTATACTGACATTTTTACAGAAATAATCCCAGCAATTTGCAGCACACCCCTGTAGCAAAATGGCACTGTACAGAACTCAGCAAATCAATCCAAACATTACATTGTGCACATAAACCACAAGTCACTTAGTTCACACTGAAGTCTTATTTGTCCTGCAGAATTTTGGTGCTTGTCATCCAAAAAAGAATATACACAGGTTTCAGATACAGAAATTATAACCCAGTTTATGCTGTATAATCTTGAGCCAGCAAAATATTCACTCTGTTCTGCTTCATGAGCATTTGTACACATACACAGTGCTATCGTTCTTTTTGGCCAGGAGACACGAGTCCTCCTCTGCCCAGTAAAATAGTGACCAGTCCCCACTGGGTTGATGAATGGTTGAGATGTTGCCAGACAGTACATCCCAAAGTACCAGGGTTCCGGGAGTTACAATTGCGGCAATGGACTGGCCCTTCACACCTCCATCAACATACCTGATTAAAGAAATAATGGTCAATGAATAAAGTGAGGAAAGCAACCTTCCTATAAATGTGTTATTGACCCAATTAGGAAGAACATCTGGATAACATGATCGACAGATGGGTTACAGTGCAGGAGGCCATTATGCTTAACACAGCCCTATGCAAGTTCAATCCAGGTGGTCTCATTCCCTGCAAATCCTTTAACTTCAGATGCTTATCTGGCCCTTTTTGATTTCTACAAGTGAATCTTCCTGCACTGTTAACACTGGCAATGTATTCCAAACCCAAACTATTTATTGCGTAAACACAGTTTTCCCCCTCATATTAATTGTGGTTCTTTTGCTAATCGCCTCCATTCTACATTTATCTGATCTACAAGAACATGATATATAGAAAGTGATGTGAAAGCTCAAAAGGCAATTGCATAGAGGCCCCCAGGAGTTCTTATAGACAAATTACTGGTGCAGGAAACAATTAGAAAGGCAAATGGGGGTGTTGTATTAAATTTTGTAAAACTTTGGATGAAAGTCGGAACAGTTCCAAGTGACACTTTAACTCTTTGTGAGCTTGCAGCATGTGAGGTGTCTGTACAAGTTAAACACTGTAGGTTCGTTAATGTCTAATCTTTGCAGATAGTGGCTGGATTCTTTCCTGGCCTCAGGCACTAATGGCATGAGAACAAAAGACTAAAATGTTTATGTCCCTGTGGGCCTCTCACACTTGTAGAACTCCTATTGAAACCAGGCATGAGAATAAAAGATTAGAGTTTGTACGTCTCCCTACGCTTGTGGAACCCCTACTTATTGGGGCACCATTCCGTTGCCCTCGGTTCTTGGGACTTCGCCTAGACCGAGGAAATGGTGATTGGTGCCCAGGCACCAGTCAGGATCAGAATTCCCCTAACAACAGTGAAAATCAAGTGGGTTCGTTTAGGAGTTCAGGAATGAGTGAGAAATGTTGATTCATAACAATCGTTTATTTTGAAGTTTAGACAAAGGATAGAGCATTTGAAACTAGGTGAGGAACTGAGGAGCAAAGCAGAGATTAAAGATTCAATACATTTAATGAAAAGATAGAGCCTTTGAAAAATCTATTACCTTTATACTCGAGGTCACAGAAATTCCTTAGATAGAGATAAACAAATTAACGGTTGCACAATTGTATCACGTGGGTTTGAAAAATGCAAAAGGTATATGTAACTGCTATACCACCTTCTGCCAGTAGGCGGAGGCAAAACACCACATACTGTATTGTGAACAATACACCAGTTTGTTAAAGATACAAATCGTCAATAAAAAAAAACAACTGATTCTGATAATGGGTTAACAATACTTCAGGGAGAGAATACAAATGATGAAGAGAGAAACAGAGAGAGCTGACAGCACAAGGAAGCCAGGTTTATGCTTGATATCTGACACTGAAACAAAGGATGACTCTACTCCTTTTCCCAACCACACAGCTGGAGAAGCTAACTTCATAGTAAGCAATGCTAATCCACAAATTGATGAGAAAATACAACTTACAGAGCAATTGTTCTGAAAAGGCTGCAATGTATGCATTTAACACAGAGCCTAATTTTAATGTTGTGCCAATCCGCCCACAGATATACTGAGCATCAAAAAGCTTTTTTTAAAAAATATCAGAAAGTATTAATGTACATATTGTACAGATGAAGCTTACCTCCCACTGCATTCCACAGGGATGGTATATGACATGACTGGTCTACTTTTCCCATTCATGGGATTAACGCCAACCGTTCTCAAAACACAGACTTGTCCTCCAACCGATCCTTCGCAGGTCCCAATGTATCGATGACTGAGCGTAATGAACAATACTCCCTAAATTTTAGAAATAAAATAATTATTACTAAATATCTGTTACAGAAGGGAACAGTCAACCTTAGCTTTACAGATTTACTACAAACTGTAATTTAGAAACAGCATTCATGACTTAATTGTCCCTTCTGTTTACTAAGAGACAACTCTCTGGATTATAATCCTTAAATCTATGCATACTTAGTGAAATTCATAAACATTGCATACCTGTCTTTGATCATAATGATCTAGGAGAGTAATGTAATGGCAGAAATAAAACTACAAAAGTACAAAAGAATGCAGAGAACTGAGCAGCACACAAATGCTGGAGGAACTCAGCAGGACAGAACTAATTTTGAGAAGAGGTGACTGGGGAAGAGGACCTGCAGGGGTAAATTCTTGATAAAAACACTAATTGACGTTACTTTCTTTCCTTGCTGATGGCTATTTAAACAAGAAGTCAAGAAGTCAGCAGGTCCAGAGACTGTAGTCCTCTCACTCATTGGCATTCCAAACAAAGTAAGTCAAACTGAAGGTTGCTAGTCCAGAGTTAAATTGTACCAAAGGGGTACATCTGAGTTTTGAAACAAGAGCAGCAAACACTCCACTTTCCTTCTGGTTTACTGATTTGTTTTTAATAGCAAGCTTCTGCCCTCAAATCACCAGGGCTTGGAATGCAATAATTATGGATTCTTCTTTCAGAGTCAGTTTTGCTTTATTAAAATGTAGTAAAGCTTGCTTTTAAATTTAAGTAACTATCTCCTTCCTGCAAAGTGCTTGTACTTACTGTATCCAATATTACCTGTTACTCTGAGTCTCACTTTAATATATCATCTTTGGATTGTGACTGTATCAACAGGAATCAACAAAATTCAAGCTAAGATTCTTTTCATCAATTATAATTTTTCCCCATTCAAGGCCCCAAAAATCCTTCTAGGTAAGGCAACACTTCCCCTGCGAATCTGTTTTGAAAATCTACTGTATCCAGTGCTCCCAAAGGGCCTCCTCTACATGGTGAGACCAAATCTATATTGGAGGACCGTTTAGCTTTGCAACTTCGTTCCATTCACAGAAAAAGCAGGATTTCCTGGTGGCCAACAATTTCAATTGCAATCACCGTTCCCATTCCAACATGTCGGTCCATGACCTCCTCTACTGCCACATTGAGACCACTCTCGGGCTGGAGGAGCAACACTTCGTATTCTGTCTGGGTAGTCTCCAACCTGATAGCATTTCTCTAGCTTCCATTAATTTTCCCTCCCACTCCAATTCTCTCTTCTTCAATTCCCCACTCTGGCCTTTCTCAACTCACTTGTCTATCATCCCCCACCCCCCCCCCACCCGGTGCCACTCCTCCTTCCCATTCAGAACCAGGTTTAATTTCTCTGGCATATGCCGTGAAATTTGTTTTGCAGCAGAAGTACACTGCAATACATCAAAAACTATAAATTGCAGTAAGTAATATGAATGTGTGTTTTCAGCTTCCCATACTTCCTCCCTGATGGTAGCAATGAGAAGGGGGCATGCCCTGGGTGATGGGGTCCTTAACGATGGGTGCTGCCTTTTGAAGGTGACCTTGGTGTTGGCGAGGCTAGTGCCCACGATGGAGTCGGCTAAGTTTGCTACTTTATGCAGCTGTTCCCAATCCTGTGCAGTGAGCCCTCCATACCAGACGGTGATGCAACCAGTTAGAATGCTCTCCACAGTACATCTGTAAAAATTTGCATGAGTCTTTGGTGACACACCAAGTCTCCTCAAGCTGTTAATGAAATGTAGCTGCTGTCATGCCTTGTTTGTAATTGCCCAGAACTGTTGTTGTTGAGTGCCCTCGAGTCGTCATCAACTCATGGCCACCCTATGGATGGTGTAGTTATCCAATGGGGTTTTCGTGACAAGATAAGGAAGAAGATTGCCAGGTCTTTCTTCTGCGCAGATACCGCTACTGCCCAGGTTGGGACCCGGCCGGATTCAAACTCAGGAACATCCGCCTGCAAGTCCAGTGCTGATGCCACTACACCACTGGCCAGCCCAGGATAGATCCTCAGAAATACTGACACCCAGGAACTTGAAGCTGCTCACCCTATCTACAGCTGATCACTCGACAAGGACTGCTGTGTGTTCCCTCGACTTCCCTCCCGATGTCCCTGGTCAATTCGTTGGTCTCACTCTTAAAATAGCTTTCCGTAGGTTGTATCTGGACTTCCTGTGTAGTTCTAGATCACAGGTCTTGATTGCCGCAGATCTAGTCCTCAGCAGACAATAAGTCTCATGGTTCCTCCTCAGTTTTTGGATTGGGTATGTCTGATATGTTTTCAAAGGCACACACTCACCCACACTGATCCTCATGAAGTCGGTGATAACTGTGACATATTCATTCATTTCTCAAGATGAATCCTTGAATATACTCTAATGACTCAGAGCAGTTCAGTAAATGCTTGACTGCCTCCCTTGACCATCCCCTCCTGGTCCTCACAACTGGTGATGTGCTCTTTAGTCTCTGTCTTTACGTTGGGAGTATTAATACAGCCAGGTGATTGGACTTTCCAAAGTGCGGGCGTGGGATAGCAAGAGAAGTGTTCTTGACGGTGGTATATAATGGTGGTCAAGTGTGTTGGTTCCTCTCTATCTACAGGTGATATGTTGGTGGTACTTGCTCAAAGATTTCAAGCTGGCCTAGTTGAAATCCCTGCAATTATAGGAAAGGTATCAGGGTGCACTGTTCTGTGACAGCTGATCACAATGCTCAGCTCCTCCAGTGCCTGCCTGACGATGGCCTGGGGTGGAATGTACACTGCTACCTAGAAGATAGTAGAAAACTCCCTTGGCAGATAAAATGGACAACACTTGACCCCTAGATGTTTCAGGTTGGGTGAGCAGGTCTGTACACCACAATGAGTTCATCATAAAGCATACTCCCCCTCCTCTAAAGGACTCAACTGATGTGTATTTGCAGAGAATGGTGAAGCCATCAGGCTGCAACACAGCATCCAAAGTGGCG
This sequence comes from Mobula hypostoma, assembly GCF_963921235.1. NCBI lineage: Eukaryota > Metazoa > Chordata > Chondrichthyes > Myliobatiformes > Myliobatidae > Mobula > Mobula hypostoma. The sequence continues at coordinate 95,520,928 of NC_086105.1, forward strand.
GCAGTGAGACATGCTTTCGTGAAGCAAAGTACACAGCAGTCCCCGACATCCCTCTGCTATCAGAATTCTTCTTCTCCAGCCCTTTACCTATTGTACCTATCACCTCCCAGCTTCATATCCCTCTCCCCCACCCACCTGATATCACCTATCTCCTTCTAGCTTGTAGTCCTTCGCCCTCACTCCACCTTCCTACTCTTAGCTTCTTCCACCTTCCTTTACAGTCCTGATGAAGTGTCTTGTCAACAGAACGTCAATTGTTTATTCATTTTCATAGATGCTGCCTAATCTGCAGAGTTCCTCCAGCATTTTCTACCTGTTTTCTCCTATTGGTTTGAAATGCAATCAGAACATAGGAGGTGACGGCTACTCATTCACAAAAGGCTCCTAGTAAATAGTTTTGAATTATATGCAGTATTCCATTCGATCCCCAGTATCATTGAATCTATTTTATTACACATCCTTTCTCATTATTCTGCTACCAATGCCCTTGCTGGAAGCAGAAATGGCACAAAGGAGTGTTTTGTGAAATGATGCCACGGTCCGTAGTTCCAAAGTTAAAACAGCTGTTCCTTACAGACTGGGAATAGGCCTTCTGGCAGACAGTGCCAGGGTAGCTCTCACTTAAATGGATCCTCTTGAGCAGGTGCCCAGTTTTCAAGTTCCTAAGAGGTAAACCAATAAAAACATCAATTTCGACAGTGTTTCAGCCTTTGCAGTACCTGAATAACACCCATTCAATAATGTCAAATAATTTATTCCCAACAGAGAATATGGAGAATGAAGAAGAAAATGCCTTTAAAATGCCTTCAGTGCTTAATAACTACTTTTATTTAGCTATTTATCAGAACTCCCAGAACAGCCTCTGCAGGCTTGTCATACTTACATTTTTTAAGCGTATATTGTTGCTATTTGGCAAATGAGACAAACTGATTTTTTAATGTATTAAAATCTAAGTAATGTTTCTTAGAAGTGTTGGCCAAGGAAACAAATTCCCCATCATCAATTTGAACAATTGGGCATGTTCAAAGGCACATTTCCAGGACGGTGGGGCACAGCCCAAAAAAATGCTCACATCTTTGTTTGAGAACAAAAGGGTACTCACAACCACGTTAATATGAAGGCAACAATGAGAACAGTGGGGGCAACAGCTGGGGAAGAAATAGAGCCTGCAAAGCAGGTCGCTGTTGAAATTATAGAGAAATGCTTGAAACACAAGTATTAGTCCATGACTTCTAATTACAACTCACCCACTCCTCTTCCATAGGACTTATAAATCTAGCCAAGAGGGAGACGAGGCTTTGATTTGAAAAAAAGACCCTCCTAACAATACAGGACTCTCTCAGCATTGCACTGGGATATAAACTGAGGTTGGAGTTTATCTGACTCATAGGCCAGCATGCTATGGCTTATGGTGATATTATTGATAAAGGAACAAACTGGGATCAAGTTCTCACCAAATGATGATGTTGCTCATTATAGTTGATCCAATCAAAGCTTCTGATTGTCCTTCAACTTCGCTAAAAGCCAGAACCATCTCATTGGGTGGGACAAGTTGCATACATCGCTCACTCCTAATCAGAAAATTCAGTCAGTAAACTTGCCCTAACGTGAAAAGTAATACAAAGTATTTCCTCTAGCCTCTTACTCAAACTTTCAGCCAGCTCTGCACAGGCACCATTTTCTCTGTTAGTAGCCCAGAGGGGCCTCTGTGGGCATTTACCAAAGCCAGACATTGGAAATGAAATATCTATTTAAACTATGCCCTAACATAATCTGCATCAGAATCACAATCAGCTTTATTACCACTGATGTATGCCGTGAAATGTGTTGCTTTGTGATGACAGTTTAGTGCAGGCGTAACAAATTACTGTAAGTTATTGTAAGAATAAATAGTGTAAAAGCAAATAGTGAGGTTGTGTTCATGAACTGTCCAGAGATCTGATGACAGAGGGGAAAACGTTCTTAAAGTCTTGACTGTGGGTCTTTAGGCTCTTGCACCATGACTTTTTGTAACCTACTTTATGCTTTGGTATCACTATTTTCAAGTCCATCGTTAAAACAGTAATAACAGGCTTCTCATGATGGGTTATCTTAATTTCCCTAATATTGATTGGCATCTCCCTAGACCAAGGGGTTTAGATGGGGTGGAGTTTTGTAGGTGTGTTCACGAAGGTTTCCTGACACAGTGTGTAGATAAGCCTGCAAGAGGAGAAGAGGCTGTACTTGATCTGGTATTGGGAAATGAAGCTGGTCAGGTGTCAGGTCTCTCAGTGGGAGAGCATTTTGGAATAATCACAATTCTATCTCTTATACCATAGCATTGGAGAGGGATAGGAACAGACAAGTTAGGAAAGCGTTTAATTGTAGTAAGGGGAAATATGAAGCTATCAGGCAGGAACTTGGAAGCATAAACAGGGAAATGTATGGCAAAAATGTGGCAAATGTTCAGGGGATATTTGCACAGCGTCTGCACAGGGACGTTCCAATGAGACAGGGAAAGGATGGTAGGGTACAGGAACCGTGGTGTACAAAAGCAGTTGAAAGTCTAGACAAGAACAGAAGAAAAGTTTACGAAGGGTTCAAAAAACTAGGTAATGATAGAGATTTAGAAATTATAAGGCTAGTAGGAAGGAGCTTAAGAATAAAATTAGGAGAGTCAGAATGGGCCATGAGAAGGCCTCGGCGGACAGGATTAAGGAAAACCCCAAGGCATTCTACAAGTATGTGAAGAGCAAGAGGATAAGATGTGAGAGAATAGGACCAATCAAGTGTGACAGTGGAAAAGTGTGTATGGAACCGGAGGAGAGAGCAGAGGTACTTAATGAATACTTTGCTTCAGTATTCACTACGGAAAAGGACCTTAGCAATTATAGGGATGACTTACAGCGGATTGAAAAGGTTGAGCATGTAGATATTAAGAAAGAGGATGTGCTGGAGCTTTTGGAAAACGTCAAGTTGATAGGTTACCGAAACCGAATGAGATGTACCCCAGGCTACTGTGGGAAGCAAGGGAGGAGATTGCTGAGCCTCTGGCGATGATCTTTACATCATCAATGGGGACAGGAGAGGTTCCAGAGGATTGGAGGGTTGCAGATGTTGTTCCCTTATTCAAGAAAGGGAGTAGCAATAGCTCAGGAAATTATAGACCAGGAAGTCTTACTCCAGTGGCTGGTAAATTGATGGAAAAGATCCTAAGAGGCAAGATTTATGAACATTTGGAGAGGCATAATATGATTAGGAATAGCAGCATGGCTTTATCAAAAGTTGGTCATGCCTTATGAACCTGACTGAATTTTTTGAGCGTGTGACTAAACACATTGATGACAGAAGAGCAGCAGATGCAGTGTATATGGATTTCAGCAAGGCATTTGACAAGGTACCCCATGCAAGGCTTATTGAGAAAGTAAGGAGGCATAGGATCCAAGGGGACATTGCTTTGTGGATCCAGAACTGGCTTGCCCACAGAAGGCAAAGAGTGGTTGTAGACGGGTCATATTCTGCATGGAGGTCGGTCACCAGTGGTGTGCCTCAGGGATCTGTTCTGGGACCCCTTCTCTTCGTTATTTTTATAAATGATCTGGATGAGGAAGTGGAGGGATGGGTTAGTAAATTTGCTGATGACACAAAGGTTAGGAGATAGTGTGGAGGGCTGTCAGAGTTGACAGTGGGACATCAACAGGATGCAAAACTGGGCTGAGAAGTGACAGATGGAGTTCAACTCAGATAAGTGTGAGGTGATTCATTTTGGTAGGTCAAATATGATGGCACAATATTAGTATTAATGGTAAGACTCTTGGCAATGTGGAGGATCAGAGGGATCTTAGGGTCTGAGTCCATAGGACACTCAAAGCTACAGTGCAGGTTGACCGTGCGGTTAAGAAGGCACACGGTGTATTGGCCTTCATCAACCATGGGATTGAGTTCAAGAGCTAAGAGGTAATGTTACAGCTATATAGGACCCTGGTCAGATCCCACTTGGAGTACTGTGCTCAGTTCTGGTTACCTCACTACAGGAAGGACATAGAAACCATAGAAAGGGTTCAGAGGGGGTTTACAAGGATGTTGCCTGGATTGGGGAGCATACCTTATGAGAATAGTTTGAGTGAACTTGGCCTTTTCTCCTTGGAGCAACGGAGAATGAGAAGTGACCTGATAGAGGTGTATAAGCTAATGAGAGGCATTGATCGTGTGGATAGTCAGAGGCTTTTTCCCAGGGCTGAAATGGCTAACATGAGAGGACACAGTTTTAAGGTGCTTGGAAATAGGTACAGAGGAGATGTCAGTGGTAAGTTGTTGTTTTTCTTTGACGCAGAGAGTGATGAGTACGTGGAATGGGCTGCTGGTGATAGTGGATATGATAGGGTCTTTTAAGTGGCTGCTGGATAGGTACATGGAGCTTACAAAAATAGAGAGCTATGGGTAACCCGAGGTAATTTCTAAAGTAAGTACATGTTCAGCACAGCATTGTGGGCCAAAGGGCCTGTATTGTGCTGTAGTTTTTCTGTGTTCTATGTTAAAAAGCAATTTATCATAATGAAGTCACATCATTCTAGGACATCTTTAACACAAAGAGTAGGAGAAAAAGGCACAAAATATTTTCCTTGTTAGATCTAGATGGCTTAGAAGTAAAATCAGGACAGTAAGAATCTTATGTTAGTACAGACATTCAATTTGCTTGGCCTTCCATATCTGCTAGCAATCAAACCAGAGCTGAAGACAAATTAATTTCACTTCTTTGTAATCTCATCTATTTTTCATGAACTATCTGAAACTCCAGCATCATTTAATGTTCTGAGCATGCAGAAGCTAGCATAGGCTGCTAGCTGAGAAGAATAAAGAATGAAAAATAAAATTAATTTCTGACCTTCCTTCCTCGGAGAGGGTGTTCAGTTCTATGCTTTGCCTCTGAAGTGTGCCATAACAGCAGACCAACCTCCTCCTAGGCAGCCCCAGCACTGCGTTTATATCTCCTGCTTGCAGCAGAGTGTGTTCCAAGCAGCCTTTTACTGTAGAGCGTAACACCCTTACAAGAAGTGTAAAAATAATCCATCTTTATCATCAAGAAAGGAATCACCAGCCCACATCTGAGCCAAATATCCATTATTAGAACTACAGTGATATTGTGTAAAAAATAATAGATCTCTCTCTGCACAAAGTACGGCTCCCTCTGCTCTAAAACATTCCCAGGACAGGTACAGAATGGGTTGGCTACAAAACAAAACTCCAACTATAGTCCCCAATCAGAACTTTCTGAATTAGAAATGCAATCGCTCCTATTTCAACGCACTCTCTTCAGAACTCTGATAGACCTCTTCTGAGAAAATAATTTTCCCCAGTGACAGAATTCCATGCAGATTTTAGACTGGCTCACTCCAAAACCTGTTACTAAGAGGAAATTAACTGAGCACTGGACTCCTCCCCTTATACTTTCCACACTCATTTCATTATGGAGCAGTTAATCTCTTAGCTCAGTAGCTTCCAAACCCATTATGATTATCTAATGTCACAATGTGTCAGCAGTCAGACAATAATGGCAACATGTCTGGTTATAAGTAAGCTGTGTGTTACTCTGAAACACTGCTGTGTTATATGTGTGCAATTCAGTCAGAAGAGCGGTACTTTTATTGTTCTGACAGTGTTTTTTGAGGACTTACTTCACTTCCCTTATCTCCAGGCTTCCAAAGGCCACACACAGAATGTTCACAGCATCTGGGATGGGGATGAGTTCAATTATGGGAACCTGAAGGGAAGGGGAAAGAAGTAAATCAATGTTGAAATTAGATAAAAACTTTAAAAAGGTCACATCATCCTCAATTACTATACCTAAACATTATAAAACCTGAACACACAAGCAGTTAAACCCGTTGCTAAGTGGTCTCTGAATATATCTTACTGAATAGGATACTTACCTGCACCAAAACAGCATTGATTTGCAACGCAAAACCAGTTTGAGATAAAGCAGTGATCTACTTAGTGAGAGATTTTAAGATGCACAATAGGGTTCCTAATTGTAGCCTCTTTGCTGCAAAAAAGTATCTAGCAGAACTCTTACATACTTAGTAGATATTTCGAGGGACAGGAGGATAGCAAATCTCTGGCCTCCTTTTATCTATCTTCACAGATGACTCAGTATGGCCATGATTCACATTGGGGATACGACGGATGAGTTAGTGGCTACGCATATGGTTACCTGCTCTGCCTGCCACAGATATCAGTCTGGTGATCAAAAACTGTGTGCTGAATACCAAAGTCTGGTTTGTCCCAAATACTTTAAATATACTGTAACAGTAAAGTTTATAAAGGCGTTTTAGATACAATAGAAGTCTAATGTGTTGATGTCCACTAAAGTTTGGGAACTAGAGTAGGTCTTTTAAATATTTCATGTTTAATCCCGGAGTTTCTTGTGTAATCCTGGTTTGTGTTATCCAGGACTTTTTAAAAGTGTAATAATCATGAGGAGCTCAATAGATGGAAGACTTCTCCCAACCAAGGTGAATGGGAAACTTGGATGTAAGAGCTTTGTTCAGGGAAGAAATGAATCCAGGGTTTAGACTTGTTGGAACAATATTGTTTATTAATCACAATGCTCCAATCTTTTGGTGAGAGCCCATTGTTTATGAAAGAATTTCATTAGCTGGCTCAGTGTGCAGGCTTCCACAGATGTCAAAGAAAAAGAAGATAAATTCAACACAGTATTCATGATTCTGTAAAATTAAATATTTGGGATTAAACATTTTATTTTAAGCTAACCAAACGCAATCATTCAGCATCGAATACCTGACATCAGATTACACTAATTTATAACAATGAGGAAAGGATGGGCATCTACCTTATCAAAGGTCCAAGTACCGATGTTAATCCACTGGTTCAGCTGCTGTGGGGCCCACAGGAACACTGCTGTTTCACAGGCACAGGCAATACACAAAGTTCTGGTCTCTTTCACAGTCCAAAATACCGTGCACAAATCAATAATGCAGGACGTGGACGGATTCTATAAACAAAGATAACACTACTCATCCTCCCGAGACTGATGAACCTTTGCATAGATGTCTCATGCCAGCAGCGAAACTGGTTTACCTGGATAGTGTCCTTTCCCTCAACATGCAAACCATGAAAAAAGTACCTACTGCAAAATTAAGGGTAGCCATGGAAAGAACACTCGTGATAAAAAAGGCACTGTGTTTGCACCAGAGCAAATACATATTTGCATTTGTTCTGCTCACCTACCCTCAACGTTCTTTAGTCCAAAGAAAGCAGATGCAGCCCCTTAAATCTACCCTTGTAACTATAGTCCCTTATCCCAGAAACAATTCGCATTCATTTATCCTGGACCTCTCTAATGTCTTCATATCCTTCCTACGCGACAACTGTAATGCTCCATTTGAGGTTGAGCAGTTTTTCAAAGCTTTAGCATAACTTAACTGGTCATTGTAAGGACTGGAACTCTAAATAAATAAACTTTTCTGTTTTTGCACCCCATTTCCCCATTGACAAAGCTAAAATTGTGTATGGAGTCAAAAGAGACTACAGACCGATGGTATCTCCCTTTATCTTTCAGTCCAGGTGAAGGGTCTCGGCCTGAAACCACAACTGCCTATTTCACAGATGATCCCCGATTTGCTGCGTTCTTCCATCGTTTTGCGTGTTGCCCAAGATTTATTACCTACATTCTCACTTTTACTTGATTTTCGGAGACAACACCACTGTAGTGGCTTGTATCACTTGGAGTACAGGAAGGACATAGACAGCCTAGTGACATGGTGTCAATACAACAATCAGAAAGGAGGAGCTTAGGAGGACGATGGTGCCTAACAGCAACTCCTCTGCTTGCATCTTCGGAAGCAGCTCTATTTCCATCTTTAATATCTCTATTTTTCCCTATCAGGGTTCTTTTGAAGATCCTGACCTGGTGTTACACGCTGACTACGGTTCTTTGCGGGAATGGGACCCGCTCTCAGGGGTTTCATGATGGCCATTGTTCAGCACACTAATGGCATGGCCTAAGAGCTCAGCTCACCTTCGGAGGACAGAGATTTCGTGGCTCTGGAGATGGGGGAATCAGAGGTCGGTGTGTCATGGGAGATGGAGGATCTAAGGCCGTGTGCCCGGAGACCCGAGATCTTTGGGCACAGAGGTCGGGAAAAGCGACGCAATGGACTTTTAACATTGTAAACCAGCGAGTTATTTGTTATGTCTCCCCTCTCACTGTGAAACGGACACATCTCTTTCTCCCTGAGAAATGGAGACATCTCTTTCTCTCTTATTAGGGAGAGGGAGAGGGAGAGGGAGAGGGAGAGGGAGAGGGAGAGGGAGAGGGAGAGGGAGAGGGAGAGGGAGAGGGAGAGGGAGAGGGAGAGGGAGAGGGAGAGGGAGAGGGAGAGGGAGAGGGAGAGGGAGAGGGAGAGAGAGAGCCTATGGTATGTCAAATACCAGGTGAACAAGTAGTCTTTGGGGTACTGCAAGTCTGTGTCTTTGCTGTTGCCTTGCTCACGCTTGAATGCTCGGTGGCGGATGCCGATGCTTTTTTTTGCCGTGGGGAGGGGGGATTGTTGCCTGCTGGCGCTTACCTGCGGGAGGGAGGGGAGCCAGGGGGACTCTGGGGTTCTAACATTTAACTGTCATTCATTCTTTGGGGGCACTCCTCTGCTTTTGTGGATGGTTGTGAAGAAAAAGCATTTCAGGATGTATACTGTATACAGTTCTCTGACATTAAATGTACCTTTGAAGCACTTTCCCTCTGTGCCGAAGAAATAAGAGCCAGTTATTGATTTCAGGAGGGCCGATGGTCAGTGCACATGCTCTTGTTTACATCAATGGTGCTGAGGTTGAGGAGGTTGGGAGCTTTGAGTTCCTGGGTGTGAACATCACCAATACAGCCTGTCCCACTCCAATCACCCAGACACCATAGCTAAGAATGTTTCCATGTTTCAAAGTTAAAGTGTTTGTCCTGTAGTTGCTAAGCTTATCCTTTTGTTTTGGGCAAGATAATCAAATTACTTAACATAAGACCCTGGCATTTTGTAGGATCTTACTGACTAAATCCAGCAAACCCAGCCTTGCAGGTCTCAACCATTTAAATCTATCACAATTAGGGTATTTAAGCAAAGAGCCTTGCTCAGCAAAATCTGGATCATCTGATTTGTCTTTCAGTGCTCATCAGTATTCACTAACCTGTATCTTGGAGATTAATTGTAACACCCGCTTTTCCAATTTTTGCTCTAATTTCATGGTGGCAAGAGCTGGAGACAAGCCATCATCCTTCTACAAATAAAAATTCACAACGTTAGTGAAAAGATTTAGAAACCATGAAATCTTATGCTTATCAAAAGATTGCAGAGCTCCTCTTTACAGATACAGCTAATAAAACTAAAATGAAAGTAAAAATAACACTGCACATGTTGGAAACCTGTGACTAAAACAATACAAAAAGGACATCCCTAGCAGGACAGGAAGCATACAGAGAAATTATTTGATCTGTTTGAACAGATACAAGGCAAGCTCTGTGTAGGAGGGAAGGGTAAAACTGATTGTGGAGTAGGTTTATATAGGTCAGCACAACATAGCGAGCTGAAGTTCCTGTAATGTGCTCTACTGTTCGATGTTCTGACCTGGTGTATTTATTTCCCTCAGAGAAGGAAATCTTACATCCTCACCTGGTCTGGCTAAATGCAACTCCAGACCCACAGACGCTTAAATGTCCTCTGAAATGACACATCAAATGTTTAGTTGAAAGACAATTAGAAATGGCCTATAAATGCTGTCAGAGCCCAGTCACAGATTGCACCACCATACTAAAACATTACAGCAAAATAGTTACCTCTTCAACGACCACTTTTGAAACTTCCTCGGTATAATCACCACTTGGCATCTCTTGTTGGCTGACGATCGTTCCACATTTGTAGTTGAGGTCCTCCTCCTCATCCTTATTATTTAAAAGATCCCTTCCAGAGAAAGCACATGGACTGCCTTCCTTTATTGTCGGAGAGGGCTGAGTCAAATGTGGCTGTGATGCTTTTCCAACAGTTGACCGGGATCTCTGTTCACAATTCCCCACATCTTCCAGCCCGTGTAACAATGTGGCAGTTTGAGGTGAACTCGAGTTTCCGTAACTCCTTTGGGAAAATACTGGAGAACACCCAGAGGCACCGGAGACAGGAGTGAAGCCAAGTGAAGGGAATGCAGGGCTACCTGCATATTGGTCATGTTGATGGTCACTCGTAGCCTGTGGAGTTGAAAGCAGAATGCTGGAAGATGGCGTACGGCCAGATGTGTTTTTTGGAATTTTCTGAACGTGAGAGTTAATGTTGTTCTCTGGCCTTTCGGGGGTCCTGGAAAGTTCCGTGCAACACAGAGACGCTGGAGACAATGGGTTGAAAAACACAACGTGCATTAATTCATCCATCATTGGGTTTAAGCCTCACTTAAAATAATCGACAAATTTGTAAAAGATCTTTTACTTTGCCAGTACTTGTAACTACTTCACCACTGTAGTAATACACTACTCATTAATCCGATTGTCTCATTTATTTTTACAACTGAATTTATGGCCTCACAAGTGGACTGCACACAAACTGTACACGCAGCAAATTATATTTTTTCTTGCTGTTATTAGAACTCCAGGTGGAGCTTAACTAATCTCAAATGTAAATTTCAAACTTCAGTTTCTGAAGGAGGAGCAATCAACTGAATCCAACTTTAAGTTTGTGTAATCTGCCATTGTTCGAAGATTATACCAAGCTATTAGAGATCGTACACTTCACAGTAAATTGCCTGTATTTAATATGTACAAAGACAGTGAGCAGTGTAGAGTGTGCTTTGTATATACTGGGGCCAATTAGCTTATCAGAATGAAGATGATGAACCGATTGAAGTACTACTGTTTAAAGTATGTAAACTTATTGGAAAGGCTAACTTGGCAGACAAAGAAAAAAGCTAAACAGAGACGAAAGAAAAGCCATTTCAACTGCTAACTATTTGCATTAGAATATTGGAAGCACTTGCCTTAGGAATTTAGAACTAAGCCATCTTACTTTGTGGGTGGGATTCCTCAATGTTCTCTGTAGTTTCTAGTGCACATGATCCTTTTCCGGGCGCTGTGTCCCAATTATTCTTCTCCACGAGAGATTTTTTTAATGCTTCTGTTCTTAGCTTTTCTTTAAGCTGACCGTAATCCTCCTCTGGAAGGTCAAAATCTTGGACTTCCTGGTTGTGAAATAACCTTTTGACAATAGTTTTTTTAACAGCGAGTAATGGTTCTGAACACACTAGTGTCCTGTATTTAGATCTCTTAGTGATCTTCCTGGAACTTCCATGTGTTCTACGATAGCTATTACCTATTGGGACAATACAACTTCCATTACTTCAGAAAGCAGAAAGGTTAGTAGAAAACTGGCAGGCAGGAAAAGACCGTTTGAGCCAAATAGCCTACCCACAACTGTACTATAGTTTATTCTTAATAGGATTCCTGCACAAAAAGGAAAATAAGGTAAATTATTTAATAGGGAGAGCATATGCTGAGATAAGCATTCTCTAAAAAGTTTTAAAGTATTTATCTCTGGGAATTTTCATACAACACCCACCATCCCACAATGTAGTCAATGTATTATGCTTTCACTGAGATCTTTTAAAAGACCGCTCAGGGCGTTCCAGAGTTCAATTCCCACACTGTCTGTAAGGAGTTTGTAGATTCTCCCTGTGGGTTTCCTTCGGGTGCTCCAGTTTCCTCCCACAGTCCAAAGATGCACTGGTTGGGTGAATTGGTCATTGTAAATCATCCTGTGATTAGGCTAGTGTTATAGGTGGGTTGCTGGGCAGCATGGCTCGTTGGACCAGAAGGGCCTGTTCTGAGCAGTCTTTCTAAATAAAAATAAATAATAAATAGTGCAGGTTTCCAGCTTCTAATCATTTAGATTTAGTGTCTGTAAGAACCATAAAAGAACATCTTCAGAATTGTAACAGAAGATAAACAGTATAGCAGAGTACAAGCCCTTTGGCTCTGATGTTGTGCCACCCTTTTAACCTGCTTTCAGGTCAATCGAACCCTTCCCTCCCACATAACCCTCCATTTTTCTATCATCCACGTGCCTATCAAAGTGTCCCTTCAATGTCGCAAATACTGTACATCTGCCTCTACCACCTCCCTGGCAGTGCGTTCCATGTACTTACCACTCTCTGTGTAAAAACCTACTGCTGACATACCCCCCTATACCCCTCTTTGTATTAATCACTGCCATCCTGGGACAGAGGCACGGGCTGTCCACCCTATCTATGCCTCTTATCATCTTATACACCTCTCATTCTCCTTCAGTCCAAAGAGAAAAGTCCTAGCTTGTTCAACCTTTTCTCATAAAACAGGCTCTGTAATCCAGGCAGCACCCTGATGAATCTCCTCTGCACCCTCCCTAAAACTTCCACATCCTTCCTATTATGAGATGACCAGAACTGAACACGAGACCCCAAGTGTGGTCTAGCCAGTTTTATAGAGCTGCAACACTACCTCACGCTTGTTGAACTCATTCTCCCAACTAATGGTAATGGTTCTATAGAGATCTCATTTTTTCTTTAAAGAAATCCTATTGCATATTTATTGAAGAGAAAAATACAATTGACTTTTGGATTAGGTAGAAAATAGACTGTCATACTTCGAGGGACTGATTAAATGGCAATGTGTGCTTACTCTCTTAGATGACACAATGAACCATTCTATTTTCTGCTCTTTTGTAGATTATTTGAACCTCTCTGGTTTTAGACACAATGTCTGTAGAGAACAGTCACTATACTTAAAGGCTTCCAGTGGCCGTGAAGTGTTTTTCAGAGATTATGCAAGATTGTATGAAAATAAAAGTTCTTTTTTACTTTTTTCTAATCAAAAATAAATGAGCTTTGCTTTCAGAGCAAATCATGCATGAGACTAGCAGTCAAATCAATTCAAGTCCAACAAACCACAGTGTATTCGGTGCTCACCTCCTGAGAGCTTCACTCTCCTCCTGGACTGAGACACTGGCAACTCTGTCTGCTCTTGGTCCAAACCAACCCCCAATGGAAGTGACCACCTTGTGTCATTTAAACGCTGCTTCAAGGCAGTGTCATCGGAAGAATCCTGCTGAGTTTCCGGGATCATGTCCTGACTGTCAATATCACTATTTGTGCTTGATAGCTCAGGCATACTCACTGCAGATTTAACTTGTGCTATCAACAGATCATTTGTGTCTTCTTTACAAGGTTTTATCAACACATCATTAGTCTGAATTGCGTTAGATTTCTGCAGTGGTTCTACTTGTTCATTGGCTTTGTTTTGCAATGGGCTGGAATTCTTCAGAGTGAAGTTAGTAGTCCCTGAAAAGTGATGACTATCCATGTTATTTTCAGTTTCTCCATCGAGTTCATTAGAGTCAGGCATTGTCTGGCATGTATTAATTTCATTCCTCTTGACGTCATTTTCACCCTGAACATCAGAAGGCAGAGCAATCTGAACATCGCTGGGAACTCTGTGGTCATTTGAATTCTTCTCCACAGACTTCTGTGGAAAATCAGTCAGCTGGAACTTAGTACTTTCTCTTCTACCTCTTTTTCTTCCTTTCCTTTGGCTTGATTTAGTGTTCTGGGAATTATCACTCACATTACAACGATCTTGCAGGGTAGGCTGCAAGGAAGTTGAACCAGATTCTCTGGCACCACCTTCCCGATTATTAAAAAGTAACAACGTATCACAGGTTTCTGCTTCACCCTTTGGGGTGCCTTCTACAGGACTGCTCTGGTTATGCGTGGATTTCCTGGGTCTTCCTTTCCCCCCATTTCTGGACTTTCCCAACTGGTTATGAATCACTGCATCCAGATCCACCTGTCGCTGACAACTGGCCATTTGGCGAGTGGTCCGAACGTAGTACTCGACAGGAAAGATAAGTCCTTCAACAAGTGTACAAGACTTCAGTGGGCTATCTCCCGGAGACTTACACACAGTGGTAGCTGCTTGCTGCTCACCTGGTTCTGCTACAACTCTCTCATCCTTAAGGTTGGATTCAGAAGCTTCACTAGGGTCCTTAGAGCAATTTGGCTTTGCTTCTGGCAGCGTAGCATCTTCAGTCGGCACTGCTGAAGAGCAAGCTTCATTATTGCACATCAGCCCTCCTGAGGACTTGCCTTCAGGACAGTGAGAATTAGAGTCACTTGCTAGTCTTGTGTTGGGTGTAATCACACAATTATCTTCTATTTCCTGTGCTCCATTCATTAACAGTGCTGAGTTCCCCTCAGATTGGAGGAGTGCATCGAGCTTTGTGTTCTCTTCAACACATCTATCAAGAATCTGGGGGACATTGATAACTCTGTTACTGATGAGTGGATCCACTGTTTCCATTTTTTTAACACAAGGCTCTCCACTGGCAGCCAAAGGTTCATCTGACTCACTGGTTAATTCACACTCTCTTTTCAATACTTTGCATGACCTCTTTTTTCTTAGTTTCAGACGACTTTGAACTCCTCCTTCTGTCCTTGTGATGGGATTAATTTCTTCAGCTGCAGGACTGCAGGGTTGAGCTGAAGAGTCAACACTTTCGCAGGTGCCCATTAAAGACTCATTTGAATGCTTAATAATTTCTGGCTCAATGCTGAAGGTTATGGTAGAATTCTTTTCCTTGCTTTCTTCTGCTGGAACTCGACTTTCCTTAAAAGGAGAGCTGGACCAATATGTCCCCAAAATAGAGGGATATTCATTTCCTTAAAAAGAATCAAGAAAGACACATTAGATCCTTTCCTAACCCTTCAGAGAAACAGAATGAAACAGGGACATAAACATCTTACTGACAAAAGAACCATACAGGGAACAGGCCTCAAATTGTGAAAAGCGTAAGTTAGGAAACGCAAGTTAGTTAATCGGCAAAGAAACAGGATTAAAAGAACAGAAAGCAAAGGTGTTCCCCTCAGTGCAGTAGCTTACAACTCCACACCCTTAACGCAGACATCAGTACATACATGCATTACATAGAAAGCCAAACATAGGAGAGTTGAGAAGCAGGTTGGCTGTACGCATTCAGTTATACAGCCTGCATATGCCCTTTAGGGTTAACACTCCTCGCTGGAACATGGGAACTTAAGAAAATTCTTCACCGTGGCCCATCATAAATGAAATATCAATGAAAAGGCACAATCCAGTGTGAGGCTGAAACCATTTTACTGTGGACCTACCCACTGTCAGCTGCGATGTGCTCTGTTCTTCCTGCAGCCGGTTCTGATGTGCAATGTTTTTTTTAACATGATTCTGTATCCTCTCAGCTTTCTCTGCACACTAAAGGTAGAAAATAAGGGATAAATATCATATGGTCAACATAAATACATTGTACATGGAATAGATAGTTCTGAAAAGCTGGCATGGAACTATTGCTCAAACATCGTCCATCTAAGGATTTTATAACTTGATGAAAGTTACTGTGATCGATTTCTATTCCATATTCAACAGAAGAGCACCTCATCACCAAATTATTTGAACTATTGCAGAAAATGTTACAAAATATTATCAGGCATAAAATATGCTTTCATCTTACTGCAATATTAAAGTATTTTTAAACTGAAGCCACATGCAGCTATTCAGGTGGGCAAGAGGTCCAGCAGCACCCACAACGTTCTTCCATTCAGCATCAAAACATCTTAAAAGTTATTTTATCTAGCATTTACTGGATGCAATGTTTTCATCTTCAGAACCACAAAAGTTTTTTTTTAAAACACATGCTCAATGCTATGAGCATTTTCACTTTTTTTTCTGGAATCACTAAGCTCTCTGCTCAGGTCAATGCTGGTTGACCTCAACGTACATAAATGATGTTATATTAATGAAACTTGGTTTCAGAATGAAGGTACCTCACCCAAATGCAGTAATAGCTAGGCAAAATATAAAAGGTTTTCCATTTACATAACGCTTTTTACGCTGTCTCATCACTCCAGGGAGCTATTTTCTACCCTGATCTCAGATGCAGTTCACGTGGAGTTTGTATATCCTCTCTGTTACTGCCAGGGTTTCCTTCAGATTGTCAGCTTTCCTTCCGTATTCCAAAGACATGCTAGTGGATTAATTGACTACTGTAATTTATCCTTTACTGTACAGCAGCACAGACTGGAGCTTCTGCGAGTAATTCGGAAGGCACAAGATCAGTTCATCCCAAAGAAGAAGCAGCATTCTAAAGTGGAGATGAGGCAACCATGGCTGACAAGGGAAGTTAAAGACAGCATAAAAGCAAAAGAGAGGGCATGCAATATAGCAAAAATTATTGGGCAGCTAGAGGATTGGGAAACTTTCAAAAACCAACAGAAGGCAACTAAAAAAAGGATTAAGAAGAGAAAAGATGGAATATAAAGGTAAGGTAAGCCAATAATATAAACGAGGATACCAAAAGTTTTTACAGCTATATAAAGCGTAAAAGAGAGGCAAGAGCGGACATCAGACCACTGCAAAATGACCCTGGAGAAGAGGAAATGGCAGAAAAACCGAATAAGTATTTTGTGTCAGTCTTCGCTGTGGATGACACCAGCAGCATGCCAGAAATTCGAGAGGGTCAAAGGGCAGAAGTGAGAGCAATTGTTTATATGGAGAAAATATTTGGAAAGCTGAAAGGTCTGAAAGTACATAAGTCACCTGAACCAGATGGACTACACCCCAGAGTTCTAAAAGAGATAGATGAAGAGATTGTGGAGGCATTAGTAATGATGTTTCAAGAATCACTAGATTCTGGAATGGTTCCAGAGGACTGGAAAATCACAAATGTCACTCCACTGTTTAAGAAGGGAGATAGGCAAAAGTCAGGAAGTTACAGGCCAGTTCGTCTTACTTCAGTGGTTGTCAAGATGTTAGAGATAAATAAGGATGGAAGTTCAGGGTACATGATAAAATAGGCAGTTCAGCATTGTTCCTCAAGGGGAAATCTTGGCTGAAAAACTGGAATTCTTTGAGGAATTGAATACTTGACCCTTGCCAAAAGATACCTCTCAGCTAGGATGCACACACAGATAGGATTTTATCCATACTTCACCTCATAAACAATCTGATGGCCCCAATCCAACAGGAGTCAAATAGAAACAGCATCTGGGCTGTCTTTAAGCCCATCATAATTAGTTAAGACAATCTCGGCTCCCTTAACAGGAAACACCACACCTAGTTTGATGAGAATGATCGAGAGATCCAGGAGCTAATTAACCACAAACACAAAGCATTGTTCAATTGAAACAATGGCTCTACAGGAACCCAAAGGTCAAGGCCAAACAAAAATCCCATGGTTTGGAGAACAAATGGTGGTTGGAAAGATAGTCATCATCTTTTTCCCACCTTGGAGAGTCTAAAACATAGGTTTAAGGTGAGAGGGGTGATATTTAAAGGCTTTCTGAGGAGCAAAACTTTCATAAAACCTAGAAGTGAGTATACCTTATTAACCAATTTCTCAACCTGCCCTGCACTTTCAATGGTTTGAACACACCCATCTCAAGATCCCTCAGCTCCTGCAGCCCTTTAAGAACAATATCCTTTAGTCTATGTTGTCTCACCTCATTCTTCTTTCCAAGATTCATGACTTCACCTTTCCCATATTTAACAAGACCTGCTCAGCATCTGCCTATTCTTTCAGCCTATTTGTACACTGCTGCAATTTATCATTGTCCTTTTCTCTGTTCACATGCCCCAAGTATAGGTCATTAACATAGATCAAAGCAATGGCCTCAACTCCGATCCATGAAAAATGCTATTATTCCCCTTCCTCTGGTCTAAAATGAGAACAGCCATTCACCATGAACCCTACTGCCTGCTAGATAGCCAGTTTTACACCCAGCTTAACATCTCTTTCATGCACGTGCTTCAGCTTTGCTGATAAGCCTATTTTGAGGCATTCAAAGAAAAGCCTTCTTGAAGTCCACATACATCAAGACAACCGTGTCACCATTGACTCTATCTGTTACATAAATGAAAAATTCTAACAAGAGTTGAACACAAATCGAGCTTAGTAAATCTGTGCTAGTTTGCTTTCATTTATTTTCCTCAAGGTGCCCATTAATCCTGTCCTAGATCAGTGTTTCTAAAAGCTTTCCGATCATTATTATTTTACTGGCCTATGGCTGCTGGGATTATTCTTAGTTCCTTTATTGAGGAATGAACATTTGCCACCATCTGGTCCTCTGGTGCGATGCTGTGTTCAAAGAGCACCAGTCACTATACCCATGATTTTCTCTTGAACTTCTCTCAAAATCCGAGGATGCATCCCACTGGTCCTGGTCAGTTACTTATTTAAGTTCAGTCAGCTTTATGACAGGTCTCGCCACACGGGGAGAACTGGACACCATAGACACCCTGGCAGATTCGTAGGTGAAGTGTTGCCTCACACGGAGGGACTGTTTGGGGCCCTGAATGGAGGGGAGGGAGGAGATGGGTAGTTGCTGCACTTTGGCCACTTGCAGGGATAAGTGCCGAGTGCCCAGAGAGAGATTGGTGGGGAGGGACAAATGGACAAGGAAATCATGGAGTGAGTGATCCCTACAGAAAGCCGTGGGGGTGGGGGGACAAATAGGTGCAGAGGAGTTTTGGTGATAGGATCCCTTTGGAGAAGGTGGAAGTTGCGGAGACTCGTAGGGCGGTAGGACAAGAGGAACTCTATCAGTGTTAAAGCAGCGGGAAGATGGGGTGAGTGTGGATGTTTTAAATCTTTTAATGTTATAACCATTATCTTCTAAATGTTCCCCAATTAAAAATTAAAGGCTTTAAGGTTTATTTTATTGTCAGCAAGTATGCATGCAGAATATAACACTGAGACTTGTCTTCTCCAGACAGCCATGAAATACAGAAAGAATATGGAGTCGTTCAATGAAAAGATATCAAACACCCAGCACAAAAAAGAAAAGGAAACAAAAACTTGCAAACCCCAACCCCTCCCTCGCACAAAAACTAACAGATTGTCCACCTGGAAAACGGCAGCTAGAACACCAAACCTCAAAACCCCAACTCCCTCCATCGCAAATAAAACTAACGTATCGGCCACTTGACCCAATTCATTCCACAGAAACAGACTCAGCACCATTGGTCTCTCCTTGTGGGTTTGGCATGTCATCAAAACCTTGACAAACTTCTATAGACGTGTGGTGCGAAGGGTGCCGAGCGGAAAATCACACCAAAGGTAGTGGATTCAGCCCAGTACAGCACAGGTAAAATGATCCTGAACATTGAGCACATCTACATAAAATGTTGTCATAGAAAAGCAGCATCCATCATGAAAGATCCTCACCTCCTCAGGCCATACTCCTTTCTCACTGCTGCCAGCAGGTAGAAGGTACATGAGCCTCAGGATTCGCACCACCAGGTTCAAGAAAAGTTACTACCCCTCAACCACAGGTTCTTCAGGGGATAACTACACTCATTTAAGGACGGTTTTGTTGATGGATGTTATATTATTATTTCATGCTCGTTATTTATTGCTATTTACTTATATCTGCAATTGCACATTTTCTTTACAGTTCCTGATTTCCAGTTTACATTTACTGTTCTATACATTTGCTAAGTATGCCCGCAGAAAAAGAATCTCAGGGTTGTATGTGGTGACACGTATGTATGCTGATTAATACATTTTACTTTGATCTTTGGGACCAAAAACAGACTGCTGTAGAAAATCACCTTGGGCACAAGATACCCCAGCGTTCGAGGATCGTAAAAGCAGCTCCTCAAAACCCTTAGATATGCCCGATTCCAAGAAAGAAATGTCACTCACCTGCAACTTATACACCGTCTTTGCATATTCTTTCTTCAGCAGGGCCAGTCGTTCCTTGAGCTGGGGGTGAAAAGGAAGAATTAATTTCGGTCCTTTCTGTTTTACCGCGAGTATGATTTGGAGTTTGGCACTGGGCTCACCTGCTCTCTCGTTTCCAGGCTGAGGGGCCTTTTCAGACCGCTCTCCATGATCAGCTGGTCCTCCATCAACACAGGAACTCCAGACAAAGGCCCCGCCACTTCTGACCAATCAACGCCGGCCCTGCTCTCCCTCTCAGCCAATCGGAGGGAGCGGCGGGGAGGCCTGCTGATCATGGATGCCGCCGGACGTCACTCATGGAAATCCGCTCCGTTGTGAGGAAAAAGAATCACTCAAGTATTGTCGAGTAATGGTCATCTACGTTGGCAGTACGCAAGTAAATTAAAGGGAGGCGCGGTGTTTTCATCTTGGCCTCGCCTGCCCCGGAAGTGCTCGCTGTTCCGCTGGGCGTGGGTAGACAGCTGAGGCCGGAGGCGGCGATGGAGTTGTGCGAGATCTTGTACAACAAGGCGGAATATATTGAGACGGTGAGCGGCCCGGGTTGTTTGTTTTCTCCAAAGAACCGTGTCGGTCACCGGGCTGTCGAGAATGGAGAGGCAGCCCATCAGTTGGGGGACGAGGGGAGGGCGGAGTTGGGTGGGGACCAGCAGTTGAGGGAGGGGCACCTCTGTTTCGGGGTGCAGAATGAGGGGGCATAGGATGAATAGAAAACTGGTACCATGGTGGACAGAGGAATGTTGTCAGGCTGTAAAAAACAGAAATAGAGCACTCAGGCTAGTTAAAAGAACCCATAATATGCAGCATTTGGTTCAATATAAGAAAGCACAGGCACTGGTGAGAAGAACTATACGTCAAGCTAAAAGGGCAAGTTGGAGGAGTTTTTGCGACAAGGTAGGAAGAACAACACCTGTGGGAGAGATATGGGGAATGATTAAGAGGATGGGAGGAGATAGAAGGGAATGGGAATATCCAGTAATGATATCTGAGGAGGAAACTGCAGTCTCCAGTAGGGATAAGGCTGAGATCATGGCCAAGTCATTTGTACTGATACACAGTTCAGAAAATTTGTCTGAAGAAGGGAGAAGAAGAAGGGAAAGAATAATGAGCCAACACCCAGGTGTGTTAAGCAGGAGGGAAGAAACAGATGATATAATTGATGATCCATTTACATTAGCAGAAATGGTGAGAGCAATAAAGAGCTCGAGACCAATATCCCCAGGGAAAGATCTGATATGCTCTGTGATGCTAAAAAATCTAGGAGAAGGAGCGCTCTTGAAGTTGCTGCATTTTTATAACAGAGTGTGGGAGGAGGGAAGATTACCAAGTGCATGGAAAGAAGCAGTAGTAATTCCAATAAGGAAGCCTGGCAAGGATCTGTCAAAACCCACTAGCTACAGACCAATTGCATTAACATCAAGTATATGTAAGATAATGGAAAGGATGATAACAGAAAGGTTATCATATGAGCTTGAGAAAAGGGTAATGCTGGCAAATTATCAGAGTGGTTTTAGAAAGGGAAGGAGTTCCATAGACTCAGTGATTATGTTAGAGACTGAAATAAGGAAGGCCCAGGCAAATAGAGAGTCAGTAGTGGCAGTGTTCTTTGACATTGAAAAAGCCTATGATATGATGTGGAAGGAAGGATTATTAATTAAACTGCACAAGATGGGGGTTGGTGGGAGAGTTTTTAATTGGATTAAAGATTTTTTGTTTGGTAGAAAAATTCAAGTTCGGATGGGATCAGAATTATCAAAACAGTACATAGTGGAAAATGGCACACCTCAAGGTAGTGTGATTAGCCCATTACTTTTCATGATTATGATCAATGATGTCTTCACAAAGGTACTAGTGGATATAGGTAGGTCACTGTTTGCGGATGATGGGGCCTTGTGGAAAAGAGGCAGGAACATGGACCATATAATCAGGAAACTACAAGAAGCAATTGATGAAGTGGTGGAGTGGGGTTATGATTGGGGATGTAGATTTTCAGTAGACAAAACTCAATCTGTATTTTTTTTACCAGGAAAAGGGTTGAGGTAGGGAAGAAGTTAAGGATATATGGGGTTGAATTAGAAAGGGTTGCATCATTTAAATTTCTGGGAGTTATATTTGATTCACGATTAACATGGGCAGACCATATCAGGAAAGTTGAGGAGAAATGTAAAAAAGTAATAAATGTGATGAGATGGTTGACTGGTAGGGAATGGGGAGCAAGTTGTTCAGCTTTGAAGAGAATGTATGTGGCTTGAGTAAGATCTGTATTGGATTATGGAAATATAGTATATGGATCAGCAGCTAGGTCTCTTATAAGGAAACTGGATGTGATTCAGGCTCAGGCCTTGGGAGTGTGCAGTGGGGCTTTTAAAACGTCACCAGTGTCAGCCCTACAGATAGAAATGGGAATAATGCCTTTGGAACTAAGAAGGATGCAACTGATGGCAAACTACTGGGCTAACTTGCAGGGGCACAATGATTCTCACCCTACTAAAGGAGTGTTGCAGGAGTGCTGGGAAAATGGGAGGTTTCAGCGGGATACCTTTAGTCGGGTAGGGAATGATATCGCGAAAGAATGTGGAGTATTTGATCTGAGGATAAGTCCTTCAGTAGTTTATCCGGTTGTAGCTCCATGGAAGCTTGTATGGCCTGACATAGACTGGCATTTATTAGAGGTAAAAAGGAAAGAAAGATATAAAACAAATTTGGTAAATGCATTTAACTGTCATGTGATGGAAAAGTATAGTGATTATACTCACATTTATACGGATGGTGCGAAGGAACCTGCAACAGGAGTGACAGGGTTTGGGGTGGTCATACCAGCAAAAGAAATTGGAATCAGCAGAAGAACATCTAATAAGTTAGGAGTGTTTACAGTGGAGATGCTGGCGGTGTTGGTTGCGTTGCAATGGGTGCAGAAAGCCAGACAAGTCAAAGCATTGATATGTTCAGATTCATCCTCAGTTCTCGCAAGTTTAAGGTCTTTTCACACAAACAGTCGGCAAGATGTACTTTATGAAGTCCTTCAGTTAGTTACAAGAATTGCCAACCAGGGAGGTCAGGTAAAATTTCTATGGGTTCCAGCACATGTAGGGGTGAAGGGGAATGAGAGGGTGGATGAGTTGGCAAAGAGGGCGTTAAAGAAAGAAAATGTGGAAATGCACATTAGTATCATTAAAGCAGAGGTTAAGTGTGTAATCTGGGAAAAAGTCAACTGAATGTGGCAAGAAAGATGGGACAGGGAGGGGAAAGGGAGGCATTTATATCAAATACTAAAGAGTGTTGCAGTTACTAGGGTAGGTAATGGAAACAGAAGAGAGGAAATTGTGTGGACTAGGTTAAGGCTGGGGCATTGTGCATTAAACAAAATATTGAAAATGATAGGGAAACACCAGACAGGATTGTGTGAGGAATGTCAGGAAGAGGAGTCAGGAGAATATGTAGTTTTGTGTTGCAGGAAGTATGGGATACAGAGAGAGATGATGAGAAATAAATTAAGGGAGTTGGGGATGCAGGAATTCACATTAAAAGGGTTGCTGGGCATGGGTGAGAGAGCACAAGTCCGGGTATTTTTAGCGTTTTTAAGGGGTACAGGGGTTTTTTATAGAATATGACGAATAAACAGGAATAGGATACTAGGATGGTCAAAGATGGGAGGGTGAAGTGTAGGTTTGTGTGTGTGATTGGGTGAAAGGATTTAGAATGTTTTTCTAGTGCACATTCTGGAGCAGAGGGTAGCGGTAATGCACCATTAAGCTGGATGCCAACCGCTGTAAAACAAGATACAGACAGACAGACAGAATGAGGGGGCATGAGTATGAGACGGGGTTTGGGGACCAGCAGTGGGAGGCTCGGGTTGGAGGGACACCCACTCATATGAGACGCGGCAGGGAGGGGGGCATTAGTGTGAGATAGAGTTGTAAGGACTGCTTTAGTAGGGTGGTGGGTTGATCTAATCTGAGATGCTTTGTTTTTGTCTGCAGGCCTCTGGTAACAAGGTGAGCAGGCAATCGGTCCTGTGTGGGAGCCAGAACATAGTATTAAATGGAAAGGTAAATGGCAGAGTTAACTGAGATGTCTTTAAAAGCAGTATTTGGTCCAGACTCGTAATTCTGTTGTCTGTGTCCTGACTTTTATGTACATCACTTCTGACCCACGTTGTTTCCCTGTTCAGCAGAATCTTGACTTTACAATCGCCATCCTTGTATTTAACTTCACATTTCCCTCCACCCCTCTAATTCTTGATGGCCCCTCGCCATTTATGTCTATGTTTCACCCAATTTTTTATATCTGAAATCATTCAGTTGTCTGGGATCTAAGCTCTGGAATTCTCTTCCTCGCAAGTAAGAGGCTGCTGCTTTGATCAAGCTGTTTGCCACCTGATTTTTATTTGTGAACTTGTGCACCTTCCTTGACTTTATCATGTGGAGCAGCCAAATCAATGTTAGTTGATGTTTATCACTTTGGCTTTTGAGCAAATGAGCAGTGTTATACTGAGTATTGCTTTATTGTTGTAGCATAGACAAGATAAAGCAAAAAGCCTTGGTTTTTCAAGCCATCCAGACAGATCATGTCTTATAATCAAATTGAGGTGGTAAAAATGTATTATGCACAATACACGACCATACGATATAAGAGCAGAATTAGGCCATTTGGCCCATTGAGTCTGCTTCCCAATTTCATCATGGCTGATCCATTTTCCCCTGAGCCCCAGTCTCCTGCCTTCTCCCTGTATCCCTTCATGCCTTGACAAATCAAGAATCTGTTAACCTCTGCCTCAAATATGCCCAATGACTTGGCCTCCACAGCTGGCTGTGTCAACAAATTCTACAGATTCACCACTCTGGCTAAGAAATTTCTCCTCATCTCAGTTCCAAATGAATGTTCCTGTATTCTGAGGCTGTGTCGTCTAGTAATAGACACCTGCCCCCCCCCGCCACCATAAGAAACATCCTCTCCACATCCACTCTTCAGGCCTTTCACCATTCGATAGGTTTCAGTAAAGTCCCCCTTCATTCTTCTGAATTCCAGTGAGTACAAGCCCAGAGCAATCAAATGCTCCTCATATGATGATCCTTTCAATCACAGAATCATTTTTGTGAACCTCCTTTAAACCCTCTCCAATGTCAGCACATCCCTTCTTAGATAAGAGGCCCAAAACTGCTCACAGTGCTCCAAGTGAGGCTTCACCAGTGCCTCAAAGTTTCAACATTACACGCTTGTTTCTATATTCCATACCAGGTAAATTTGAGAGCAGGGTGGAAGTCTCACTTGCATGGGTCCCAGCTATGCCTGCCTTTTCGTCAGCTATGTGGAACAATCTATATTCCAAACCTGCACTGGTATCACTCCCGATCTTTTCCCGTGCTACATTGGCCACTGCATTGGTGCTGCTTCCTGCACCCATGCAGAGCTGAGCTCGTGGTCTTCACCCTGCCTGGAAATTTACCTGCTCCATTTCTGACACCTCAGAATCAGGTTTATTATCACAAGCATGTGATGTGAAATTTGTTAATTTAGCAGCAGCAGTTCAATGCAATACATAATCTAGCTGAGAGCAAGGAAAAATAAATAAATAAAATAAAACATCCTAAACAAGTAAATCAATTGTGTATATTGAACAGATTATTTTTAAAAATGTGCAAAGACAGAAATACTGTATATTAAAGAAAGTGAGGTAGTGTCCAAAGCTTCAGTCTATTTAGGAATTGGATGGCAGAGGGGAAGAAGCTGTACCTCAATCACTGAGTGTGTGCCTTCAGGCTTCTGTATCTCCTACCTGATGGTAACAGTGAGAAAAGTGCATGCCCTGGGTGCTGGAGGTCTTTAATAATGGACACTGCCTTTCTGAGACACCGCTTTCTAAAGATGTCTTCGATACTTTGTAGGCTAGTACCCAAGATGGAGCTGACTAGATTTACGACCTTCTGCAGCTTCTTTCGGTCCTGTGCAGTAGCCCCTCCATACCAGACAGTGATGCAGCCTGTCAGAATGCTCTCCACGGTGCAACTTTTCTCAATCTCTTTCTTTGGAAACAGCTTATCCATTGATGTCTATTATAAACCCACTGACTCTCACAGCTACCTGGACTATGCCTCTTCCCACACTGTTACTTGTAAAAATGCCATCCCCTTCTCTCAATTCCTCCGTCTCCGCTGCGTCTGCTCTTGGGATGAGGCTTTTCATTCCAGAACTTCTCTTCCTCCATCATCAATGCTGCCTTCAACTGCGTCTCTTCCATTTCATGCACGTCTGCCCTCACCCCATCCTCCCACCACTCCACCAGGGATAGGGTTCCTCTTGTCCTCACCTACCACCCCACCAGCCTCCACATCAGCACATAATTCTCTGTAACTTCCGCCGTCTCCAAAGGGATCCCACCACCAAGCACATCTTCCCTCCCCCCCCCACTTCTACTTTCTGCAAGGATCGCTCCCTACATGACCTCCTTGTCCATTAATTCCTCCCTACTGATCTGTCTCGGTACTTATCCTTGCAAGTAGAACAAGTGCTACACCTGCCCCTACACCACCTCCCTCACTACCATTCAGGGCTCCAAACCGTCCTTCCAGGTGAGGCGACACTTCACCTGTGAGTCTGTTGCGGTCATCTACTATATCCAGTGCTCTCATTGTGGCCTCCTGTATATCAATCTGTCCGCCAGAAAAAGCAGGATCTCCCAGTGGCCACCCATTTTAATTCCACTTCCCATTCCCATTCTGACACGTCAGTTCATGGCCTCCTCTACTGTTGCGATGAGGCCACACTCGGGTTAGAGGAGCAACGCCTTGTATTCTATCTGGCTAGTCTCCAACCTGCTGGAATGAACATCAATTTCTCGAACTTCTGGTAATGGTCTCCCCACCATTCCCCATTCTCAATTCCCAATTCCCATTTCTCTCTCTCACCTTATCTCCTTACTTGTCCATTATATCTCCCTCTGGTGCTCTTCCATGGGCTTCTCTTCTCTCCTATCAGATACCCCCTTCTCCAGCTTGTATCTCTTTCACCAGTGAACTTCCCAGCTCTTTACTTCACCCCTTCCCCCACCTCAATTTCACCCATCACTTTGTTTCTTCATCCCCTCCCCCCACCTTCTTACTCTGACTCCTCATCCTTTTTTCTCCAGTCCAGATGAAGGTTCTTGGACTGAAACACGACTGTACTCTTTTTCCGTAAATGCTGCCTGGCCTGCTGAGTTCTTCCAGCATGTGTGTGTTAACAGGGCTAGATCTCTGATTATTGAAGTTATTAGGTTTAGAGGTGAAAGCTGCTGTTTATTTATCAGCTTTGTTTTCCCCTGAAGGCCCACTTGTATTGTGGTATCATCTTTTAAGCATTGAATTGCATTCTTTATTGTCTCAATCTCAATCTCAGTGGTATCCCGCGTGGTGGGGTGGAGACGCCTCTCTACAAAAGGAAATGTAAGGTGCTCCTTCCCTCCGCTAGCCTGCAGGTCACCTTTGGGCAAGGTTTAGCACCTGCTTAGCCCCCTGATCAGGGTCACATGAAGCCATGGGAGCAGGTGGTGGATGGCCGTATTATGAGTAGTTGGTGCATATCACATCCTCGTTTTGTGACCAATGACGCCAGACAGACAATCTCTTAAAATTGATCATGGCTGGGGTCACCCGTCTTGTAAAGACACTGCCCAGAAGAAGGCAATGGCAAACTACTTGTGTAGAAAAAATTGCCAAGAACAATCATGGTCAAAGACCATAGTCACCCATGTCCCACAACACGACACAATGGTGATCTAGCATGGAGCGCATCTCAGCAGAGACACTTGTGCTTCTCACTACCCTGTTCCATCACTGATACAACCGTTCCCTGGGCACTATTGGTTCATGATGTGTCAGTGACGGGGGCTGCTTTCTTCCCCTGATTCGTTACCTTGATGGTTAATTACTTCACTTGTTTGACCTTCTCACTAATGTGTGGCTGAAACCATCCCAGTCAGAACACTTAACTGGGAAGCCAAGGATCCTTGGATTCATTGATAATGCTTTCTGGACCTCTCCTGTTCTGGATATCTTTCATTCCTTAGACTCATAACAGTAATGAAGTTTCCACACTAGTACTTCATTCTATTGCCTATTTTACATGGTGAATTTAATGTGGTTTTTATTTTTAAAAACAGACCATCGTTATGAACGACTGCATTATCCGTGGAGACCTGGCGAATGTGAGGGTTGGACGGCATTGTGTCATCAAGAGCCGAAGTGTCATAAGGCCGCCTTTTAAGAAATTTAGCAAAGGGTGAGGTTCTTGCGTTGTAAATCCAGATCTTACTGTAACATGCCATTGGGCTGGGCTTATAGATGGGTTGGATTGAGAGCTTGTTTTGGCCACCTTTCCCCTTCCAGAAGTTTCTGAATCTGTTTTTGCACGAAATGGTGCTTTTTAAAAATTTAAACAAATGAGAAAGGAGTTTATGCGGAGTTGTTAGTTAAGGAGCACCCAAGCACACTTAGTTTGTGCTGAACAGTTATTCGTCCTACTAACATTGACCTGCACCATAGCCCTCCAACCTCTCCCATCCTGTACTTTATCCAAACTTTTCTTAAATATTGTCATCGAACCCACATCCACTAGCTTGTTCCACACTAGCACCACATTCTGAGGTTCCCCTTAAATATTTCACTTTATA
The DNA here is from genome assembly GCF_963921235.1 of Mobula hypostoma. Lineage (NCBI taxonomy): Eukaryota > Metazoa > Chordata > Chondrichthyes > Myliobatiformes > Myliobatidae > Mobula > Mobula hypostoma. The sequence continues at coordinate 95,549,338 of NC_086105.1, forward strand.
TTAATATTGTTATATAAGTAATTTTTTTTCCACAAACATAGACTGGGATTATTGTTAAGGGCTTGATGGGGTGGAATTTATGTGCATTCAGGAAACTTTCCTTGGGCAATATTTTGAGGACCCTGCAAAGTTTGACCTACTCTTGGAAATGGAGCAGGGCAAATGTTTGAGGTGACATTGGGAGTGACTTAGGGGCAAGTGACCATAGTTCAATTAGTTTTGAAATAGTTACAGAAAGAGGACATTGCGGCAGGGGACTCATGGAGTGAGCTGCTTTTGGGCGTTGCTCCGTACCCTTTACATTTTTACATGTAACCACTCTTACTTACCTTACCTATACTTACACTAAACGATCTATATTATTGAACTACGACTTTTACTTTTTGAAAATGAATACCAGAACACAAGAAGCCAAAGAAGGGAAAGGATCCACCAGGAACGGAAAAAAAATGGTGATCCTGGAACTTCGAAGGATGCTCTGGTAACTATGGAACAAATGAAGAAACTTTTAAAAGATACAGTTAATCGAAAACACCGCAATTGAAGAAGCGTTGAATTTGAGGAACGAAGTATCAAGAACATTCAGACGTGAAATCGACCAACATCAAGTCAGAATTTCGGAATTAGATGAAGATGGCCGTAAAAGAGAAAAAAGAATTGAAGCGCCTGAAAAATGTTTAACTTCGGTAACTCAGCAATTGGAACGCTATCAAGCTAAGACTATCGATCTTGAAAATCGTTCCCGACGACAGAATTTGCACTTAATTGGTTTCCCTGAGGATGTTGAGAAGGGAGATCGTACCAAATATTTTTCTAAGTTGCTAATGGATGTGTTTGGCTCTGATATATTGGAAGAACCACTGATATTAGATCGTGCTCATTGTTCATTCCGTTTTAATCCGGAGAAATCGGCTAAACCGAGATCGATCATTATTCGATTTCATTACGTCCACGAGAAGGAACAAGTTATCCGAGCGGCTCGGAAGAAAGGTACGAACGAATTTCAAGATTTGAAGTTCAGAATTGTTGAAGACTACAGCCAAGTGGTACTGAAAAAACGGACGGCTTTTAAACCTCAGGTGGCAGAACTTTATCGTCGGGGCTATAAAATAGCGCTACTGTTTCCAGCCCGTCTGAGAGTGGTTATGCCGGATAACTCGCGCAGTCTGTTTAAAAATCCGATGGAAGCCCAAAGTTTTCTCGATGATCTGCCTCCCTTTACGGAGGATTAATCAATGTATCATTTGGTTTTTTTTCTCTCGTCTCTGATTATTTAGTTCGAGGTTTTGTTTTCTCGATCTGGCAGTGTAGGTTCGTTTTATATAGTTAAATGATATTAGGCTTTTCTGTTAGTGATCCTGTATATCTTACTCTTAATACCTTTGGGTAGTTATTTAGTTATAAGTTTAAAGATTGTTTTCTTTTCGAAATGTTACTAAAGTATTATATTTTAAAATGGAGGATTGTTTTTTTCTTCTCCCCAGAATCCTTGCTGTTTCTTACATCATTTCCGATCATTTATATTTGAAAAATTAATATAGTAATATGATTTAATGTTCGATGTTCTTTGAAATATGAGTAGCAAGGAACTTTTTAATGCTTTTAATCTCTTGTTGTAGTTAGTTTTTACTTTTTTCCATAAGGGTGGTGTTTTTCTTGATAAATATATTTCTGTTGGGTTGCCCTCCGGAAAGATGGGGGTAGGTTTAGTCTTAGATTTAGCATTGGCCACTGTCTGGCTTTTTTCTGGGGTTTTGTGGGAGGTGGGTGGTATTTTTCCCTTTATTCCTTTTTCATTTTTTCTTTTTAAACGGGCTGACCAGAAACTACTAAAATGTCTGAAATGTCGTAACTTTCGGTTCCTCTTTGGATCTTTTTTCCTCTTCCGGGGTCATGAGTCTCTACTCTGGTTAACCCTTTACATTCTTTATACTCGAGCTCATTATGATGGATAAGACCATTAATTTAGTTTCTTGGAATACAAATGGTTTAAACCACCCGGTTAAACGGAAGAAAATTTTTTAAAGTATTCCACAGGATGAATGCTCATATTATTTTTGTACAAGAAACTCATGTCCGGAAAGAGGATAATCAACGTTTCTTTAGATTCTGGAAGGAACAACAGTATCATGCGAATTCACAAGCTAAAGTAAAAGGTGTTTCTATATTTATAAATTCGTCAATTTCATTTACGCACTATGAGACGATTTCAGATTCTAATGGCAGATTTTTATTGATTACTGGCTTGCTATTTAACAAAAAAGTTGCCATGCTCAATGTTTATGCCCCAAATGTTGACTGTCCTGATTTTTTTCAAGAATCTCCTCACATCTCTTCCCAATTTAAATGACTATATGCTGATTATGGGTGGTGATTTTAATTGCTGTTTAAACCCTTTGATAGATAGATCTAAGTTTAATCAAGCACTTCCGAATAAATCGGCTACCCTTATTAACTCTTTTATGATTGACTCTGGAATCTCAGAAATTTGGAGATTCTTGCATCCGAATGACAAAGAGTTCTCTTTTTTTTCACATGTACATCAGCATTATTCAAGAATTGACTACTTTCTTATTGACTCTCGATTAATTCCTTTTGTTATGAGTTGTGAATATGATTCTATTGCTGTTTCTGACCATGCACCGTTGAAATTATTTATCAACTTAAGGGATATATCTACTAAATCTAGACAATGGAGATTTAATATCTCTTTGCTTCAAGATTCAGATTTCGTTAGGTTTATTGATGAACAGATTAAGTTTTTCTTTACAATGAATTCCACGGATGATATTTCCAGTGGGATCCTCTGGGATACTTTTAAAGCATATATTCGTGGACAAATTATTTCGTACACTGCTGGACTAAAAAAGCGAACTAATAAGGAAATACTTAAACTGGTTGACAAGATTAAAGAAGTTGATAAGAAATATTCTATAGCTCCTAATCAAGAACTTTATAAACAGAGAGTTGAACTTCAAATGGAACATAACCTTTTATTATCATCTTCAATTGAAAGTCAATTAACCAAAACTAAGAGTCAATTTTATATACATGGTGATAAAACTGGGAAACTTTTAGTTAATCAATTGAAATCGGCCTCGGTTAAACGACAGATTCTTAAAATTCGTAAACAAGATGGCACTTTGACAGTTGACCATGACGAGATTAGTAAATCCTTTCAAGAATTTTATACCTCTCTTTATCAATCAGAATTTCCTGATGACTCCACTATAATGTATGAATTTTTTAAGAAATTGAATATTCCAAAATTATCATCTAATGAACGTTCAAAACTGGATGTACCTATTACAGTTGAGGAAATAAAGAATGCTATTTTTTCAGTGAATTCAGGTAAAGCACCTGGTCCAGATGGATTTACAGTAGAATTTTTAAAATTTTTCTCAACTACACTAACTCCTTGGCTATGTAGCATTTTTAGGGATGCAGTTTCAATAGGTAAATTACCACAATCTTTCTATCGAGCTTCTATTTCCCTAATTCTTAAAAAAGATAAAGATCCCACTGAATGTGCATCTTATTTGAGGAGAGGGGCAGTATGAGTGTGAGGGCAGTTTGCTGTTCTCAGTGTCGGATGTGGGAGGCCCTGGAGTCTCCAAGCCTCCCTGACGTCTACATCTGCGCCAAGTGCATCGAGATGCAGCTTCTAAGGGACCACGTTACGGAACTGGAGCTGCAGCTCGATGACCTTCGTCTGGTCAGGGAGAGTGAGGAGTTGATAGAGAGGAGTTGCAGGCAGGTGGTCACGCCGGGGCCACAGGAGGCAGACAAGTGGGTCACGGTTGGGAGGGGGAAGGGGAAGAGTCGGGTAATAGGGAGTACCCTGGTGGCTGTGCCCCTTAACAATAGGTACTCCTGTTTGAGTACTGTTGGGGGGGACAGCTTACCCGGGGGAAGCGACAGTGGCCGTGCCTCCGGCACAGAGTCTGGCCCTGTAGCTCAGAAGGGTAGGGGAAGGAAGAGGAGGGCAGTTGTGATAGGGGACTCGATAGTAAGGGGGTCAGATAGGCGATTCTGTGGACGCAGTCCAGAGACCCAGATGGTAGTTTGCCTCCCTGGTGCCAGGGTCCGGGATATTTCTGATCGTGTCCAAGATATCCTGAAGTGGGAGGGTGAGGAGCCAGAGGTCGTGGTACATATAGGTACCAATGACATAGGTAGGAAAAGGGATGAGGTCCTGAAAGGAGAATATAGGGAGCTAGGAAGGGAGTTGAGAAAAAGGACCGCAAAGGTAGTAATCTCGGGATTACTGCCTGTGCCACGCGACAGTGAGAGTAGGAATGCGATGAGGTGGAGGATAAATGCGTGGCTGAGGGATTGGAGCAGCGGACAGGGATTCAAGTTTTTGGATCATTGGGACCTCTTCTGGCGCAGGCGTGACCTGTACAAAAAGGACGGGTTACACTTAAATCCTAGGGGGACCAACATCCTGGCAGGGAGATTGGCGAGGGCTACTGAGATGACTTTAAATTTGAATGGTTGGGGGGTGGGAATCAAATTAAAGAGGCTAGGCGTGAGGAGGTTAGTTCACAACAGGGGGATGGGAACCAGTGCAGAGAGACAGAGGGGTGTAAAGTGAGGGTAGAAGCAAAAAGTACTAAGGAGAAAAGTAAAAGTGGCAGGCCGACAAATCCAGGGCAAGCATTAAAAAGGGCCACTTTTCAACATAATTGTATAAGGGCTAAGAGAGTTGTAAAAGAGCGCCTAAGGGCTTTGTGTGTCAATGCAAGGAGCATTCGTAATAAGGTGGATGAATTGAAAGTGCAGATTGTTATTAATGATTATGATATAGTTGGGATCACAGAGACATGGCTCCAGGGTGACCAAGGATGGGAGCTCAACGTTCAGGGATATTCAATATTCAGGAGGGATAGACATAAAGGAAGGGGAGGTGGGGTGGCGTTGCTGGTTAAAGAAGAGATTAACGCAATAGAAAGGAAGGACATAAGCCGGGAAGATGTGGAATCGATATGGGTAGAGCTGCGTAACACTAAGGGGCAGAAGACGCTGGTGGGAGTTGTGTACAGGCCACCTAACAGTAGTAGTGAGGTCGGAGATGGTATTAAACAGGAAATTAGAAATGTGTGCAATAAAGGAACAGCAGTTATAATGGGTGACTTCAATCTACATGTAGATTGGGTGGACCAAATTGGAAAAGGTGCTGAGGAAGAGGATTTCTTGGAATGTATGCGGGATGGTTTTTTGAACCAACATATCGAGGAACCAACTAGAGAGCAGGCTATTCTGGGCTGGGTTTTGAGCAATGAGGAAGGGTTAATTAGCAATCTTGTCATGAGAGGCCCCTTGGGTAAGAGTGACCATAATATGGTGGAATTCTTCATTAAGATGGAGAGTGACATAGTTAATTCAGAAACAAAGGTTCTGAACTTAAAGAGGGGTAACTTTGAAGGTATGAGACGTGAATTAGCTAAGATAGACTGGCAAATGACACTTAAAGGATTGACGGTGGGTATGCAATGGCAAGCATTTAAAGGTTGCATGGATGAACTACAACAATTGTTCATCCCAGCTTGGCAAAAGAATAAATCAAGGCAGGTAGTGCACCCGTGGCTGACAAGAGAAATTAGGGATAGTGTCAATTCCAAAGAAGAAGCATACAAATTAGCCAGAAAAAGTGGCTCACCTGAGGACTGGGAGAAATTCAGAGTTCAGCAGAGGAGGACAAAGGTCTTAATTAGGAAGGGGAAAAAAGATTATGAGAGAAAACTGGCAGGGAACATAAAAACTGACTGTAAAAGCTTTTATAGATATGTGAAAAGGAAAAGACTGGTAAAGACAAATGTAGGTCCCCTACAGACAGAAACAGGTGAATTGATTATGGGGAGCAAGGACATGGCAGACCAATTGAATAATTACTTTGGTTCTGTCTTCACTAAGGAGGACATAAATAATCTTCTGGAAATAGTAGGGGACAGAGGGTCCAGTGAGATGGAGGAACTGAGGGAAATACATGTTAGTAGGGAAGTGGTGTTAGGTAAATTGAAGGGATTAAAGGCAGATAAATCCCCAGGGCCAGATGGTCTGCATCCCAGAGTGCTTAAGGAAGCAGCCTAAGAAATAGTGGATGCATTAGTGATAATTTTTCAAAACTCGTTAGATTCTGGACTAGTTCCTGAGGATTGGAGGGTGGCTAATGTAACCCCACTTTTTAAAAAAGGAGGGAGAGAGAAACCGGGGAATTATAGACCGGTTAGCCTAATGTCGGTGGTGGGGAAACTGCTGGAGTCAGTTATCAAGGATGTGATAACAGCACATTTGGAAAGCGGTGAAATCATCGGACAAAGTCAGCATGGATTTGTGAAAGGAAAATCATGTCTGACGAATCTCATAGAATTTTTTGAGGATGTAACTAGTAGAGTGGATAGGGGAGAACCAGTGGATGTGGTATATTTGGATTTTCAAAAGGCTTTTGACAAGGTCCCACACAGGAGATTAGTGTGCAAACTTAAAGCACACGGTATTGGGGGTAAGGTATTGATGTGGATAGAGAATTGGTTAGCAGACAGGAAGCAAAGAGTGGGAATAAACGGGACCTTTTCAGAATGGCAGGCGGTGACTAGTGGGGTACCGCAAGGCTCAGTGCTGGGACCCCAGTTGTTTACAATATATATTAATGACTTGGATGAGGGAATTAAATGCAGCATCTCCAAGTTTGCGGATGACACGAAGCTGGGTGGCAGTGTTAGCTGTGAGGAGGATGCTAAGAGGATGCAGGGTGACTTGGATAGGTTGGGTGAGTGGGCAAACTCATGGCAGATGCAATTTAATGTGGATAAATGTGAAGTTATCCACTTTGGTGGCAAAAATAGGAAAACAGATTATTATCTGAATGGTGGCCGATTAGGAAAAGGGTAGGTGCAACGAGACCTGGGTGTCATTATACACCAGTCATTGAAAGTGAGCATGCAGGTACAGCAGACGGTGAAAAAGGCGAATGGTATGCTGGCACATATAGCGAGAGGATTCGAGTACAGGAGCAGGGAGGTACTACTGCAGTTGTACAAGGCCTTGGTGAGACCACACCTGGAGTATTGTGTGCAGTTTTGGTCCCCTAATCTGAGGAAAGACATCTTTGCCATAGAGGGAGTACAAAGAAGGTTCACCAGATTGATTCCTGGGATGGCAGGTCTTTCATATGAAGAAAGACTGGATGAACTGGGCTTGTACTCGTTGGAATTTAGAAGATTGAGGGGGGATCTGATTGAAACGTATAAGATCCTAAAGGGATTGGACAGGCTAGATGCGGGAAGATTGTTCCCGATGTTGGGGAGATCCAGAACGAGGGGTCACAGTTTGAGGATAGAGGGGAAGCCTTTTAGGACCGAGATTAGGAAAAACTTCTTCACACAGAGAATGGTGAATCTGTGGAATTCTCTGCCACAGCAAACTGTTGAGGCCAGTTCATTGGCTATATTTAAGAGGGAGTTAGATATGGCCCTTGTGGCTATGGGGATCAGGGGGTATGGAGGGAAGGCTGGGGCGGGGTTCTGAGTTGGATGATCAGCCATGATCATAATAAATGGCGGTGCAGGCTCGAAGGGCCAAATGGCCTACTCCTGCACCTGTTTTCTATGTTTCTATGTTTATAGGCCTATATCTCTGCCGAATGTTGATTCTAAGATTTTTTCTCAAATATTGGCAACGAGATTGGAGAATGTATTACCCCAAGTTATTTCTGCTAATCAAACTGGATTTATTAAAAATCGTTACTCTTTTTTTAATATTAGGAGATTAATGAATATTGTTTATACGCCTTCACCCAAAATTCCAGAATGTGTCGTCTCATTGGATGCTGAAAAAGCTTTTGATAGAGTTGAATGGGTATATTTATTCAATACCCTTGGGAAATTTAATTTTAGTCCGATATTCATTTCCTGGATTAAACTGATATATTTTACCCCTTTGGCCTCGGTATTTACTAACAACCAAAGATCCCCCTTTTTTCATTTATTCCGTGGTACTAGGCAGGGTTGCCCTCTTAGTCCATTACTATTTGATATTGCCTTGGAACCGCTAGCTATTGCCGTTTGTGACTTCCCTAATATATTTGGTATTACCCGTGGAAATGAGACTCATAAATTATCACTATATGCAGATGATCTACTATTATATATTTCTAACCCAGGAAAATCTATTCCGGCAGTATTAACTTTGCTTGCTCAGTTTAGTAGCTTTTCTGGTTATAAACTGAACCTAAATAAGAGTGAACTCTTTCCATTAAATATGCAGGTTCCTATTTATAGGTATTCTCCATTTAGATTGATTACTGATTATTTTACTTATTTGGGAGTTAAAATTACTAAGTGACATAAGGATCTATTCAATTTCAACCTTTTACCATTAATTAATCAGGTTAAACAACTGATTACTAAATGGTCCCCTTTGTCTCTATCATTGATTGGCCGTATTAATGCTTTTAAAATGATTATTTTACCCAAATTTTTATATTTATTTCAAGCGATACCGATTTTTATTCCTAAATCTTTTTTTGATATTATTGACTCTAAAATTTCTTCTTATATATGGCAAAATAGAAATCCCAGATTAAGTAAGCAGGTGGTTTGGCATTGCCTGTCCTAAGATTTTACTACTGGGCAATTAATATCCGATACTTAATATTTTGGACACAAGATTGGAATATAACTCCAAGCCCACGTTGGGTAAACCTTGAAGGCCATTCTGTACAAGGGTTTTCTTTAGCCTCCATTTTAGGAACTTCATTGCCTTTTGCACTATCTAAATTGAAGAAACAAATTTTCAACCCTATAGTTAAACATACATTGCGAATATGTTTCCAATTTTGTAAATTTTTTGGCCTGAATGAATTTATGTTATCAAGTCCTATTATATCTAAATTTTTTTTTCCAATCTTCGGTAATGGACCAAGCCTTTTTGATATGGAAAACGAAAGGCATAATATGTTTTCGCGATTTATTTTTGGATAACTGCTTTATGTCTTTTGAGCAGTTATCTGAGAAATTTGATTTGCCTAGATCCCATTTTTTTAGATACTTACAAATAAGAAATTTTTTAAATATTACATTGCCTACCTTTTCGACTTCCAATCCTTCTGGCACTCTTAATAAAATCTTAGGCTTTAATCCTTTGCAGAAGGGATTAATAGCAATAATTTATGATATAATTATGAAATTACAGCCAGATATATCGGACAAAATTAAAAATGAATGGGAAAGGGAACTTCAACTTTCCCTACCTACAGAGAAATGGGATAAAATTTTTCAATTAGTTAGTACTTCTTCTATATGTGCTAAACATACTTTAATACAACTTAAAGTAGACAGAGCTCATATGTCCAAAGATAAACTAGCTCGATTTTATTCCCATATAAACCCTACTTGTGATAGATGTCACTCTGAAGTGGCTTCTTTAACTCATATGTTTTGGTCCTGTCCTCTTTTGGAAAAATATTGGAAAGACATTTTTGTCATTATTTCAACAGTTCTATGTTTCGATTTAAAACCCCATCCTATTACGGCAATCTTTGGATTGCCAGTGGTAGAACGTAGATCTTTGTCTTCTTCAGCCTGTCGAATGATAGCTTTTGTTACTTTAATGGCGAGAAGATCTATTTTGTTGAACTGGAAGGAAACTAATCCTCCAACTATATTCCAGTGGTTTTCTCAAACCATATTAAGTTTAAATTTAGAAAAAATTAGAAGTGATATTTTTGACCCTTTGGTTAAATTTGAAGAAACTTGGAAACCTTTTATGCAACATTTTCACATGATGTAATCTGACCTTTGGAATCTTTTTTCTAAATTTAAATTATATGATGAGAGGAGCAGAGTTAATGACATTATTGAACATGTCCGATATAAGCTGTTGGTCTAGCCCTGTTTTGTTTTTTTTTCTTGGGGTTTTTTTTTCCTTTTTTTTCTTTCTTTTTATTTCTTTTTTAATGTTTAATCTCATTATGAGTTTGGAAGTCTTTTATATCTATGTTACTTAAAATTCATTTTATATATGTTGATGAACATTTTTCCAATCTCTTTGTACCAACTTTGTTATTGAGTTTGTAATTTTGAAAAATTAATAAAAAGATTTATATAAAAAAAAGGGACAGAACTGGTCCACTAGTTCATGCTCTAACTTGGGGTACAGTGAATTTTGATGGTATGAGACAGGAGCTTGCAAAGGTTGATTAGAGTTAGTTGCTTGTGGACAAAGGGACTACAGGCAAGTGGGAGGCTTTTAAAGGTGCAACAGTGAGAGTTTAAGGTCTGCGTGTTCCTGAAGGGCAAGGCTGGTAGGGGCAGAGAACCTTGGATGATGAGGGATGTTGAGGCCCTCTGTAGGAGAAAGGAGGCATGGGTCAAATACAGGCAGCTGGGATAAGGGATCTCTGAGGAATATAAAGGATGCTGGAGTGTACTTGAGAAGGAAATCGGGAAGCAAAAAAGAAACATGCGGTAATGTTGGCAGGAAAGATTAAGGAAAATTCGAAGAGATATTATGTACTTAAAAGGGAAAAAGGGTAACCAGAGAGAATACGGCTTCTCAAAGACCTAGGAGGACACATTTGTGTGGAGCTGCAGGGGATGGGCAAATAATATTTCTTTGAGTATTTCTCCTGCTTTTACCATGGAGAAAGACATAAGACTTCAGAACCAGGAAAAGTAAATGGGGAGGTGTTCAGTAGTTACTATTATCAGAGAGGAGATGCTAGATGTCTTAAAAGGTATGACAGATAAATCTCTAGGGCCTGTACAGGTATATTCAGGGAGGCCAGAGAAGAAATTGCAGGAGCCCTGGCTGAGATGTTTGCATCACGATTAGCCATGGGTGAGGTACCTGCAGACTTGGGTGACAAGCATTGTACCTTCACTTAAGAAAGGCAGCATAGTAAAACTGGGAACTATAGCCAATAAATCTAGCATCTGTGGAGATAAGTTACTGGAACAGATGCTGAGGGGTAAGAGGTACATACTTCTGGAAAGGTAGTGGATGATTAGGGGTATTCAACATGGCTTTGTGTGTCGCTGATCATGTATAACGAACTTCACTGAGTTGTTTTTGAAATGACTGAGAAAATTCATGAAGGCAGCGGAGGAGATGTAATTTATATTGACTTCTGTAGCCTTCATTAAGGTTCCACATGGTATGAGAAAGTGTTTGTTTATTAAAATTCTTCTTGCAGGGTTGCCTTCTTTCCACTGCACATTGGTGACCATGTATTCATCGAGGAAGACTGTGTGGTAAATGCAGCCCAGATTGGATCTTATGTTCACATAGGGAAGAACTGTGTTATTGTAAGTACAGAACTTTTTTAATCACTCAGTCTGTAATTGTACAGTATGTTGACCATATGTAGGAGGCAGGAACTTTCAGCAGAGTTCAGTGACTGAGCTATGGAAATGTGTTGGGGGTTGTATGTGGAAATGCTGTGGTTGGAGGCATGGGGTATCAGTTAGGAATGAAGAAGCTGGATAAATGCTTTGTGGGTTTAGCAAGTGTAATTCTGGATGCTGTGCCTTTTAATGTGCCTTTCAACCCAGCAAATGTCCAAAGACAGCACTCACTTTTAACATATGGAAAATAATTAAGTATTTGTTAAATGTTATATAATTTGTAGTGTCTGTTTTGTATTCGAGGAGGTGTACTGGGGTCTTTCCAGAATAACAATGAAAGTTCGCTTATTGTTTTGTGTCGCTATTGGACTTTAGTTTAACCCCTACCAGCATGTGGTAGCCTCTTTGACAGGCAGCTCTCCAAGCATCCTAAACCGTCATTCCCCTTGGTGCAGGGTTAACAATTAATAGAACAATAAATATTGACTGGTCTTTATTTATTGTCATGGGATTGTTGAGTTTTTTTCCTCCAGGGTAAGGGAGTCTGAAACTAGAACTGGCCTTCAGTTCTTTATTTCCTCTTGAATGGAGCACACTCCCTTGGCATTGCATTGAATCTCTAGCCATGGGTGGAAGAACCCCTTTCAAATTGCTCTGTCATTTTTAATCAACTATCTCTAGATCTTCTTTTACCTCTTTTAGAAATGTCAGAGTTGTGTGGCATGGACCAAGTCATGCATGCTGACCGAGTAACCTCCCTGAGTAGTCCCATCTGCCTTTCCAATCAATTTGTATCGAAATGTCTTTTAAATGTTATAATTGTACCCACCTCTAAAGCTTCCTCTGGCAGCTTGTTTCATATAAGTACCACCCTCTGTGTGGTGCAAGCTGCCCCTTGGGTCCTTTCTAATTCTTTTCCCTCTCACTTTAAAATTATGACCTCTAGTTTCAGACTCCCTTACCCTGGAGGGGAAAAAAAACTAACCACCCCCTTATCTAGCTCCATCATTACATTATAAACTTCTATAAGCCCATACTTGGCCTCCTGCTGTCAGCCTATTTTGCCTCTCCTTATAACTCAAGCCCTCCAGTCCAAGTAACATCCAGTGAATCTTCCCTAGCCCCTTCTGCAGCTTAATTACATCCTACCTATAGCTGGGTGACCAGAACTGCACACAATACTTCCAAGATTGGCCTCACAAATGTCTTGTACATGTGTAACATGACTTTCCAAGTGCTTTATTTGGTGACCTGACTGATGAAGAAAAGTGTGCCAAATACCTTAATGACCACCCTGCCTAACTGTGTTTCTGCTTTCAGGGAACTATGTACCTGTACCACTACATCACTCTCCACCAGAGCCCTGTGCCCACTAATTTGTATTTGCTCTTTGAATTACTTGTATCAAACCCTCTGCACTTTTCAGCATTAAACTTAACTTGCCATGCCACAAGTCTTATTTGTATCTTCTTTGGGTCTTGTATACAGTGGATTCTGGTTAATTGGAACACTTTGAGACCAGTACATTTTGGCCTATGTAAGTGGCTGTCCCAATTAGCTGGTTTCATGGCATATTTTTTTAAAACTACCGTTTAACTGAATAACAAATTACAGGTGTGCACTGCTTAACATCCATTCGGACAACGCCCGATCGCATATACAATCGTAGTCCCGATTGGAGAACGTGACATAGCGGACGTAACCAATCTTGTGTATCACGCATCTCTTGAGTGTAGTAGCGTTATCTCTCTGTTTAATTTTCTTTGGAAAATATTACCAGTGCATCATGGCTTCCAAACGTAGCAAAACCACTCCTTGTGATAGCAGCAGCAAGAGGCAAAGGAAAAGTATTGATTTGGAAGTGAAACAAAAGGTTATTAAACAATATGAAGGTGGAAAACCAGTGAGTGCTATTGCTCGGGATTTAGGCATGTCGCACTGGACAATCACGACGATCCTGAAAAACAAAGAAAAAATTCTCGAAGCTGTTAAGGGATCGGCTGCACTGAAAATTACAAGGCTCACAAAATGCGAGGGGGATCTATATCGGATATGGAGAAATTGCTAATGACATGGATTTAGTCAGTACAGGTACACTACAGTACTCCATATAGGTTTGCTAAGTATATAATATGGTGTTCGCACAACGTCCAAATCACATAATGTCCGATTTCACAGAACGTATCGTGGACGTTAAGCAACACATGCCTGTATGTAGTTAATGAAATGTGGAACAAATCAGAACACTACAAATGCTACTACAGGTCTACGAAGCTGTGTATTAGTTTCTAATAGTTATCAACAGAGGAATTCAGCCTGTGTATGCTGCTCTGTAAATGAACAAAATTAACACTACATGCAGATGATGGACTGCCTTCATATAATGCTTTCAACGATCACTTCTCCATAATCGGCATAGTGCCTATCTTGTTGAAGTAGTGAAATTGTTTCATTTATATTCATGGCTCTTTCTGGCACCTCCAAGCCTGAATCCTTGAAACTGCAGTGAGCAAAACAGTTCTGAATTGTCTTACTGATTATTTCTCGCCAACACATGCAACTCACACTATTTTAAAAACTCATCAAAGTTGCTGGTGAACACAGCAGGCCAGGCAGCATCTCTAGGAAGAGGTGCAGTCGACGTTTCAGGCCGAGACCCTTCGTCTAGTCCTGACGAAGGGTCTCGGCCTGAAACGTCGACTGCACCTCTTCCTAGAGATGCTGCCCGGCCTGCTGCGTTCACCAGCAACTTTGATGTGTGTTGCTTGAATTTCCAGCATCTGCAGAATTCCTGTTGTTTGCTATTTTAAAAACTGTTCGCTCTAAGCACAGTGTAGTGTCTAACAGCCACACAAGTGCACGTGACTGACGCTAGTTGGAAACTGTTCTGCAACAGTCTCCTGTCCCAATTAAATAGTGTAGTGTCCCAAATAAATGAAGGGAATCCTGGCTATTTTCTTGATTAGTTTTTGTTCTTTAAGAGGTGTCCAATTAACCAGAATCCACTGTACAAAGTTCTGCTGGAAATGGTGCGCTGACACTCAATCCAAGGCAGTAACATACTGAAAAGGAATGGTTAAAATTCTGAGGAGCATCACTATACCGACCATTCCAAAAGTCAAACTGCTTATTCTCTGTTACTTAATCCATTTTCTGTCCATATCATGAGTCCCATTAATTCCATGATCTTCAATCCTGATAACTTGTCTGTTATGTGCATTTTAGCAAAAGCCTTTCGAAACTTCATTGAAGTCAACAATTTGCCTTTAACAAATCCAGGCTCTCTCTTCTTAATCAATCCATACACATCCAAATGACTGATAATTCTGTTGTTAATTGTTTCCCCACCAGAGAGGTGAAACTGATTGGTTTATAACCGGTGGATTTATTCCTGCACTTTAATAAGGATGTAACATTTAAAATTTTCTATCCATTGGTTCTAGCCTTAAATCTTGAGAGGTTTGTAAGTTTGTGGGTAGGACCTCTGCAATTTCCTCTCTCAGCAGCCTAGGATGATTTATCCATTTTAAGTGCAGTTAGCTGTTCTAGTGCAGGTATGCATTGCTTAACGTCCACGATACGTTCTGTGAAATCAGGCGTTACGTGATTTGGACGTTGTGCAAACACCATATTATATACTTAGCAAACCTATATGGAGTACTGTAGTGTACCTGTACTGACTAAGTCCATGTCATCAGCAATTTCTCCATATCCGATATAGATCCCCCTCGCATTTTGTGAGCCTTGTAGTTTTCAGTGCAGCCGATCCCTTAACAGCTTCGAGAATTTTTTCTTTGTTTTTCAGGGTCGTCGTGATTGTCCAGTGCGACATGCCTAAATCCCGAGCAATAGCATTCACTGGTTTTCCACCTTCATATTGTTTAATAACCTTTCGTTTAACTTCCAAATCAATACTTTTCCTTTTACCTCTTGCTGCTGCCATCACTAGGAGTGGTTTTGCTGCGTTTGGAAGCCATGATGCACTTTACGGTAGTATTTTCGAAAGAAAATTAAACAGAGAGATAACGCTACTAAACTCAAGAGTCGCATGATACACGAGATGGGTTACGTCCGCTACGTCACATTCTCCGATTGGGACTATGGACATATATGCGATTGGACGTTGTCCGACTGGATGTTAAGTGGTGCACATCTGTATCTACACATTATCAACGTTTCCTTCATCCAGAATCTCGATGAGGGAAGATTCTCATCAAGAGAATCATGATAAAGATTTACCATGTCACAAGCCTGTTTCTATCATCTTTGAGCTGTGTATACAGTGGATTCTGGTTAATTGGAACATATTGGGACCAGTACATTTTGGCCCATGTAAGCGGCTGTCCCAATTAGCTGGTTTCATGAAATTAAAAAAACTACCATTTAACTGAATAACAAATTATGTATTTAAATGAAATACAAAACAAGTTGGAGAAGACAGGAGGGGGAGGGATGGAGCCAAGAGCTGGACAGGTGATTGGCAAAAGCTCTTGGCTCCATCCCTTCCCCTCCTGTCTTCTCCTATCATTTTGGATCTCCCCCTCCCCCTCCCACTTTCAAATCTCTTACTAGCTCTTCTTTCAGTTAGTCCTGACGAAGGGTCTCAGCCCGAAACGTGGACTGTACCTTTTTGAGAAATTGTGTGGCTTGTTCGAATTGTGTAGTTAACGCAAAAGTGGTTGTTAAAATGCTTGATTGATATAAGGAGCATTGGGACGTCCCAGATGATAAACTTTTCTAGTGTAAATTAATGCTGGTAATATCAAAAGGTTGAGGATTTATTTGTGTATTAAACTGTCATTTTAATCTTGCCTGAATCCTGAAAAGTGGACTGATACTGACCTCACCATGGTGCCTGATCTACTTTCAAGTTTATTTCTGTTTCGATCTTGGTTGTATTAAGTTATACAATCCACACCTGTTCATTTAAACTTTTTTGTGCTCAAATATTGACCTTTCAATCAAATCAGTCAGTTCAAGTGAAATAAACACCATGTGCATACAATTTCTATTTAAAAAAAAAACTAATTTCAGAAAAGAACATCTTTGTATTGGACATTGAACTGATTGCATGATCCTTTTCCTAATATGAAATAAATATATGAAAAAGAAAAACACTCAACTTTGCACTGGATAAATGCACTTCGATAATAGCTGTTTTCCACGAACTCTATTATAGCTTAATCGGAATGGTGCAGTGTAGTATATAGAACTGCAGAGGGCATTGCTAAGAGAACCACAGTGCACTTTTTAAGTGCTATTCAACAGTACAGAATCAATTCTAATGCATCAATTATTTTCCCAGCATCATGCACATAGCAAGTGATGAGTTATCCAGCACAATTTTCCAGCATAAATGGCTATTGTCTGTCACTCACAACCAAAACTTCATCTACAACCTCCCACATTTTCTATTCAAACACCATTTAAACATACACTCACTTAATGGCAGAAAACTTTCAAAGACAGCTCTTAACCTCACTGGATACACTTCCCACACCTTACAAGATGCTGCAAGTTTCAGTTAGCGGTAGCATAGTATTTAATAGTGTAAAGCTCCATTTCATAAATGGAGTGAAGGCAATGTTTTTTCCTCCATTGTTTTTATGGTGTTTTCTGGAGGACAGAACATCAGTATCTTCCTGCCGTGCTTTTTAAATGGCTATCCTGATGAATCTCCTGCCACGGAGGCAAATCTAATAATAAGGATGACATGGACCAATATCTTTACATCCCACTCAGTAAATGTAAAAGAGTTTTTTCTTTCTCCTACAAGCTACCCCTCCTTCAAAGCAGCTACTGTGTGCTGCTGCTGTCTGGTTGTCATGGGGAGCCCGTGCTATGGCTGCAGTGCTGTTCCTTCCTCTTAGGAAACCCTTCAGAACTGAGGATGAATTATATCTGCTAGTTCTGAAAATGACTTCTGAGTTGTTTGGAAACCACAGACTACCGCAGGTTGGGTAGGTGGTGGCTGACTTGGAGGAGAGTTGGATAATTTGAGAGGTGATCCACTCCTTCCATTGCTAATGAAGAGCCTTTCTGTGCTCTTGACCTCCTACGGGTTCTTGCCTCCTGCTCCATTTTGAGCAGTCATGGGCCAGAGGTTCCCAGAATGCAATTCTTCAGGGAGTCTTTGAGCACAACCTGGATTTACTTATTTATTTTTTACACAAGAGATTCTGCAGATGCTGGAAGTAAAGAGCAACACACACAAAATGCTGGAGGAGGTCAGGCAGCATTTATGGAAATTAATAAATAATCGATGTTTAGTCTCTTCATCAGGACTAGAAAGGAAGGGGGAAGAAGCCAGAATAATATGGTGGGGAGAGGGGAAGGAGTGAATCTTTTCCTCTGTCCATCTGATAATTTCTTCCTACAAGAGAGTTCAAAGTAGAAAAAGAGTGTTTTAGGACGCTGGTGTCAGACATGTGGTCTGCGGTGAATTTCATCCTTGCCAAGATTTGAAAGTGGTGGTGCATTTTTCCCAGGGTTTTGTCGTGAAGACAGTATTGTGCAAAGGTTTTAGGCACCTTCGATTTTTAAGTATAAATTTTGTTTTAGATGTTTATATTTTCTTCTCTATTAATATGTCAGTAGAAAAGAGCAAGTTTTAGATTTCCAAACACTTATTTTCCAAAAAAATTAAATGTTACATGCATTTTTTTGTATTTTAGCCCAGTGATGATTAAACAAAGATAACAAGCAGGATGACATAATCAATGACATAATGAGTTGAATGAACTAAACTGATTAATTGAAACAGAAACGGTTGAAGAAGGAATCAAACTGTGTGATGGACAACCAAACTGAAAGGTGTGGGTGGGCCAGATGTGACAGGTTAACCTTCAAATCATCAATTCTTACACCATGGCAAGAGTGAACATAGCAACAAGACACAAGGTAGTCATCCTGTATCAGCAAAGTCTCTCCCAAGCAGAAATTCTGTGAAGATGCGCTGTCCAAGCTCTTCTGAAGAAGCACCAAGAAACGGGCAAGGTTGAGAACTAGAAACGCAGTGATCGGCCATGGAAACTGTGTACAACAGTTGAGAGATGCATCAAACTGATGGGAAGAAGTCGAGCACTGTTGTCAGCTCTGAACTTTCAGAAACCCCCCTGGAACCCAAGTACACTCCTGTACAGTCCAGAGAAGACTTGTCAGAAGTGGTCGTCTTGGAAGAATTCCTGTCAAAAAGCTATTCCCCTGAAGTGGAAACAAAGCCAAGAGACTCACCTATGTACAAAAACATAAGACTGTGGTGCTGAACAGTGGTAGCAAGTGCTCTGGACTAAAGGCTGATTTATACTCGTGCGTACTAGCTTACACCATAGCCTACGCAAGTGGGCTACGCCGTTGTGAGCATTTATACTTGTGCGTTGGTGTGTCTGCAGTTCACCACCAAAACGCTAGTTGGCGATGGGGTTTCTATGCCACTGTGTTGAGTTTCTTCATGTTGAAACTCAACACGAAGAAACTCAAACTTCAAACAATGGTAACTGAAACTGAAGGAAGGTGAATTTTCTGTGCTTGTCCGGCCACTGAGAGACATGGACGAGGAAATGCATTTCAAATATTTTTGGATGTTGGCAGGTAGATTTGACGATTTGGTTCATTGTCTCCAACCATTTATTTCGCATCAGTGTACGCACAGTGTACTCAGAGACTGGCAATCACCATTTGAGTTTTAGCTTCAGGTGGAAGTCAACAGGCTGTAGCAGCTAGCTACAAACTGGCGTCAAGCACAGGGTCCTCCATAATTTCGGAGGTCTGTAAAGCTTTATGGAAAGCATTGCAGCCAGAGTTCCTTCCCTGCCCTTCAGTTGCCCAATGGGAAGCTATTGCAGCGTAGGAGGAAATGCGATGCTACCAAGCGGACCAATCACAGTTGTTTCGGTCTGTGTCGCCATGACGCATAGTTATATTTTGGGAGAGGTGTGCGCTAGGCTACGGCATAGGGTTTGGTGTAGAGCAGGGGTCCCCAACCTTTTTTTGCCCTGCAGACCGGTTTAATATTGACAATATTCTTGGGACCAGCCGACGGGGGTGGGGGGGTGAGGGGGTGATGTTCGAGTAGGGTTAAACTCACCTCAACATGTCTTTTACAGTTAGGGTTGCCAACTTTCTCACTCCCAAATAAGGGACAAAAGTAGCAGTCAAATCCCGGGACACTTTACCCCAGGGAAGACTACCATGACGATGAAGCCTTGCATGGGCACCTGTGTGCGCATGCGTGACGTGCACGTACGTGCCGATTCTTTACCCCCCCAAATTTGTTTTGCCTTCATCTTCCCGACTGTACTGTACATACATTATTTCTACTTTATATAGGCTGTGTATTTATCGTATCATTCCTGCTATTTACTGTATGTTAGTGTTATTTATTTTTGGTTTTATGTGTTATTTGGTATGATTTGTTAGGTTATTTTTTGGGTCTGGGAATGCTCAAAAAATTTTCCCATACAAATTAATAGTAATTGCTTCTTCGCTTCACGCCATTTTGACATGAAAGGTTTCATAGGAACACTGTACCTTAGCGCGGGAAATACAGGACAAGCCAATTTAGCTCAATATACGGGATGTCCCGGCAAATACAGGACATTTGGCAGCCCTATGTTCAAGTTCAACAGTGCGTGACAGGGAATGAGGAAAGGTGCAGCTCACTCATATCGTTTCCTCACGGCCCGGTAGCACGTGCATTGCGGCCTGGTACCAGTCCACGGCCCGGTGGTCGGGGACCGCTGGTGTAGAGTACAGCATAGGGTTCGCGGCTATGCTGTACCTACGGCATACATTTGACACACAAGTATAAATCAGCCTTAACAAGTCAAAATTTGAAATTTTTTGCTCAAATAGGAGGCAGTTTGTCCATAGAGCTGGAGAGCGCTACACAGAAGAGTGTCTGCAGCCAACAGTGAAGCATGACAGAGGCTCCCTGCAAGTTTGGGTCTGTTTCTGCAAATGGAGTCTGTGATCTAGTCAGAATTAATAGAACTCTCACTGCTGAGAAGTACAAGAAGATTCCCCTCCATCATGCAATACTATCAGGGAGGCATCTGATGGGTCCCAACTTCATTCTACAGCTGGATAATGACCCCAAACACACATTCATAAATAACTATCTTCAGTGAAAGGAGACAGAAGTTCTACAACAGATGGTATGGCCTCCACAGAGCTCTGATCTCAACATCATTGAGACTGTCTGGGACTACCTGGAGTGACAGGAGCAAGTGAGGCAGCCAAAGTCTTCAGAAGAACTGTGGCAAGTTCTCCAAGATGTGTGGAACAACCTGCCAGTCAATTTTCTTATAAAATTGTACAAAAGTGTACCTAAGAGAATTGATGCAGTTTTAAAAACAAAAGCTGGTCACATCAATTACTGATTTGATTTATTTAAAACTATGTACTGTTTTTATAGTAATATTTTTGATATTTAGAAACTTTTCATTATTTTTTAAAGCCTCTTTGGTTTACAGATTTTTTTTTTACATGTGCTTAAGACTTTTGCACAGTACGGTATCTTTTGTCAAAGGATACTGTTGTGCAGCAGAGGTGAATAGTAGAGGAAATTTTACTCAGGAGTTTTGAGTACAAGGCCCATTCTTGCATTTGCTTTTGATTGGCGCGCAAGTAAAAGCAACATGGTCTGCATCTTGACCTTTGAGATTTGTTTGTTTCAGTTGTTGTTACTGCAATAAAAATGGGTGATATTAATTGTCTTAGATGAAATAATGGACATGTTTGTTTTCCACCATCTATCTCTCCATAGGGTCGAAGGTGTGTTCTCAAAGATTGCTGCAAGATTCTGGAAAACACTGTCCTCCCTCCAGAAACAGTGGTCCCTCCTTTCACTGTCTTCTCTGGCTGCCCAGGTAATTGAGAGCCTTGCATAATCAGCAGAGTCTAACATGATCACTGGACTGGAGAAAGGCTCTCCACCATGCTTCCTGCAGTTATGGCTAAAAATAACTGCGTACACTTTGTTATAGCCATACTGCATTAACTCTAAACAACAGTCGAGTACTCTCCCATTGAATAGAAAGGTGAGTACAGAGGAGGCAAGTTATTTACAGAAACTTCCAAACTCCCTTTCTTTATTAATCTTTTTATTGATTTAAAAAAAACCATAAATACAATCAAGAGAAGAATTAGTTCAAATATATATATATCAATAACAATATAAACAAAAATTAAGATAGATATTGTCAAAATCATACATATTGTTAAACTAGTATAAAATATAGAATTAGAAAAATGAAAATAACAATTCTCCTCTATCAGTTTATGAAGAGAAAGGAAAAAATATTTGGTTTTAAATGAAAAGAAAAAAAAAACCCACTACACTATATATAAAAAAAAACCAAAAAAAAGGGGTTGGGCAGTCCATTTTGAGGATACGACCAAAAAAGAAAGAAAGACTTTCTGATCAAATCTAAAACTTCGAGAGAGAAAAAGATTGAAAGAGTAATAAATCAAATCCAAATTCCCAATGGTTCTCTGCAATACTAATATTTGCACATGAACTTCTCAGTTGTAGTTTTCTGCTTTCTTTGAAATGGTAAAAGGGTTTGTTAATATTGGGGCATGCGGTTGGTGGATTTCCCATTCTGTTTCTTCTGACCAACATGCAACCTTTGATTCTGGAGTAAGTTTTCAGAAAAGAGGGATGGGCAAGAAGGGTGAAAGCTGCTGGGCTGCCCCTGAGCCAGGAGTCGTCCTTGATGCCTGGCTTCAAAGTGGTGGCTTCCACGGCCCAATGGCAGTCTCCTTAACTCCGAAGGTTGCAACTGTGTTGAATTTCTTTCCCTCGTTCCTCAGCGGCATAAATAGTTTGTGCTTGTCCTGGTTGAATGAGATCCTGTTCCTTTCAAGGTGTCAGCTCTGTTAAAGGTGATGAGTTTGGGTATTGAGCCAGGCATTTGAGAAAAAGATTTAAACCTGTGTTGCCAATGTGGTACAGAGGGAGTGAATGCCTTTCAGATGGGTGCTCTGCCATAGCATGGTGAACGTGAGAGTTCTACTTGGAGTACTGGCCAATATTCATCGATTCCTTGTTACATATTCCAAATTGATGACTGTTCCCTTTTTTATAAAGGTCTGTATTTGAAAAGTGCTACTTTAAGCATTAGTGATTTTCTGAGGTGAACTGTTTTTGTCGCCTTGTTTATGAAAGGATTGTGATACTTGAAGGGTGAGGAGAATGGACTTTAAGATGGTTTTGTATTTTCTGGCAGGCCTTTTTACTGGTGAACTCCCTGAGTGCACACAGGAGCTGATGACTGACGTTACAAAAAGCTACTACCAGAAGTTCTTGCCACTTTCTCAGATTTGAGATGGGCCTTTCCTCCAAAGCACCACGAGAAAAGGTATGTTAAGGAAAAGTGAATCAGTTTGTGGGTGAGGGGGTGCGGAGAGGGAATCTCTGCATTTAAACAGCACTTCCAGGTGAATGTGAGCAAGCACATGGATGCATAATGATCCTGATACAGAGTTTGGTAAAGGTTATTTCTGTTTCTCTTCAGTTTCCTTTATGACTTTTATAGGAACAACAGCAGTGATCCCAACCCTTCCTCCCTCTGCCCTACTGCACCATCCTGCATTTCTGAGGCTCATTGAGGGACTTGCACTATCTTTGCATAGTCCTCCAAATCCATGAGCAGAGCAAGCCAAGCAGCTCCCTCTCCTAAGGATTGAGGACAGGCTTACATTTGGTTCTCCTCTGTGGCACTCCCAGCAACTTTGCTAACTCCGATTCCTGTGAAAGCAATCAATAGTTAGCTCACAAATTTAGATTTGGAGGTAATATTTATCAGTCTCAAACAATACAGAGCTAAGGCAGGTAGACAGCTAAGAGGACAATAGGTGCGGAGCAAGTGCGCAATTCCGGACGTTAACAAGTACTAGGCCACTAGCCCAGTGGTGGGCAACACACTCCACATTTGAGTAGGGTTTCATTTATACCAAAATTTGTACACAGTATCAATGTTGAAAAATTTATTCAATCCTGGACATAGAGATATGAGATTAAATTGGGAATGATCTATATGCCTTGGTACTGTGTCCTGACTAATCTTCCCTTAACTAAATAGATCAACAGCTGATTTATGATCTTGCATTATCCAAATTGGCTGTAGCATTTAACCCTTTTATTAATGGGTGCACAGTAATTCATTGTGTAACTGATAATGTTAAGTATTCAATAAGATCCCAAATTGTATGCCTTTGCATGGAAGACAGCCATTGTACTTGGATGTCCACAATTATTCTGCTCTTTTAATTCACCTTCTTGCCCACATGAATTACTTGATTTATTTTTTTTTTGCCAGGACATACAGGTTTAGATTAAGATTTTCAGCACAGACTGAGGTGATTTGACCCAGGTGGTCCTTACTGATGTCGGTGCTTCACACATGCCTACTCCATCTCTCCTCTTTATGTCATCTAACCCTTTTGGGAATTTCACTCCAGGGATAATGGTCTGGTCTGATTTTTAAACTGCTCTTGTTTTTGTACGCGAGTGGGGTGTGGAATGTATTAGGGGGTTATCATTGACATTCATCTAAGAAAATTTAATTCTTACATATTCATTTTCAGAAAGCTGTTTGTGTCATTTATTACTGAAAGTGACTGACAAAGGTGGGTCAATGCATTTGGGGTACAGATTAATTGGAATTCGTAGAATGGCTTCCTCCTTTTCCTATATACCAGCACGTAGTCAGTAATGTGCTTGCCATGGGATCATATACAAAGGTTTGGGCCCAAAGGTTTTCTGTGACATTATTAAGCATAGTTGTTACTCTTTTGTCAAGTCCACAGTGCTACAAACCTTTTAAAAATAGGTAATATAAAAAAAGTTCCTTCTCATAATAGGCTGACGATGTTAGGTAATTCTCATTCTGATCCTGAATGTATGTTATACTATGTTCTCAGAATTTAAACTCTTTAATTTAACTCTTTAATTATCTCACTATAATTTTTTTCTCTCGTTGCAGAACCTGTTTTACTGAGGACCTGAAAGTGAACAACTAAACAAAGTTTAGACGCTGCCTGGATATTCCCACTTGATGAAGTGGGTCAGGCAAAGAGAAAATTATGCATTATAAGTAGTTGTTTCTTTGGTCTGGAAAAGACTGTCTGCTCCATCACACTTGAAATGACAGAGTGTGCAACCTTCAGTACATAACTTAATTTTATTGGCCATGTTCAGTGCCACAAAAAAAACTGAGTGTAATATATGCTGTAATTATTCATGAAATTAGTTCTGAGACATTCAATCACTAAGCTTCCTGCATATTCAAACAAGGTTAATTGCATTAATCGGGTTCTTGTTAGAAAAGACATTTTGTTGTGGTTGCGTGTAATTGGTGCTGTTTCTCAGAAAAGTGATGCTGAGTCTCTTTACTGATTGTATGAAATGGCACCAACCTTTGACTGACAGTATAACTATCACCTGTTAAGATTCATGCTGTAAAACAGGATACAGTAAAAGTGGCTGAGGTAACAAGTTGTACTTCTAATAACTACGTAATGCAGAACAAATCTAGCAGTAACCACCATGAAGTGACATCACATAAATGAAATGCAATCAGACATACTATAAATCATACACCATCCAGTGAGGCAAGTGGTGATACTTGGTGCCAAGTGGCCTTTTCAGACAATTTCTCTTCTCATCAACATCCTAGTCATTTACTTTTTACACATTTATTAATGCTTTTGCCAATTGAAATGGAACATGTGTCATCTCCGTTAAATATCCTAGTTATTTTGCCCTAAAACATATAGTGAATTTTCTTAAGAATTAAAAAAAGATGTAGTCCATCTTGTTGATGCATAACATGGCAAAATGTTAGTTTATGCAGGTGCTGATCCAAAGAACATAATTCACCACAATTTTCGAAAAATGTATGGAAGAATAATCTATAGATGAAAACCTCCTGTCCTTAAATGCAAAAATGTCACAGTATTTCCTGCATGTTTGCTGCATTCCTGACTACCTATTTATACTTTTGATAATATTGTTCAGAAAAACTCTTAGTGGTGACAGGTGAAGTTTATTTTGTCATTGAGGACCGTTTTCCAATTTTTGGACATTTCATAACTATTCATGATTGAAAATTTACAGAAGTGCTTCTTGACTGACTTCTTTCAACACTTGTATGTGGTATTGAGGATTTAAGTGTTTAACCATTTCATCCTCAAAATCAGTTTTATTATCACTGATTCGTCATGAACTGTATTTGTGGCAACAATTACAGTGCAAAACAATTACGAGTTACAAAAAATAAATAAATAGTTAAAAAAAAGAGCCAGAAATTCTAGGAATTGTCATTCCTTTAACATATTTTCCCTTAAATTTCACTTGAGATTTACATTGAGCAGCTCTGCCTGTGTTATTTTGCAGATGAATGGCTGAACAACTTGCCAACTGTTTCAATCTTGGATCTTAAAGGTGTTTTCTTTAAAACCAGGTGCATCTAGTCTTTCATTTGTTTTCTCTACCAACAAATTGAAAAGAAAATTTTGACACTTATGGTAAAATTGATATGTTTGTGATGTGTCTAATATAGTTATAGTTTTTGGCAGTTTACTTGTGAAAACATCCACAAAATATCAAGATCAAAATATTGCTTGCCTCTATCCTACAGTAGTAACCTTCCTCCAGTGTATTTGATGGATGAATAAAAGCAAGCCAGGTATCAGCTGGGTATATTTCTCCTATTGTACAGTTGCTGTGCCTTTACAGCAAACTTACACTTATTCCATATGCACTCAAGCTTGTCACTCTTCACACATGAAGAGTAAAATGACCAAATATTAAAGAAATTAGAATATTAATGGGCACTGCAGGGATTCGTTTGCCCATCTGAATCCTGTCATTTTTAGCCTCTTTAAGCCTGCGAATGTATTTTAACATTATCAATTGACAACGCCAAAAATTTGTTAGTTGAAGTAATTTTTGATGCCTTTTTTCAGTCTGACAGATCCCTCTGTGGATTTTGCATAAACTGCTTTCATAACATTAACAATTGCTACATTTTACCTTTATCTTGAAAATACCTTCTCTCTCCTTACTTTGAGTGACACTAGTTTTCTTCTGATACTTCTCATTTGAAATTCATTTGGAGCTAAATATATCTGACGTAACGTGAAAGCCGTCAAATTTTTGATATCAGATGAAAGGAAGCATACATTGGAGGGGCTTGTATGTATGTGACAGGATCTAATTTGCAAAAGGCCAAAAAGTTGGCAAATGCCAGAATCTCTTAACTGCAGCCTGAAAATTGCTATTGAGCCCACTTTGCCTGTATCATCTGTCTAAAAGATATATTTTTTTCTTGTTTACCTGGTTTTCCATATGCAGATAGTACACATTTAAAATTGTATCTGAGAGCCAGGGTGAGAGAGTTCAAATGCTAGGATTTCTGGTTCGATAGCATTCTCGAACCTTAATTTCCCAACTTTTCAAAGTTAATTGGCTTAGATTGAGATAACTGCCCAGGCTATTGATAGATTGTCATAAGATTTGGTGATTTCTGCCCCTTTCACTCCTTACTATCCCTTCCATACCCAACCAGGCTTTAGAATTTTGTTCCTCAAAGGGCAGTGGAAGCAGAGCCTTTGAATGTTTTAAGATATGGGTCTTCTGGATTAGTAAGGGGATGAAAGGTTACCATAGGACTATGGGTTTGCTTTTACAATCAGATCAGCAGCCATATTCTTGTTCAGAATCAGGTTTATTATCACCAGCATGTGTTGTGAAATTTAACTTAGCAGCAACAGTTCAATGCAATACATAATGTAGAAGTTTTTTTAAAAAAAAGATAAAAAATAAGTAAATCAAGCACAGTATATGCATATTGAATAGATTAAAAATTGTGCAAAAATAAAAATAATATGTTAAAAAGGTGAGAAGGTGTTCATGGGTTCAATGTCCGTTTAGTAATCGGATGGCAGAGGGGAAGAAGCAACACTCACAACATGCTGGAGGAACTCAGTAGGTCGGGCAGCATCCGTGGAAAAAGATCAGTCAACGTTTCGGGCCGGAACCCTTCGTCTGAGGGGAAGAAGCTATTCCTGAATCACTGAGTGTGTGCCTTCAGGCTTCTGTACCTCCAACCTGATGGTAACAGTGAGAAAAGGGCACGCCCTGTGCATTGGAGGTCCCTAATAATGGCTTTCTGAGACACCATTCCTTGAAGAAGTCCTGGGTACTTTGTAGGCTAGTATCCCAAGATGGAGCCGACTAAATTTACAACCCTCTGCAGCTTCTTTTGGTCCTGCAGTAGTGCCCACATACCAAACAGTGATGCAGCCTGTCAGAATGCTCTCCACAGTACATCTATAAAAGTTTTTGAGTATTTTTGTTGACGTACCAAATCTTTTCAAACTCCTGATGAAATATAGTCACTGTCTTGCCTTTATGGCTGTGTCAATATGTTTGGACCAGGTTAAGTGCTCAGAGATCTTAACACCCAAGAACTTGAAACTACTCACTCTCTCCACTTCTGATTCCTCTATGAGGATTGGTATGTGTACCCTCATCTTACCCTTCCTGAAGTCCACAATCAGCTCTTTCATCTTACTGATGTTGAGTGCCAGGTTGTTGATTTGACACCACTCCACTAGTCGGCATATCTCACTCTTCTTCGCCTTCTCGTCACCACCTGAGATTCTACCAACAATGGTTGTATCATCAGCAAATTTATAGATGGCAGTTGAGCTATGCCTAGCCACACAGTCATGGGTGAAGAGAGAGTAGTGCAGTGGGCTAAGCACACACTCCTGAGGTGCACTAGTGTTGATCGTCAGCGAGGAGGAGATATTATCACCAATCTGCACAAACTATGGTCTTCTGCTTGGGAAGTCAAGGATACAATTGGAGACAGTGGTACAGAGGCCCCAGTTCTGTAACTTACCAATCAAGATTGTGGGAGTGATGGTGTTAAAGCTGAACTATAGTCAACGAACAGCATCCTAACATGGGGTGTTTGTATTGTCCAGGTGTTCTAAGGCCACGTGAAGAGCCATTAAGATTGCATCCGCCGTTGACCTATTGTAGCAATAGGCAAATTGTAGTGGGTTCAGGTCCTTGCTGAGGCAGGATTCAATCTAGCCATGACCAACCTCTCAAAGCATTTCATCACTGTAGATGTGAGTGCTACTGGGCAATAATCAGTGAAGCAGCTCACACTATTCTTATAATTATTGCCTTTTTGAAGCAAGTGGGAATTTCCACACACAGTAGTGAGAGGTTGAAAATGTCCTTGAATACTCCTGCTGGTTGGTTGGCACAAGTTTTCAGAGCCTTACCAGGTACTCTTGTCAGGGCCTACCACCTTGTGAGGGCTCCCCCTCTTTTTCTATAGAGTGGCTTGAGGAGCCAAGTGGCCTACTCCTGCCTCTAATTTCAATGTTTGTATGTTCAAGAGTAGCGCCTACGTGCAACAAGACCTCATCAACACTTAGGCATGAGCTGGTAAGCAGCAAGCAACAATCACACTAAGCAATGGTTATCTTCCACAGGGGACAGCCTATCTTTGATATTCAGTGGTGTTACCAAGACTAAACCCATCCACCCTCAGCAAAAAAAAAAATGGATTGTGGTGGATTGGTGATTCACCGATACCTTTTCAAGGGCAATTAGGGATGGATTATAAATGCCTTGTCAGTGTTGATCAGATTCTGAAAAATGAGAATAAACAATTCCTGAACCTCTTCACTTGCCCTATTACAAAACAATGTTACTACATCGGACAATTAAATATGATTGATCCAATCACTGCCACATTTTCCTGTTCTGTCTCTATACAATTCAATTACCATACAATTCAAATGCCTGTCAAGCAACTGGTTTGTCTGTGTGCATTGTGTATATTTAAAAATTAGTGGACAAGTACACCAGAGTGTTGCATCCATAACAGGTCCACAAGTGAAAATCTCTCGCATGGCTATGAATTGTCAATGCTCTCATCAGTCGGCCTATCTCTGTAAAGTCTGCATTCATTCTGCAGACAACACTCCCAGCTAACCCGCATATTACAAGTAGCAGCCTCGCTGTCATATTTAAGTAATTTTCTCTTTGACTTGCTGAACCCAAGAAGACTATAGTGCCTTTACAGAGCAAAATTAGCCCAATATGTTTTAGAGTAATATCAAATAAAAACATTTCGAAACGGAACTATGTAGAGATATCTTAGCCTTAATCAAAGAGGAAGGCTTTGAAGACAGAAGATAGAGTGAACAGTTTAGCCCCCACAACTGGCTTTCTTGGTTGATCTTTCAACTGCGTGCACCAACAGTTCAGCACCACCTTAGGTCCTTCAGTTGCCAAGATCCCTCAATTTCGGTTTTGCCATACTGTATATAATTAGCTGTAGAGTTTACACTATCAGCGTGGGTAAAGAATTGCAAAGATTTACTATTCTCCGGGTGAAAATTCTCTTCTTGCCTCATTCCTGAAGAACAGCACTTTATTTTGAGTCAGGCTAGGTTTGCATCCCATGGAGCTGGTTTGGGATATCTTAGCCATTCTCGCACCAGTCCCCACGTTATACGTGTCAATGGAATCAGGCTACTTATTCCCTTTTAGGACAGCCCTTTCTGAGCGTAATTGATCTGGTGAACTATCACCATCACAGGTCTATCCAACCGTAGGTAGGGAGACCAGATCTGCATGCAGATTTCACCAGGGCGATCTATAATTGTCAGTATGCATTGGTCAAATCCTTGTATAATTAAGGTCAACGTACCATTTACCCTCCCGTCTTTTGACTTGAATTATATCTGACAGCAGCTTCCACACCTCGATGTTTGAATGTTCATAAACAAGGACATCCAGAGCTCTAATTAAAAGATGGAAAGGTAAAGCAAAGTGATACATATTTTAGGCAGCGTGTCTGGAGTTGGTAATTGAATGCACGTCTGCAAATGATGGAGTAATTAAATCCAATCATTAATGAAAATCAGAGGGTGTGCAATTACTCTGTAGGTTGCAGGACTGGGAAAGGTTGGACAAGGCCACAGTGTGATTTGAAAACAATGGTGAGGATTTTAAAATGGGGTGTTGTTTGAACTGAAGCCATAGCAGGTCGGCAAGCAGAGGGTGACAGGGCAGTGCAAAGCAAGTTAGGAGTTTTAGATGTCCTTGGGTTTGTGGAGAAATGGACCATAGGGAAGTCAGCCACTAGCAAGAGGGAATAGCTATTGAGGGTTTTTTAATTTAAAAAATAGACTTTATTCATAATTAAGAACATATACAAAAGAATAAACACTGTACAAAACTTTTTACATTTTACTGTTATTTGGTCAATACATTCAGGATGCTGAAAGTTTTTACCAAAAATAAAGATAAACTTGTAAGGATAAGGCATTTGATAAGGTACCCCATGCAAGACTTATTGAAAAAGTAAGGAGGCATGGGATCCAAGGGGACGTTGCTTTGTGAATCCAGAACTAGCTTGCCACAGAAGGCAAAGAGTGGTTGTAGACGGGTCATATTCTGCATGGAGGTCAGTGACCAGTGGTGTGCCTCAGGGATCTATTCTGGGACCCCTACTCTTTGTGATTTTTATAAATAACCTGGATGAGGAAGTGGAGGGATGGGTTTTGCTGATGACACGAAGGTTGGGGGTGTTGTGGATAGTGTGGAGGGCTGTCAGAGGTTACAGTGGGACATTGATAGGATGCAAAACTGGGCTGAGAAGTGGCAGATGGAGTTCAACCTAGATCAGTGTGAGGTGGTTCATTTTGGTAGGTCAAATATGATGGCAGAATACAGCATTAAAGGTAAGACTCTTGGCAGTGTGGAGGATCAGAGGGATCTTGGGGTCCGAGTCCATAGGACATGCAAAGCTGCTACGCAGGTTGATTCTGGTCACTTCACTACAGGAAGGATGTGGAAACCATAGAAAGGGTGCAGAGGAGATTTACAAGGACGTTGCCTGGATTGGGGAGCATGCATTATGAGAATAGATTGACTGAACTCAGCCTTTTCTCCTTGGAGAGATGGAGGATGAGAGGTGACTTGATAGAGGTGTAGAAGATGATGAGAGGCATTGATTGTGTGGATAGTCAGAGGCTTTTTCCCAGAGTGGAAATGGCTATCATGAGAGGGCACAGTTTTAAGGTGTTTGGCAGTAGGTACAGAGGAGATGTTGGGGTTAGTTTTTTTTTATGCAGAGAATGGTGAGTGCATGGAATGGGCTGCTGGTGATGGTGGTGGAGGCGGATACGATAGGATCTTTTAAAAGACTCCTGGATAGGTACATGGAGCTCAGAAAAATAGAGGGCTATGGGTAACCCTAGGTAATTTCTAAGTTAAGAACATGTTCGGCACAGCTTTGTGGGCCGAAGGGCCTGTATTGTACTGTAGGTTTCCTATGTTTCTACAAAATGAGATCTTACATGTTAATAAACCTGATTCTGATTACAGCAGGATAAGATGGGAGCTAATGGGCATCGATTGGGAACAGCTGCTGTTGGACAAGACCATGTCTATTGTGTGTCAGCTGTTTAGAGATCAGGATTGGCATACTCTTGTAAGGAGTAAGGTAAAGGAACCTTGGTTGAAGCGAAAGGTTGTAAGTTTAGTCAGGAAGGAAAATGTAGCATTTGTAAGGTTTATGAAGTTAAAATCTGAGTGTGATCTTGTGGAGTATAAAGATAGCAGGATGTCGCTGAAGCAGATGATTACAGAGGTCAAAAGGGACCATGAAATGATGTTGGTTAGCAGGATCAAAGGAGAATCCCAAGGCATTTTATGCATATTAAGAAAAAGTGGGTAGCAAAGAAGAGGATAGGTCCACTTAAGTTTAGGTGCTTGGATTCAGAGCAAAAGGCTGAGATCCTAAATGAGTGCTTAGCAATGGTACTGTATTTATCAAGGATAACAATTTGGAAGATAGTGAAAGCAGAGTGGGGCATGCTAATCTGCAGGGGCATTTTGTGCTTAAGGAGGAGATAATTTTCGGTCTTTTGAAAACCATTTTAGTAAATAGGTCTCCAGGGCCTGGCGGCATATATTCCAGAACATTGAAAGAAGCAAGTGAGGAGATTGCTGGGGCTTTGACAAAGATCTTTGTGTGCTCAGTAGCAACAGGTAAGGTTCTGGTGGACTGGGAAGTAGCAATTGATGTGCCTTTTTTAAAGAAGCAAAACAAGGATAATCCAGGTAATACAGGTCAGTGAATCTCATGTCAGTGGCAAGGAAGCTATTGGAGAGGATCCTTAAGTATAGGAGATATATGCATTTGGAAAGGCAAGGCCTGCTTGGGGACAGTCAACATGGCTTTGTGTGGAGCAGGTCATGCCCTGTAAAGCTGATTACATTTTTGAGAAAATCACAAAGGTGTTTGATGAGGGTGAGACAATGGCTGTGGACTTTGGTAAGGTATTTGATAAGGCCCCTCACAGTAGGTTGATTCAGAATTCCGTGGTGAATTGCAAGATCAGAACTGGCCATTGAAGACAGCAAATAAGGGTGGATAAAATGTAGATGGATATCAAGTTTGTGGATGTCACCCCAACCACAAACTGTTCTAGCTGCTACCATCTGGGAAACGGTACCGCAGCATAAAAGCCAGGACCAACAGGCTCCGGAACAGCTTCTTCCACCAGGCCATCAGACTGCTTAATATTTCCATGTTATATTGACTATCTTGTTCATATTATAAATTATTATAAATTACTATAAACTACACTTTACACATTTAGATGGAGACATTTAGATGAAGGATGTAAGCAATAAAGTCAATTCAATTTGGTTAGTGGAACTGTACACAACGTAAAGGACTATCAAGGAATACAGAGATACAGGTCAGCTATGGACTGAGAAGTGGAAGATGGAGTTTAATGCAGGCAAGTGCAAGGTGTTGCTCTTTGGGGGAGCAAATGAAAGGATAATGTTTCCAGCTAATGTTAGGCCAATTAAAACAAAAATTGCAGTACAAAAGGATCCTGGGGTCAATGTCTATAGTTCACTGAAAGTAGCTATGCAAGTGGATGAGGTGGCAATACCTAAAATGGTAGGGGTATAAGGCTATGCTACAGCTTTATAAAACTTCCGTTAGACTGCACGGAGTATTATGTGCAGCTCTGGTAGCTCCATTATAGGAAGCACTTGGAGATTGTTGAATGTGTGCAGAAGAGCTTAGCAAGATTGATATCTGGATTAGAGGGCTATGTGGAAAGGTTAGATAAACTTGGCTTGTTCTCCCTAGAGTGTTTGAGGCACTCTAAGGTAGATGTTCAGAATCTTTTCTCCCAGTTAGAAATGCCAAACACTAAAGAACATGCCTTTAAGTTTAGAGGGAGGAAGGTGACATGAGTGACGTTTATTTTATGCAGAATTTGGTAGGGATGGATTACTAGTGATAGTAGTAAAATAAGTTTGTTGGAGTTTAAGAGGCTTTTGGATGGACATGTGAAGGAGTAGATGAGACATAACATGATTTTTACTCATGTATATGAGGGATGTAAGAAATAAAGTCAATTCAATTCAAAAGAGGAGTGCACTTAGTATAAATTGGCATCTAGCTAGAACGGGTAACTTCAGTCATCTCAAAACTGAAATCATTTCACAGCCACACACATCAAAGTTGCTGGTGAACGCAGCAGGCCAAGCAGCATTTGTAGGAAGAGGTGCAGTCGACGTTTCAGGCCGAGACCCTTCGTCAGGACTAACTGAAGGAAGAGTGAGTAAGGGATTTGAAAGTGGGAGGGGGAGGAGAGATCCAAAATGATAGGAGAAGACAGGAGGAGGAGGGATAGAGCCAAGAGCTGGACAGGTGATAGGCAAAAGGGGATACGAGAGGATCATGGGACAGGAGGTCTGGGAAGAAAGACAAGGGGGGGGTACCCAGAGGATGGGCAAGGGGTATATTCAGAGGGACAGAGGGAGAAAAAGGAGAGTGAGAGAAAGAATGTGTGCATAAAAATAAGTAACAGATGGGGTACGAGGGGGAGGTGGGGCCTTAGCGGAAGTTAGAGAAGTCGATGTTCATGCCATCAGGTTGGAGGCTACCCAGACGGAATATAAGGTGTTGTTCCTCCAACCTGAGTGTGGCTTCATCTTTGCAGTAGAGGAGGCCGTGGATAGACATGTCAGAATGGGAATGGGATGTGGAATTAAAATGTGCGGCCACTGGGAGATCCTGCTTTCTCTGGCGGACAGAGCGTAGATGTTCAGCAAAGCGGTCTCCCAGTCTGCGTCGGGTCTCGCCAATATATAAAAGGCCACATCGGGAGCACCGGACGCAGTATATCACCCCAGTCGACTCACAGGTGAAGCGTTGCCTCACCTGGAAGGACTGTTTGGGGCCCTGAATGGTGGTAAGGGAGGAAGTGTAAGGGCATGTGTAGCACTTGTTCCGCTTACACGGATAAGTGCCAGGAGGGAGATCAGTGGGGAGGGATAGGGGGGACGAATGGACAAGGGAGTTGTGTAGGGAGCGATCCCTGCGGAATGCAGAGGGGGAGGAGGGAAAGATGTGCTTAGTGGTGGGATCCTGTTGGAGGTGGCGGAAGTTACGGAGAATAATATGTTGGACCCGGATGTTGGTGGGGTGGTAGGTGAGGACCAGGGGAACCCTATTCCTAGTGGGGTGGCGGGAGGATGGAGTGAGAGCAGATGTACGTGAAATGGGGGAGATGCATTTAAGAGCAGAGTTGATAGTGGAGGAAGGGAAGCCCCTTTCTTTAAAAAAGGAAGACATCTCCCTCGTCCTGGAATGAAAAGCCTCATCCTGAGAGCAGATGCGGCGGAGATGGAGGAATTGCGAGAAGGGGATGGCGTTTTTGCAAGAGACAGGGTGAGAAGAGGAATAGTCCAGATAGCTGTGAGAGTCAGTAGGCTTATAGTAGACATCAGTGGATAAGCTGTCTCCAGAGACAGAAAGATCTAGAAAGGGGAGGGAGGTGTCGGAAATGGACCAGGTAAACTTGAGGGCAGGGTGAAAGTTGGAGACAAAGATAATAAAGTCAATGAGTTCTGCATGCGTGCAGGAAGCAGCGCCAATGCAGTCGTCGATGTAGCGAAGGAAAAGTTGGGGACAGATACCAGAATAGGCACGGAACATAGATTGTTCCACAAACCCAACAAAAAGGCAGGCATAGCTAGAACCCATATGGGTGCCCATAGCTACACCTTTAGTTTGGAGGAAATGGGAGGAGCCAAAGGAGAAATTATTAAGAGTAAGGACTAATTCCGCTAGACGGAGCAGAGTGGTGGTAGAGGGGAACTGATTAGGTCTGATTAGGTTCCTCACCTACCACCCTACCAGCCTCCGGGTCCAACATATTATTCTCCGTAACTTCCGCCACCTCCAATGGGATCCCACCACTAAGCACATCTTTCCCTCCCCCACTCTCTCTGCATTCCACAGGGATCGCTCCCTACACAACTCCCTTGTCCATTCGTTCCCCCCATCCCTCCCCACTGATCTCCCTCCTGGAACTTATCCGTATAAGCGGAACAAGTGCTACACATGCCCTTACACTGCCTCCCTTACCACCATTCAGGGCCCCAAACAGTCCTTCCAGGTGAGGCAACACTTCACCTGTGAGTCGACTGGGGTGATATACTGCGTCCGGTGCTCCCGATGTGGCCTTTCATATATTGGCGAGACCCGACGCAGACTGGGAGACCGCTTTGCTGAACATCTACGCTCTGTCCGCCAGAGAAAGCAGGATCTCCCAGTGGCCACACATTTTAATTCCACATCCCATTCCCATTCTGACATGTCTATCCACAGCCTCCTCTACTGTAAAGATGAAGCCACACTCAAGTTGGAGGAACAACACCTTATATTCCATCTGGGTAGCCTCCAACCTGATGGCATGAACATCGACTTCTCTAACTTCCGCTAAGGCCCCACCTCCCCCTCGTACCCCGTCTGTTACTTATTTTCATGCACACATTCTTTCTCTCACTCTCCTTTTTCTCCCTCTGTCCCTCTGAATATACCTCTTGTCCATCCTCTGGGTCCCCCCTCCCTTGTCTTTTTCCCAGACCTCCTGTCCCATGATCCTCTCGTATCCCCTTTTGCCTATCACCTGTCCAGCTCTTGGCTCCATCCCTCCCCCTCCTGTCTTCTCCTATCATTTTGGATCTCCCCCTCCCCCTCCTACTTTCAAATCCCTTACTCACTCTTCCTTCAGTTAGTCCTGACGAAGGGTCTCAGCCTGAAACGTCGACTGCACCCCTTCCTACAGATGCTGCCTGGCCTGCTGCATTCACCAGCAACTTTGATGTGTGTTGCTTGAATTTCCAGCATCTGCAGAATTCCTGTTGTTTTCATTTCACAGCCAACGGACCTGCTTTCAGGCACTCTACAACTCATGTTTATTTATCATTTATTTATTCACAATTTGTTTTTTTATTGTATTTCTTTGTTCTGCTGTGAATGCCTGCAAATAAATGAATCTTGGTAACATATAAGTACTTTGAACTTTGGACATCGTGGACCAAATGGCCTGGTACTCTTATAACATGTTTTTCATATTTATTTATTTATAATAATGTAAAAGGAATAAAAGACTCTACTTTTTCTAGGGCCATATGGATCATACATTAGGTAGTGTTAAGGCAGTCTGTGGGAACGTGCAGATAGATGACACCATTGCCCCATACAGAACCCCACTTCCCCCCCAGCCTTTTTCAACCCCCTCCCCCCCCCGTCGCCGAGGATTGGCCAGCGGCGCCCGTCAATCAGAAGGAGCGTCGCTAGGCAGCCGCCTGGGCGCATTTAAACGGCCGGCTCCCAGCGTGTCGTGCGGCTCCGGGAGGTTCTATTTAAAAGCGGCGCAGCCAATGGGAAGCGACGCTGCGCTCGCTAACGGCCGATTTGAATCGGAGCCCGCGAGGCGGGGTCAGACAGCGAAGCGGAGCTGAGCCTCAGGTCGCGGAGCAGCGCTCGTCCGACCCACCGACCCAAGCTCGGCGCCGCAGCCCCCGTCCTCACAGGAATTCCTCCTCCCCACACGGTCCCTGTTCTCAGCATGACCACGGTGCCCGGCAAACCGGCGGCCAAGGCGCCAGCCGCCGCCCCGGCCGACATCCCCGACATCCTGGTCAACCCCAAGACCATGAAGCGGTACACCCGAGGCCGCTTCCTGGGCAAGGGCGGCTTCGCCAAGTGCTACGAGATTTCGGACATGGAGAGCGGCGAGGTGTTCGCCGGCAAGATCGTGCCCAAGACGCTGCTGATGAAGCCGCACCAGCGGGAGAAGATGTCCATGGAGATCTCCATCCACAAGAGCCTCCAGCACAGCAACGTGGTGGCCTTCCACGGCTTCTTCGAGGACGATAACTTCGTCTACGTGGTGCTGGAGCTGTGCAGGCGGCGGGTGAGTTCGGGGATCGGCTGGTGGACACCGGCAATCGGGGTGCACTGGGACACGGGCCTCGCCCTCGGGGGCCGGGAGGGAGTTGGCAAGGCCCTGGGGTAGGGCTGTGTGCGTGGCCGGTTTCTATTGTGCAGAGGGGTGTGGGTGGGAGGTGGGGAGGTGGTGCACTGGGTCCTCCCACCTATTTGCACCTTGGAACGGCCGCTGTGAGGGAGTCCGGGGAACCGAACCCGTTTGCACGGAGCGGCACGACCCACGGCCCACGGCCCCCGGCCCCTCCCGGGCGCACACGGAGGGGGTACGTGCGCCCCCCGACCAGTTTCCACCGCCTGCCTTTCCTCCGGGCTGGGCTCCAGCCCCGGGTTTCCGGGCCTCCCTCCCCGCTGGCAGCCACTTTTAAAGGGAGCAGTTGATATTTAAAAAGCGTGGCCTTTCGCTGCGGGTTGGCTGCGCCCCGGGACCGCTCCTCCCACAGCGGGCGGGGCCACGGAGCCCTTCAGCGCCGCCTCCTCCTCCTCCATAGCGCGGATCGCATCGGGGCTGTCAGTCCGCCTCCATATCCAGCCGCTGCCTTGTTTTTGTGTGTGTGTGGCCATAACCTGCCTTCTCTCTTGGCAGTCTCTGCTGGAGTTACACAAGAGGCGGAAAGCCGTGACCGAACCCGAGGCTCGGTATTACCTGAGGCAGACCATTCTGGGCACCCAGTATCTGCACAACAACCATGTTATCCATCGGGATCTCAAACTGGGTAACCTCTTCCTCAATGACGACATGGAAGTGAAGATAGGTAAAGCATCAACCGAGTTAACCTGCCGTAGTTAACTGAATGCTACCTGTAAAACGTCGGTTAATGTTTCAAGCTGTATTTCCGTGCTTGCGGAATCGCAGCACGTTCCCCTATTTAAATATCCAGATAGTTGATACTAAATGGGATCGTACAATAACCTCTGGGGTTAAGGTTAGTTCACAAGTCCAGTGGTGACCGTCGCTGTTGCTAACCTGTTAGGTTGAAGGCTACCTGGGTTGCATAGGATGCAATATAAATTCATTGCTCAGATCGCGTGTTTTTTTTCCTTACACCTCTTGAGCAGTAAACCGTACGTAATGCGGGGGGGGGGGGGGTAAACGGTATGAGTAATGACTGTCTGAAAGCCTAGAGCTTTGAAACAAAGTTCTCCCAAGAGAAGAGAAGCGATGGGATGTATTGTATTGATTCTCTGTTTGTCAGGTGTGTTAGGGGGGCACGCCATCTGGTTTCCTGTGAATCAGCTCCTGTGCAGGTCTTTACCATCCCAGATTATTGTCGAGTACTGTCTGCATTAATATGACCACACTGAAGTTATTTAGGCTTTGACGTGGTACCATTTAATTAGTCTTATATGTTCTTCTAAAGCAAATGTGTACTCCTCACCCATTATCATTGGTCTGAATTGGGAATTGGAGCTGTACTGGTTTCATTCTGAACTAGTCTAGTGCAACCACTGAGAGGGCAATTGTTAATTGTCCTTATTTTCCAGTCACTCATTCACCCAACATGGAGGAGATTATGGTACAGAGTTGCAGTGACTCTCTATGTATTTCAGTCTTGTTTGATCGGTATTGTATACCATTTTGCAGAACATTCACCGACCTAGGGTTTTTTTAATTTGAAGGTGACTTTGGCCTGGCCACTACAGTTCAGTATGAAGGAGAGCGTAAAAAGACATTGTGTGGAACTCCCAACTACATTGCCCCCGAGGTGATTGGCAAGAAAGGGCACAGTTTTGAAGTTGATGTTTGGTCTCTGGGCTGCATTATGTGAGTATTGTCTTCTGCTGTCTGAATCCGTTTACAAAGGTCCCAACCTGTTATATACAGTACAATGGATTAGGCAAGAGTCTATGGACCTCACTTTGGGAAACCCTGATGACTATTTAATAATACTGTATTTTCTATCCTGGTTAAGCAAGCTTTTAATTGCAGCTTATCTCTTGCAGGTATACGCTACTTGTTGGAAAACCTCCATTTGAAACTTCCTGCCTTAAGGAGACGTACATGAGGATAAAGAGAAATGAGTATAATATTCCCAAGGTGAGCACGTGGCAATATGCTCCTATCCTAGGTTGTTCTGGAAACATCAGACACTACGCTATGACCGTTTCTAATGTTTGACGTCCTTGGGGGCTGGGGAAGAATACCTGGTGACTGACAGGAACTAGGTCTACTTCAGACAGTTGATGAAGATCAGTTTTGTACATTTATTGACCAGTTGTACTGTCTTTCATTGAGTGTTTTTTTTTTAAAACTAAACAGGAAGAAAGTATCTGAAATCTTGAGAAAGTAGACCATTCCTTATCTTTCTAAGGATCTAATAGGGTGGAAGTGGAGGTGCTTTCTCTTGTAAGGCAATCCATAATTATAATTGGTCAACAATAACTTCATTAGGGAATTTTAGATGTTGTTATCCAACGCTCTTAAATTATGTAACTTGCTGTCGTGACGTGCCCGAAGCAAGAGCGATGGTTTATTTGAAGAAATTAATTGCTAAAAGGGAATGAAAGGGATTTGGTTTGAGTAGGATGACCTGAGTGTGGGTCCATTCCTTCTACTGTAAGTTTAACAACATTTCATGTAACAATTACCTGTTTTTCAGCACGTCAACCCCGTGGCTGCAAACCTGATTCAGAAGATGCTACGATCAGATCCGAGTGCACGGCCAAATATCCATGAACTGCTGAACGATGAGTTCTTTACATCTGGCTACTTGCCTGTCCGATTGCCTACCACCTGCTTAACCATGGCTCCCAGGTTTTCCCTGGCCCCTGGTGGAATTGATTCTAGCATGAGAAGACCACTTGCTGAACTCAACAAAGGTATCAGTTACTGCATGATGGCTATTTGGGGCTCTGGCTATTTGGTTGTGTGAATTAAAATCTGCATCCACTTCAAATAGCAGTTTAAGTGTGACTGGGTACAACGATCCTGCTGCATTCTCCCTCGATGAAAATGCTGCAGTGCTGTGTGCATGGTGATATGGTGTATTTGGATCACAATGGCTGCACCTTAGTTTCTTTGCACAATACATCTCTATTTTTGTTCCTAATGCTCCATGCAATCTTTTACATTGCCCCAAACCATTGCAAAGTCATTGACTACTTTCATAGTTCATTGGAAGTGCAGAATCCAATTTGTATTTAAGTTTCTACAAGAGGCAATATTGACTGAGGAACAAATATAGTACAGGTATAGAACATCTGCTTTTTCTGGCAAACATGGGATCTTTTAGATCTCTTGTCTGAAAGGTTAATGTCTGGAAGAGCAGACCATCCTTAATTTTTTGAGGGTTTGTTTGGGTTTCTTGTGCTTGAATCTTTAGTGAGATTTTTATAACCATTTATCAAGTTAGCTTATTTTGTACACTGAGGTACTTGCAAACAGTAGTATGTTACTACTAACCAGCAGGCAAAATAATTGTATTTGGAAATCAAAAATGAAACTAAATGCTCAGTAAGACAGCACGTGTGTGGAGAAACATTTGATCAGAGTGGGGAAAGGGTACAATTTTTTTTTGTTGCAGAATTAGAAATGGAGCTAAAGTGTGGTAAATTAGTTCATTATTGTCACGTACTGAGGTACAGAGGAACTACTTTGCAGATCATTTCATTAGAAGCACATTACAAGAAAAAAAAATTATGAAATGCAGAATAAAGTGTTGCAATTAGAGTAAGTTCAGCTGGTCAGCTGCAAGGACATAAGGTAAATTGAGGTTGAGTGAATTTTTTTCATACTTGGCTCTCTTCAATAGTCTTTTAACTACAAGACCATAAGATGCAGGAGCAGAGGCCATTTGGCCCATTGAGTCTGCTCTGCCATTCCATTATGGGCCGATCCAATCCTTCCAGTCATCCTCACTCCCTGCCTTCTCCCCATACCCTTTGATGCCCTGGCTAATCGAGAACCTATCCATCTCTGCCTTTAATACACCCAATGATTTGGCCTCCACAGCCGCTCATGGCAATGAATTCCACAGATGTACCACTCTGACGAAAGTAATTTCTCTGTATCTCTGTTCTAAATGGACGTCCTTCAAACCTGAAGTGGGGCTCAGTTATCCTAGACTCCCCTACCATGGGAAATAACTTTGCTATATCTAATCTGTTCAGGCCTTTTAACATTCTGAATGTTTCTATGCGATTTCCCCCCTCATTCTCCTGAACTCCTGGGAATACAGCCCAAGAGCAGTTA
Source organism: Mobula hypostoma (assembly GCF_963921235.1). Taxonomy (NCBI): domain Eukaryota; kingdom Metazoa; phylum Chordata; class Chondrichthyes; order Myliobatiformes; family Myliobatidae; genus Mobula; species Mobula hypostoma. Next base: position 95,591,253 of record NC_086105.1, read on the forward strand.
GACATTTCTTGTATGGTACTGGAATCTTCTCTGAACCCTCTCCATTGTCAGTATATCCTTTCTTCCATTTGAAAATTTCTTATTTGGAGTACATCTTTCTTGCACTTCCCTCATTTTTTTGCAGGAACTACAGCCAGTGCTGCTCTGCTGTCCTTCCTGCTAGTGTCCCTTTCCAGTCAACCTTGGCCAGTTCCCCTCTCATGCCCTTGTAATTTCCTTTATTCCACTGAAATACCAACACATTTGGAATTTAGTTTCTCCTTCTCAAATTTCAAAGTGAATTCGATCATATTACACAACACCCAGTCCAGCACATCCAAACCCCTAGTGGGTCAACAACATGCTGTTCTGAAAACCCATCCCTTGGACATTCTACAAATTTCCTTTCGATCCAGTACCAGCCTGGTTTTCCCAATCCACTTTCATGTTAAAATCCCCAAAGATTATCATGACGTTGCCCTTCTGACATGCCTCTTCTATCTTCTGCTGTAATTTATAATCCACATCCCAGCTGGTGTTTGGAGGTCTATATACAACTGCCATTTACCCTTGTCATTGCTTAACTCAACCCATATAGACCTCTCCACCTTCCGATCTTATGTCATCCCTTTCTAATGATTTAATATTATCTCTTGTACACAGGGCCACACCGGTCCCTCTGCCTACTAATCGTATCATCCATTTTATTTCTTGTGCTGCATTCAAATATAACACACTCAGTCCAGTATTGACAGTGGGGTGGAACTTGTCCTTGAACCTGGTGGTACACTTTCTGCCTAATGTGGGGAGAAGGTGGGGAGAGAAGAGAGGAGAATATCCAGGGTTTTTATTGTCTTGGCTTTACTGGGGAAATTAGAATTGCAGACAGGCCATGAAGGTCTGATTTCTGTGATGTGTCGAGCTGTGTCCACAAATCTGCAGGTTCTAGCAGTCGTGGGCAGAGCAGTTGCCATAGCAAGCTGTGCTACATTTTTTCTTAAAGAAAATGATCCAAGGGGCCATGCCAAATTTCTTCAGCCTCTTGAGGAAGTAGAGGCACTGGTATGCTTTCCTGGCTGTGATGTCTGTGGTTCAATCCTCTTTCCTCAGTTCCATGCGTATAAACAGGAGATCATGAGAGACTGACATGAGCAGTTGATGTTGTGAATACTTATGGAATTGTTTGAAGCCCATATAGACAAATAATAACAGATGGAGAAGAACAATACTGGAATTGAAATGCAGATCACCACAATTGTTGAAAATATCCAGCAGCTCAGACAGCATCTGTGGACGGAACAACTGGGGTCTAAACAAAAGAAATTCTACAGATGCTAGAAATCTTGAGCAACACAGAATTCAATAGGTCAGACAGCATCTACGGAGGGAATATATAGTCAATGTTTTCCGCAGAGACGCTTTGTCAGGACTGAAAAGGAAGGGGGAACAAACCAGAATAGGAAGGTAGAGGGGAGGAGGAGAAGGAGTACAAGCTGGCAGGTGATCGGTGAGACCAGTTGAGGGGGCAGCTGGGTGGGGGAATGAAGTAACAAGCTAGGAGATGATAGGAGGAAGAGGTAAAGGGCAAAAGAAGGAATCTGAAGGGAAAGGACAGACTATGGAGAAAGGGAATGAGGAGGAGCCATAGGGAGGCGATGGGCAGGTGAGGAAAGAGTAACGGGAGAAATTGCTAGAAGCTGGAAATCTATGTTCATGCCATGAGGTTGGAGGTTACTCGGTCAGAGTGAGATGTTGGTCCTCTAGCCTAATGGTGACCTAATGACAATAGCACAGGTCATGAACCAACATGGCAGAATAGGAAGCCAAATTGAAATGGGTAGTTTCTGGAAAATCCTGCATAGAGGGAGAATCAGCTGCTGTTGGCCTCAAATTTCTGTTTCTAAGCCAATCTAAGATTAGGGTTTGTAAACAATAGAATCAGAATCAGGTTTAATATCACGGGCATCCATTGTGAAATTGATTGTTTTGTGGCAGTAGTACAGTGCAATATACATAATTTTTAAAAAACTATAAATTACAATAATAAATATAAAATTGAATTCAACCTAATGATGGAGGAGAAAACCTGTTTCTAAAATGTTGGTCTTCAGGCACAATGATAACACTGAAGAGGGCGTGTCCTGGATGATTGGGTCCTTGATGACGGATACTGCCTTGTTGGGGCATCACCTTCTAAAGCTATCCTCCATGCTGTGGATGCTTAGTGCTCATGATGGAGTGAGCTGAGTTTGCAACCCTCAGTAGCTTTTTTGCAATCCTTTGCAGTGGTTTCTCAGTTCCAAACAGTGGTGCAGCCAGGTAGAACAAAAGGGTAGAGAACTGGTGATTTTAATCTCTGGTTTCACCCTTGTGCACTGGTTGGAGGTGCTTTGCAAAGCAGTTGCCTGTCCTGTGTTCAGATTCTCTGGTGTGGAGATGGCTACATGAGCAGTGAACACATTAGACTGAATTGTAAGAGGTGCAAGTAACTTCTGCTTCATCTGAATGGATCATTTCATTGGCAGGAAGGGGGGAGAAATGAATGGTTGCATTGGAAACTGAAGAGGAATGGGCTTTGTTGAGATGGGGATAATGGATCTTGGTTTCAGGAAATAACCCCTGCAGAGTAACTGAAAAAGAATAAAGTCTGAAACAAGCAGGGAGAATAGTTAAATGTAGAGGTAGGTGAATGGAAGGATAAGGAAAATTCTAAACTTTGGGAGGGGTAAGACCAGAATTAAAGGAAATGGCAAGTTGGAGAGTCAACCATGGGATTTGTTGTGGGTGGGGAACTGTTTTTAAAGGCAAAGGAATACATCTTGAAGCACTGCCTGTGGGGAAATGGGTTGGGAGGAAGTGCAGTTTACATGGTGGTAAGAATCTGGTAGCATTGCTAGCTAACTTAGCCTTTGAACCAAGATGAGCAGTGACTGAGATGGTCCATGTGAAAGTTTGCAGCAAAGATGAAACATATAAGGTACCAATGCAGTTTTCAGTGAGTTTGTATTGGGGGGGGGGTGCAGAGGTCAAAGACAGCATGAGAAATACTGTTCTACAAGTTTAGATCATGGTTTCCTGTAGCTACACCTTAGAACAAGTTCCCCTTCATTCCCTTTCTGCAGATGAATGAGAATTAATTCTTCATCCCAATGTAACTTGAGACCTCTTGACACTGGAACTTGGAGGAAAGGAATGCATTTTTGCTGGCCTTGATGGTACTGAGCAACCTTAAGCCATCTGGATCTTTGATTTGGGTTTTAGTGATTACTCTTGCAGGTGGGCTCTAAGGCCATTTGCAAAAAGTGTGTACCAACTGTTTATTTGAAGTTCTTGGCGATCATTAAATCTGGATCTAGCTGAAGATGTATTGTAAATTTGCTCGTTCTAAACTGGTAGGGCGGGGGGGGGGGGGTTGTTATTTGGCAGCAGTGCATTTCCAAACTGAATGAGACTGCTAATCACCCCACTGCTCCTGCTACCCTCCCCACTGACCGAGATAACTGAGTCATTTTTGAATAATTGATCTATTAATCCACTAGATGTTCCAGCTGGAGACAAACCAGAGAAGTCTGAAGATAACAGGGTGGCCAGGTAAATATTTTCTATACCATTGACGCCAAGTCACTCTTGATACTGCTCAATGAGTGGAACCCCTGATACAATCTACATTTAAAAAAAAATATTTCGTCCTGTTGTGTTTGACACTGAATAGTTTCCCAATGACGTCGAGCATTGGAAAAAGTTAATGGCTGTTTCCAGATCTCTTTAATCTTCTGGATGACTGTGCTTTTGCTGTAGTTCAGATATTGACTTTGGGAGGTGATTTGTTGCAGTACTAACAGAATTGCAGAATTATTTGAAATCATAGCTATATCCCAGATGCTGTGGTTTTGGAAATGTTATGTCATTTAGAACTATTATAACTGTATTAAAGTATTAAAATGATGGAAGGAAATGTATTAAGTAATCGAGTGATTTTTACAAATTAAAAACTGCTGTCATGTCATAGATCTTCAAAATTCATATTAAAATTCGCTGTTCTTTCCTAATTCAGCTCAGAGCATTTGCATATGAATTTGTAAACAAAGGGAGGCACTGCACACACGTTGAAGGCCACAAAACACTTTATTAGAACTAGCACAAATGAAATAGAGAAAATCAAATGTCTACAGTAGTATCATTACAGAAAATGAAATAATATATCATCCACTAAATGAGCTGAACAGAATGCCACCCAACTTTCATGCAGCCTCCTCTCTCGATATACTTTTCCTTATCTTCTCCAATTCATAGCGCTAGCATTAGTCGTGACCTAGCCTAATACAAAACGTTCCCCCTGCACAAAGAAAGTGCTCCTTAAGATTTCTTCAAAGCATAACCTAATTATCACCCCAGTAATTTTCCATCCCTTGGTGGTACCAGCTGCCTCCCCTTATCTCTTGCGACCTTCAGCCCAGACTCACAACTTTGGAAAACAAAGACGTCAGGTCTGTAAGGAGGAAAACATTATTCTTTATCTCATTTCAGAGATGTGCACTGGTGCCCATATCCAGATATCCCAATATTCAAAGCTGACACCATTTTGTCTTCAGACTTCCATTTTATTTCAGCATGCCACAATTAACTGTTTCCTTACAAATGGTTGGAGTTACAAATTGTACTTGTGCCTTGTTTCCTTTAACTTGCAGGATTATTCCTCCTGGTTATTGTGCAAATTTGAGTATTTGTGACATACTTAATTATTGTTTTCCACAGGGAAGTGGGCGAGTGCAATGACTTCTACCTCTCAGACCTCTTGCAGCAGTTGTGTAGTGTAGTGGCAGCAAGACCAGCTGATAAAGATGTGATCAGACAAGGTATGCAAGTTGTTTGAGCTGTCCCTTCCGCCTATTAGAGCCATAGAAAACTACAGTACAGGAGCAAACCTTTTGGCCTATCTTGTCCATGCAGAACTATTTACTACCTTGTCCTGTCAACTGGTACATGGACTATAGCCCTCCATAACCCTCCCATCCAAATACCTATCCAAGCAACTTGCGCTGAAATCAAAATCACAGTCACATCCATCACTTATGCTGGCAGGTCAAACCACACTCTCACCACCCTCTGAGTGAAGACGTTTCTCCCCCCATGATCCCCTTTACCCATAACCTCTAACTGCAGTCCCAACCTCAGTGGGAAAAGCTTGCTTCTACTTACCCTATCTATACCCCTCAATTTTGTATGCTTCTGTCTTCGATGTTCTAGGGAATAAAGTCCGAACCTATCAACTTTTCCCTATAACTCGAGTCCTGGAAAAATCCTCGTAATTTCTCTCTGCACTCCTTCAATCTTATTTGCGTCTTTCCTGGAGGTAGGTGGGCAAAAAGGCACACAATACTCCAAAATGGGCCTCACCAATGCCTTTTACAACTTCAACATAACATCCCAACTCCTATACTCAATATTTTGATTTATGAAGCCCAGTGTGCCAAAAGCTTTCCTTACCACCTTATCTACCTGTAATGCCACTTCCAATGAATTATGGATCTGATTTCCCAGATATCGCACTCTTCAGTGCCCTACCATTCACTGTGTAAGACCTACCCTAGTTGGTCCTCACAAAGTGCACACCTCACACTCCTCTGTATTAAGTTCCATCTGCATTTTTTTCAGCTGGTCCAGATCTGGCTATAACCTTTGATAATCTTCCTTGCTGTCCACCACACTTAATGTTATCTGCAAATTTGCTGATCCAGTTAACCACATTATCATCCAGACCATTGACTATAGATGACAAACAACAGATGCAGAATGCATCCCGACAGGACTCAAGTCAGAGAGGCAACTGCCTACTCCCACCCAGGCCTCTCACACAAAGCCAATGTCTTATCCAATTTACTACCTCATCTTGAACGCCAAGCAATTGAACCTCTTGAGCAAACTCCCATGCGGGACAGCATCCACTTCCTTGCCTTCACCAACTTTCTTGGTAACTGCCTCAGAAGACTGCAAGGTTGGTTAGATCCACTTGGAATCCCATTTATTGCTGGTGGGATACTGACATTTCTCTTAACCATATAGCATGCTATCATTTCATAACAGCTACAAAATTCCAACACTTCTGTTCAGCCAAGAAGACTTCATATTTTTTTCTTTCGTGGGTGGTGGGGAGAAAGAAGTTGCTAAAAATCTAGTAGCTAAATTTAATCAAATTCTAGTTTGTTCAAAATTGGTAACCACCAATGTACTAATGAAAGGTTCACTTATTCACTTTCCTGGCAGAGGAGGCTGAAGACCCAGCCTGTATACCAATATTTTGGATCAGCAAATGGGTAGACTATTCTGATAAATATGGCTTGGGTAAGTACAAGCAGCACTTTCAAGTAACTTTCAGACTGCGTGGCATCTTAATAATATGGCTGGTTGTGCCTGAACATTGGATTACATCCAATCCAAGTTGAAGTAAATAATGCAACATGTGAAATACATGTTAGTAGGGAAGTGGTGTTAGGTAAATTGAAGGGATTGAAGGCAGATAAATCCCCAGGGCCAGATGGTCTGCATCCTCGAGTGCTTAAGGAAGTAGCCCAAGAAATAGTGGATGCATTAGTGATAATTTTTCAAAACTCGTTAGATTCTGGACTAGTTCCTGAGGATTGGAGGGTGGCTAATGTAACCCCAATTTTTAAAAAAGGAGGGAGAGAGAAACCGGGGAATTATAGACTGGTTAGCCTAACGTCGGTGGTGGGGAAACTGCTGGAGTCAGTTATCAAGGATGTGATAACAGCACATTTGGAAAGCGGAGAAATGATCGGACAAAGTCAGCATGGATTTGTGAAAGGAAAATCATGTCTGACGAATCTCATAGAATTTTTTGAGGATGTAACTAGTAGGGTGGATAGGGGAGAACCAGTGGATGTGGTATATTTGGATTTTCAAAAGGCTTTTGACAAGGTCCCACACAGGAGATTAGTGTGCAAACTTAAAGCACACGGTATTGGGGGTAAGGTATTGGTGTGGGTGGAGAATTGGTTAGCAGACAGGAAGCAAAGAGTGGGAATAAACGGGACCTTTTCAGAATGGCAGGCGGTGACTAGTGGGGTACCGCAAGGCTCAGTGCTGGGACCCCAGTTGTTTACAATATATATTAATGACTTGGATGAGGGAAGTAAATGCAGCATCTCCAAGTTTGCGGATGACACGAAGCTGGGCGGCAGTGTTAGCAGTGAGGAGGATGCTAAGAGGATGCAGGGTGACTTGGATAGGTTGGGTGAGTGGGCAAACTCATGGCAGATGCAATTTAATGTGGATAAATGTGAAGTTATCCACTTTGGTGGCAAAAATAGGAAAACAGATTATTATCTGAATGGTGGCCGATTAGGAAAAGGGGAGGTGCAACAAGACCTGGGTGTCATTATACACCAGTCATTGAAAGTGGGCATGCAGGTACAGCAGGCGGTGAAAAAGGCGAATGGTATGCTGGATTTATAGCGAGAGGATTCGAGTACAGGAGCAGGGAGGTACTATTGCAGTTGTACAAGGCCTTGGTGAGACTACACCTGGAGTATTGTGTGCAGTTTTGGTCCCCTAATCTGAGGAAAGATATCTTTGCCATAGAGGGAGTACAAAGAAGGTTCACCAGATTGATTCCTGGGATGGCAGGACTTTCATATGAAGAAAGACTGGATGAACTGGGCTTGTACTCGTTGGAATTTAGAAGATTGAGGGGGGATCTGATTGAAATGTATAAGATCCTAAAGGGATTGGACAGGCTCGATGCAGGAAGATTGTTCCCGATGTTGGGGAAGTCCAGAACGAGGGGTCACAGTTTGAGGATAGAGGGGAAGCCTTTTAGGACCGAGATTAGGAAAAACTTCTTCACACAGAGAGTGGTGAATCTGTGGAATTCTCTGCCACAGCAAACTGTTGAGGCCAGTTCATTGGCTATGTTTAAGAGGGAGTTAGATATGGCCCTTGTGGCTACAGGGGTCAGGGGGTATGGAGGGAAGGCTGGGGCGGGGTTCTGAGTTGGATGATCAGCCATGATCATAATAAATGGCGGTGCAGGCTCGAAGGGCCGAATGGCCTATTCCTGCACCTATTTTCTATGTTTCTATGTAACATGGATTCTGCCTAGACTTGAGTTAATCTAAGTGGAATTTGGCCATATCTGGATGAAGTTGGGGTTGAGACAGAAGATAAATCAGCCCTGGCCAAATGGTGGAGTCAATTCAGTGGGACAAATGGCCTAATTCTGCTCCTATATCTTTTGATATAATTTGAGGCTTGACTTCAATAGTTTAACAGTTACTTCAGAATTGGGTATAGGCTAACTTCTGGAGACGTAGTCTTTGTTCAGATTTAATAGCCTGAGTGTCTGGGTCCTTCGATTTGAATCTGGTGGATAGATTGAACAAATCCTGTGAAGATTAATTATCCATGGGGAATGACCTGCAAATCAAGTGTTAGGGTTAGTAAATTGTGGGCATGCTGTGTTAGTGCTGGAAGCATGTTGACACTTGTGGGCTGTCCCCAGTGCAACCCTTGCAGATTTGATGCAACTGACACATTTCACCAAATATTTTGATGTACATGTGACAAATAAACCTAATCTTAAAATACTGTGACTCTGTATAACGTAGAGCTATTAATTCACCTGTTTAAGATCACAGTTCAAATCTGCTACACCTAAACCATGTTACTACTTGCTCTTTGCTACATTGGTTAAGTGTTTTTCTTTGGTTTTTGGTTACAGCCAACAGAGTACTTCTAATTTTGTATATGTCACTAATCTACCTGCATCACACTGCTACATTTCTAGGTTATCAGTTGTGTGACAACAGTGTCGGTGTCCTTTTCAATGATTCCACACGTTTAATAATGTACAATGATGGCGAGAGTCTGCAATATATTGATCGCAACATGACTGAGACTTACCTGAACTTTCGATCTTATCCTCCCAGCCTAAGCAAAAAAGTAAGTGCCACAGAATTTTTAATAAATTCGTTGTTTGACTTGAGGCCCTATGATTTGATCAGAACTGTTAGTGAGGCATTGAAACTTACTGGAGGGCTGTTAATTTCATAGTGAAGGGAAATAAGCCTTTGGCCCTGTGACATTGCAATAGCTGAAAGTTTGAACTTCACTCCTGTCCTTACACACGGAGGTCAGTGCTCTGGTTCAATAGATTCAACACCCAGCAGTTCTTGGTCCAGATGTTTCTAACCTGGAGAATATTTGAGTATTGCATGATGAGGTAGGATTTGGTCCCTGGAAGAGTACTGGGCTGACCTCCAATCATTTTGTAGTTTGCATACAGACCAACTGTTAATGGGTATAGGGAGAGAAGGTAGGATGCAGTTATTTTACTTGGATTTTTACTTCCCAAGACGTGAGATATAAGGTTAAATGAGAAAGGTGACTCCCTCAGTTTAATCAATGTGGTCCCAACCAGGTCAGGTCCTGAACCTGCTTTGAATGGCTGCATGATTGGGCAGCTTAGCAACTTATGTAACACTATTACGACACCGGTGAGCCACGCTTAACTCCACTGCAGTCTGTAAGGAGTTTGTATGTCCTCCCTGTGACCGCATGGGTTGTTTCCTCCCACATTCCAATGGCATGGTTAATTGGTCACATGGGTCTGAATGAGTAGCACAGGCTCGTTGGGTCCCAAGGTCCCGTTAACCTTGCTGTACCTCTAAATTAAATAAATAAATTCCTTCGTGGGGAGTAGAATGGCCCACCTGATATGACTATTCAGTTGGGTATATGGCATACAAATCCTTCCACTCACCACAATGTAATAAAATGATTGTATTGGATAATATTTAATCATGGCAAATAATCTGGGGAAGCTAATCCCTGCAAAATTGTATTTCCCTTTTTATTTAAAGGGAATGAACCTGGTTATGATGGAGTCAACGGGTGGTTGTGCTTGCTCTTGCTTACTACAAAGTTTAGGATGTTTCATGGGGATAATAGTTGAGCTAGACCACTGCTTTCTCTCTCTTCTCCCCCCCCCCCATAGTAACTGGGAAGGAATGGTAGGAAAGGTCATTAATGGAATTCTTTTTCTACACAAACAGGCAACTCTATTGAAATATTTTCGTAACTACATGAGTGAGCACTTGCTGAAGGCAGGAGCGAACATCACCCCTAGGGAAGGTGATGAGTTAGCAAGGCTACCGTTTCTGAGGATTTGGTTTAGGACACGCAGTGCAATTGTCTTCCATCTCAGCAATGGGACTGTTCAGATCAACTTCTTCCAGGTAAGTAGCCATTTAATTTTGGGGCTACTTAGAGGATTATCTGTCCAACATAATTACCCTAAGCATTCCCACTTCTCATGGGTCCTGAACCCCAGGGCAGTTTGGACCTGTTTGCCAAGTACATCAGGCTTTGTAAATGGATTTATTTGCCACAAAAGGTGGGATTACTCTGAGGGCCACCTACGTTTGTATTTCAAAGTCACCTCCCAGCTTCTTAATTCATCATCTCCCTGCCCCACCCACCCCTCACCTGGCTTTTCACCTATTACCTGCCAAGTTGTACTCTTTCCCGTACTTTCGCTTTGCTCTGGCTTCTTCCTTTCCCATCCTGATGAAGGATTTTGCCTGAAACGTTGGCTGTTTGTTCTTCATAGATGTTGCCTGATTCACTAAGTTCCTCAGCACTGTATTCAAAATTTCTAGCATCTGCAGATTCTAATTATTATTATTTTATTTTTGTTGCTGTGGTGCTAGCTGCTCTTCAGTAACCAAACACAAAGCTAGTCCAGTACTGTAATTTCTTTTCTCTTTCAGGACCACACCAAGATTATCCTGTGCCCACTGATGAACGCAGTGACATACATTGATGAAAAGCGGGAGTTCCGTACATTCAAGCTCAGCATGATTGAAGAGCATGGCTGTAGCAAGGAACTGGCAAGTCGAATACGTTATGCACGCACCATGGTGGAAAAGCTGCTTACTACAGCTGTGGGATCAAGAGTCAAACCCACAGCATGAATACAACTTCTGAACTGGACCCATTCTTGATTTGGGGAGTGAACTTTGTAAATACACCTTGTGAGGCTTGATTTTTGTATTAAGACACTTGTGAATTGTCAGAGCAAGCAATGTATACTAGAGTTGAAGGGAAAAAGTATGACCTCTCATTATGTGTAATGACTTCAGGCAGATGGGATCATGTAAATTATAAGCTGTATCATACTTGCTGCTTTCACTCCTTTGTGCAGGTGTTCCCCAGCTGTTTGAGGCAAAATGTTGAAGCACTTTGCAATCCCAGGTTCCACTACTTCCTGGGCAGCTGTTTACATCTTTGCTACTTTTGTCTTCTGCTCCCTCTCTTGTCCATCCCCTTGGCCCAAGATGAAACTTGGCTTTCTGAGTATATTAGCTGGAAAGTTGATGCTGTGCCTTATTTAAATTTATTTAACATTAAAATAAGCACATCATAATTATGACTTTAATTCCATCTATTTCTATTGTAGAAATTCAGACAGTTGGATAAACTTTGCAAAGCTTTCAGAACATTTTATCACATCTGTTCAGTGGGAGAACATTGTACCTAAGATTTATGTAACATTTTATGAAATAAAGGTCTGTTCTTAGTACCTGCTGTCAAAAATATTTTTGAAGGTTTGGTAGAATAAAATGTAAATTTTAGTAGAGTTGTTAACTACTGATCCCATTGAAATATTGTGATTGAGGGTGTTTGGGTAGATAGTGAGATCCTGATGGGGGAATACGGAATGAATGGCATGCTATCATTTAAGGATGTGAAATTGAGGATTCTCAATTTTTGGCATTCTTGACGCCACAGAGCAACAAAAGGTGATGCATATACTCTACAAGGATGATAGCATATTTCAGTCAAGGGCCTGAGAAGAGTGGTTGCCTGAGTGGAACCAAGTTGGCGTGGGTGCCCAAGATGGCTGAGCATCATTTTCAGTATGCAGAATCAGAATCAACTACAAGGTCCATTGTTTAGTGGCTACTGAAGGATGGAGGTTATACGTAAGTTCTGGTCTTGTGTGGTGTATCCTATATTTAAATATCCAGTGTGCATGGTTTAGAGTTTTTTAAAATTCCTGTTGTTTTTACCCTTAATACAAAATAGCATGTGGACTTTCCTGACTAAAAAGGGAAAGCAACAGGAAGAAAGCCCCACACATCAAAGTTGCTGGTGAACGCAGCAGGCCAGGCAGCATCTCTAGGAAGAGGTACAGTTGAGGTTTTGGGCCGAGACCCTTCGTCAGGACTAACTGAAGGAAGAGCTAGTAAGAGATTTGAAAGAAAGCCCTGTAACTTCTATTGACCAAACAGCAAGTGCAATTTTTCTCTATTTAATAACTGTCTACTCTTCATTCTGTCCCATTCAATTAATGTTAATGGAGTCCTTGGATTGTGTGATGTTCCATTGGGTTTTGCGAGCCAGTGAGCAGCTGGAAAATTTTCATTTGTTCCAACCTTTGAACTATGCTAAGCTGCAGTGCATCTACCTCTACCCCCTATTTAAATGTAAATGAAGCCTCTGTGCTAAGAGCCTAGGAAATCCCTGTAAACACAAAATACTCTGCAGATGCTGGGGTCAAAGCAACACACTGAGTCCTGACAAATGGTCTCGGCCCCAAATGTTAACTGATCGTTTCCACGGATGCTGCCCGACCTGCTGAGTTCCTCCAGTGTGTTGTGTAGGAAATCCCTGTTCTACTTTTATGGGAAATTTTAAAGGCTGGAAATAAAATAGTCTTACAAGTTAATGTTTAATTCTAGCAAATAGATTAACTAGATTGAAGGTGATGCATGCTTGGTTTAATACTGGGTTAAAGGATGTAACTGCAAATAAACTTTGGTATTTATGGTACGACTGCAATATCAAGGAGAGAAAATCACAACTATTCCTGTTCTTCTCCCCCTTCCCTTCCTTTTTTTTTAAGGAAATGCACTACCCCAGAAATGCTGTTGGAGAATAGTCACAAATAGCTCAAGTTGTCAGAAAACACATTAAATAAACATTTTATTCAGTTTGGAAACAATCATAGCCTAGTCCAATACTGCACAGCAGAAAAGTCTTTATAAACCACTATCTCTTATTGTATCTATTCCTTAAAGTTACAGTAACCAATTTTTCACCCATTCCCAAATCTTTGGCAGTTTGATTTTCATTGTAAAAATATTAAGATTATCCTATCTCTAACACCATGCAGCATATCACAAATCAAATGCATCATGCCTGTTCCAAGAGTAAAGTAATCAAGTTCTGGCTGCCACCTGACTTTGAGCACAAGAATGCCCACTCCAATTTATGCAGCATTAATTTCAAATCCACAACATAATTCAGGGTGAGCCATAAAAATATCTTTCAGAAAACTAGGCTGCAATTGGTCAGTTACAACCCAAATGCTTGGTTCCATTATCTGATTGGTGAAGAGCTCAGCCCTGTGGTTTCCATTTCTATTCACTGACTCCTTTTTCAAAGTAACTCAGCTATTAACAGTTGCATAAGAAGGAAATTAAAGCATTGCAAAAGGATATCGGTGATCAGTACACATTAACCTTGTAAGGAAGAAAAAACTAATCTGGATATAAAAATACATTTTTAAAAGTATTTAACCTAAAACATAATCCAAATAAAAATTATTTTGTCACATATAAGGTCATTTTACACTAATACTATACAGTAAACATTAGCCAGTGTTATAACTATTACGTGTGGCATCAGTCAGTGGTGTTGGTATGGCACAAACTTCATCTGTAGAACGGAACATTTTCCATTTTTCACCTGTTCAGTTTCCTGTGTTTATGGCTCCAGCACACAGTTCACTCTTCTGTAAAGCAACTCTCTAGCTTTGGTCTGATGATTAGAAGATGGAATAGTGCTACAGACTGGCTCTTCCTTCTGTGTTGTTCTGCTCCACCTCCTTGCTGGACAGTCCACTTGACAATCTTATGATCACATTCACAATTTTTATCCCATCTAATCTTCCTGATAAATTGTTTTCAGTGTAGAGTTAGTGAGACAATCCATTGGTGGACGGTTTATGATTGTGAACAGGTCATCAGACCTCTTTGTCCTCCAAAAATATCATCTTGCTCGCTCTATTCTATGTGAAGCACTTCAGCCTGAAGAACACGTCCTTCAGTTCCATGTATTACCACAAGCATACGTGTACTGACTGAAGCTTGCTTGCTATGTTTCCAGTTTGGCACATTTGATATTCAAGTCTCCAACTTCCTGATGGTAATACAAGTGAAAGAGCCTTTCATGGCTGCATACCTGCATTGCTTCATACGTATGCAGCAGCAGTTTTGGGAATCTGGATGTGAAGTACTGCACAAACTGGTCTGGTATCTCTCCCAGTGTCTCTTGTACCTCCAGTGGTAGTTCGTGGTAGTGATGTTTCTGTGGAGTCATATTTATTACAAAAACAATTTTCAAATCTTTTTTTGTGAATCATGACTGCACTACGGAATGCTTTAGAAGTTCCCATTAATATTAAGGTACAAGCATCAAGTAGGCAGAGCAAAGACCCCTCAACTTAGGTGTCTCTATCTCATTGCAATTCTTCCCAACTTCTAAAGCTTTAAATCTACCCATGTCATCTTCTCTAACGCTTTCACATACCCCGATAACTTTGGATTACAGATGCATGAGGTCTTGATGAGGGTAACAATGGACAACTTGTTCCTTACCTTATTTCTCATGGCTCGGAGAAGATCACGCACAGAGTTTCCTTTGTATGTCCGAAATTTTCTCAAGTCTTGGGAAGAAGAAAAGAAATCACTAGGACTTTTCTACATTTAGTACATTAATAATATTAAACATTGTCCACAATCTTGCAGTTCCTCACCTGTCTGTAAGGGAATGGAGATATGCATCCTCCAGTTTGTTCTTACCACTGTTCTTCCACCGGACTCCAACCTACAAATGATTTGCCCTTCCAATGGTTCCTTTTCTATCCGATCACTCACATCCTAATACAATAAAACAGCATTTTAGTATCTAAATTATCGAAAAGTTATTTTACACATTTCAGGAGTGTTTCGGGCTGTGGCTAAAGAAATTTAAGCATAGTATAAGCACTAAATATGAAACCATGAACTCATGATGCAGTCAGACCTCATCAGCAGGGTACTGGGAATGTTTGCTGATGATTGCACAAAGTTTAATTCTGTTCTATTTGTAACTCCTTGACAAATGAAACAATTTATTTATTCATGCAGCAAGACTTGACAACATTGGGACATGACTGAAAAGTGGCAAGTAATATTTGCATCACAGAAGTGATAGGAATTGACCTTCTCCAGCAACTCAATGACATTACCTTTGCTGAAGCCTAACCTCTGAACAGAAACTCAATTGGATCGAGCACGGCAAGAGACTGGGAATCCTGCAGCAAGTAACTTGCCTTTTGATCTCTAATGTATACTGCCACTCTAAACAAGGCATATGTAAGCAACATAATGGAATTCTGTAAGACCTAGGAACAGAATCAGGCTGTTTGGCCCATTGAGCCTGCTCCTCCATTCCATCATGGCTGATCTGTTATCCCCCTTAACCCCATTCTCCTGCCTTTCCCCATAACCTTTGACACACTGACTAATCAAGAACCTATCAACCTCTGCTTTAAATATACCCAATAACTCTGCCTCCACAGATGTGGCAATGAACTCCACAGATTTACCACCCTCTGGCTAAAGATATTCCTCCTCTTCTCCGTTCTAAACAGACATTCCTCTATTCTGAAGCTATGCCCTCTAGTCTAGACTCCCCAGTTATAGGAAACATCTTCTCCACATTCATTGTATCTACGCCTTTCAATATTCGATGTTTCTTCTAAACTCAAGTGAGTACAGGCCCAGAGCCATCAAATGGTCCTCGTACTTTCTCCTTTAAGACCATAAGACAAAGGAGCAGAAGTCGGCCATTCGGCCTATTGAGTCTGCTCTGCCATTTTATCATGAGCTGATCCATTCTCCCATTTAGTCCCACTCCCCCGCCTTCTCATCATAACCTTTGATGCCCTGACTACTCAGATACCTATCAATCTCTGTCTTAAATACACCCAATGACTTGGCCTCCACTGCTGCCTGTGGCAACAAATTCCACAGATTCACCACCCTCTGGCTAAAAAAATTTCTTTGCATCTCTGTTCTGAATGGGCACCCTTCAATCCTTAAGTCATGCCCTCTCGTACTAGACTCCCCCATCATGGGGGACAACTTTGCCACATCCACTCTGTCCATGCCTTTCAACATTCGAAATATTTCTATGAGGTCCCCCCTCATTCTTCTAAACTCCAAGGAATACAGTCCAAGAGCAGACAAATGTTCCTCACATGTTAACCCTCTCACTCCCGGAATCATTCTAGTGAATTTTCTCTGTACCCTCTCCAACGTCAGCACATCCTTTCATAAATAAGGAGACCAAAACTGCCCACAGTACTCCAAGTGAGGCCTTATAGAGCCTCAACATCACATCCCTGCTCCTATACACAATTCCTCTAGAAATGAATGCCAACATTGCATTCGCCTTCTTCACCACCGACTCAACCTGGAGCTACCGACTCTCAAGAGTTAATTCCTGGATCATTCTCGTGAACCACCTCTGGACCGCTCACGACACTCCAAGTACAGTCTGACCAATGCCTAACATTACATCCCTGCTTTTATATTCTAGTCCTCTTGAAATGACTGTTAACATTGCATTTGCTTTCCTTACCACCATCTCAACCAGTAAGTTAACCTTGAGGGAATCCTGCACAAGGACTTCCAAGTCCCTTGCACCGCTGATTTTTGAACTTTCTCCCAGTTTAGAAAATAGTCTACACCTTTAATTATTCTACCTAAGTACATGACTATATACTTCCCTACACTATATTTATCTGCCACTTCTTTGCCCATTCTTCTAATTTGTTGGAAGTCCTGCAGACTCCCTGCTTCATTAACACTACCTGCTCTTCTACCTATCTTCATCTCATCCACAAACTTGGCCACAAAGCTATTACTTCCACCATCCAAATCATTAACATACAACGTGAAAAGAAGTGGTCCCAACACTGACCCCTGCAGAACACCACTCGTCTCCGAGAGCCAACCAGGAAAGGCCCACTTTATTCCCCTCTTTACTTCCTGCCAGTTGGCCAATCTTCCATCCATGCCCATACCTTTCCTGTAATACCTTGGGTTCATATCTTTTTAAACCGCCTCATGTGGGGCACGTTGTCAAAAGCCTTCTGAAAATCCAAGTAGCAACATCCACTGACTCCCTTTGCAGTCTGGATGAGAACAGTGCTACTGACTCTCATGAAGCTCAACACCATTCAGCACTTCTCATTCATTCTGTTCACCACTGAACGATGCACTGATCAATAATATGAGTGCCATCCCCAACTCCCTTCCTTTGCAGCTACACTTAGTTAGAACAAATTATCCATGGTTAATCCTGAAGCCAAACAGCAGGCTCTGCTTGAGGGAAGTGTTCCTAAATATCCTTTTTATTAAAAGTAAAAGATGATGAGCTGATCTGCTGGTTTTGATCTATTATGCTACTATGCAATAACGTGCCTAGGCAATGTACGAAATGTAGAAAATAAACTTTATTTTCACTTTCCATATGCACCACATTGATCTGGCTGAGTTTTCCCTGAGTGAAATTTACCTGAAAGAACTGAAGCTGCTTTTCTTTAGTCCAGAAAAAGGGGTGTTTCAGGACACACTGAGTAGAGGGTCGTTGCTGTGGATTGTCACTGATCATTTGTTCGATTAGGTGTTTACCCACAATATTCTCTGAAAGAAAGTTAGAACAATATAACTCCTTCATTTTAAACTAATTTTAGCTATTGGACTATGAGAGCACCACTGAAAAACCTAATCTTCTTACCCTGATTTGTATAAGCACATTCTAATAGAAGATGGTGAACAGTTAAGGGAGACACCTACAGTGAGAGCAGGTGCCTCGGGTTAATGGATACCCCCTTTGAAATAAAATAATTGAGGTTTAATCTGATGCCCTGCTGGCTGGGAATTACAAGTCCCAGTTGACTCATCAGATTACTGGATAGTTTAAACATAATCTCTGCAATAATCTTTATTTTTGCATTGTAAAAGCTCACAGCACACTTTCTTATGATCACTTGGTTGCAACGCAACAAACGAAGTGTGCTGAGGATTCACACTTTCACAAACACACCAGAGTTTGCGAGAGGGAGTAGGAAGTTTGATGCGAATATATTTGGGGATTAAGTATCAAAGACTGTCACTTAAGGCATTTCTGAACATATAAGGATCACATAAATATTGTATCACAGAAACAGACTATTTGTTTATTGCGTTCATGCTAGGTCTCAGCAAGACCAACCCAACTGGTTGTTTTCCCCAGACCTTTCTTTGTAGCCTTGTGATTTTCCACTGAATTCCCCTTTAAAAGCAATGATTACTCCTACTGTCTACTCATTGTTGAATACCCCATTCTTGTTCTTTTGCCAATCAACTTAAATCTGTGTCCAATGGAAAGAGTTTCTCTTTATTCATTCTCAATGATCACCCCACAATCTTGTTTGTTTTACCACAATAATCCCATTCTATTTATTCTCTTCTACATCCTTTCTAGACCTTTACAGATCCTTTTAGTGCAGTGACCAGAATTGGATGCACCATTCCACCTTTGTTCCTGTTTATACTTCCTAGCAGGATCCCCAGACCAAAGTTAATAAACTGTTTGGCCTGTAGTTGCTGAGTTTATCATTGGATCTTTTATAATTAGTGCTGCAACACTGGCAATGATCTAATCTTCAGAACTGGAACATTATGTCCATGATAGGATACATCTCATCTACCTTAATCACACCTGCCTTTTCAGTATCTCCTTCATATAAATTTTAGCCTATCCAGTATTTTAATCTTTCCCTATTTTATTGTAACTTTGGCAGTAACTTGTAAAGACAGATATGAAGCATTAATTCAGGACCAATGCCATGTGTTCATGTCTCGCTATGCATATATTTTTGATCTCTCATTGACTCCATTCTCCTTGTAATACTTGTACATTATATACCTATCTTGTTTTAGCTTCATCTTAATCTCTGTTCCCTTTTATTCCTGGGGAACTCCAGTTCTGATTGCTCTATTTTCCAGTCTAGTGGCATATACCTAGGCTATACCTAAATTGTCTCCAAAGGATCTCCACTGATTGATTACAGTTTAATTTACCAGTCTTAATTTCAATTTACAATGGTCAAATCCATTTTAACCCTCTGAAATTATAACTGTTCCAGGTCTTCTACATTAATGTCATTTACCAAAGTTAATCTATATTTTATGGTACCAGGGTCACTTGACCTTAAACGTTATCCCACTGACAGCTGCTTCACACAATCCACTTCATTCTGCAGAAACAAATTCAGCCATTCTTCCTTCTTCACTGGGCTGGAAATGTATTGATAGAGAAAGTCCTGCTAAGCACACATAAGAAATTCTTTCTCCTCTGCCCATTTTTTGTTACTTTAATCCATATTAGATTAGTGAAGCCCCTCATTATTACTCCCCTATAACTCCGTAATTAGAATAAAATTAGAGACATCGATATTTGGCATTTTTACATTGCAACAGATGCCATCTCAGCGTTGTTCAATTAGAAGGTGATTAAAACCACAGGACTATTTGTGTAGTTATGAAGGTTCCTACTATATTAACAACCCTGCGCAGCAGTTTCATTCTAAGAACAAATAAGCGTTCCTACAGTTGCTTCACCGTCTTACAACTCTATTACAAACCTATCTGGATAGCGTTGAAACAATAATTTTAGTGTCTGCAGTTAGGCTCCTGGCAAGATTCTATAGATTTTTCATTGGGTTTGTTGTTGGCAGTAACTCAGAGAAATAGCTAATTAACTAATAACAGATCCAAAAGTGTAGAGCTCTGTTGCTTTTGGCAGTCTGGCCAGAACCTACTATTTTGTGCTGACAATGGCTGGGTGTAAATTCCAGGCTATAATTATCAAAACTTAAAAACAAAAATTCATTTTTTTACCATGTATCTCTTGTTCAAAATGTTCTAATGTGTACCGCCCTAATGAGATATTACTCTGTCGCCTGAATGATTCTCCAAATGGATGTTTTCCTTCAGAAACAACGTAGTAAAAGACACAGCCAGCTGAGAAAATGTCGATTGCATACGTCTGTTGGGAAAAATAGCAGCATCATACACCAATACATAATGAACAAACAGCCCATCTTAATTACATTGATTCCTCTTATTGTAAAGTAATTATTCTGCTTGTACCACCTTCATCAAACATCACTGATAAACTCTGCATGTCCACTTTCAGTCACTGAAACCCATTCTTGTCATTAGCCCTGCTCATTTCTCAAATCTCTCAGCCTTGCTTAATTGTCCTTAATCCTATGTCTGTTGTATGCCCTTATCCTGAATCCTAATGTCAGTGTGCTCAAAGTTTAAAGTTCAAAGTAAATTTATTATCAAAGTACATATATGTCACCCTAATATTTGTTTTCTTGTAGGCATATACAATAACTTCAAGAAACGGGATAGAATCAATGAAAGACCACATCTAACAGGAGGGACAAAAATGCAATGTACAAAAGACACCAAACTGCAAACACAAAAGAAAAAAAACTAAGAACAATAATAATAAACATATAAACAATAAACATCGAGAACATGAGATGAAGAGTCCTTGAAAGTGAGTCCATAGATTGTGGAAACAGTTCAGTGAAGGGGCAAGTGAAGTTAACCCCTCTGATACAAGAGCCTGATGGTTGAAGGGTAATAACTGTGTCCTTGTCTGGAACTCTGATGTCTGTTGTGTGACCTTTTCCTGAATCCTGATGTCTGATGTGTGTCCTTATCCTGAATCCTGATGCCTGCTGTGTGTCCTTATCCTGAATCCTGACGTCTGCTGTGTGTCCCTGTCCTGAATCCTGACGTCTGTTGTTGTTCCTGTCCTGTATTCTGATAATAACATAAGAACATAAGAAATAGGAGTATGGGGAGGACATCTGGCTTGTTAAGCCTGCTCCACCATTCAATAAGATCATGGCTGATCTGACCATGGGCTCACCTCCACCTACCTGTGTTTTCCCTATAACCCTTACGTATTTTCCCTATGATGCAAAAATCTATCCAACCTTGATTTAAATATATTTACTAAGGTAGCCTCCATTGCTTCATTGGGCAGAGAATTCCACAGATTCACCACTCTTTGGGAAAAGCAGTTTCTCCTCATCTCCACCCTAAATTTATTCCCTCCCCCCTGAATCTTGAGGCTATGTCCCCTAAGTTCTAGTCTCACCTACTAGTGGAAGCAACTTTCCTATCCCTTTCATAATTTTATATGTTTCTATAAGATCTCTTCTCATCCTATTGAATCCAGCAAGTACAGTCCCAGGCAACTCAATCTCTCCTCATAGCCTAGCCCCCTCATCTCTGGAATCAACCTCGTGAACCTCCTCTGCACCGCCTCCAAAGCCAGCGGTACAACCTTCCTCAAGTAAGGAGACCAGAACTGCAGGCAGTACTCTAGATGTGGCCTCACCAGTACCCTGTACAGTTGCAGCATCACCTTCCTGTTCTTAAATTCAATCCCTCTAGCATTGAAGGCCAACATTCCATTTGCCTTCCTGATAGCCTGCTGCACCTGCAAACCAACCATTTGCGATTTATGCACAAGCACTCCCAAGTCCTTTCACACAGCTGCATTCTGCAATCCTTTATCCGATCAGATTAAATAATAATCTGATTTTCCATTTTGCCTCCCAAAGTGGATAACCTCACATTTACCAACATTGTACTCTATCTTGCCTCCCAGGTGCCAGGGTCTGGATGTTTCTGATTGCATCCATGATATCTTGAAGAGGGAGGGAGAACAGCCAGAAGTCGTGGCACACACCAACGACATAGGTAGGAAAAAGGTGGAGGTCCTGAAAACAGATTATAGTGAGTTAGGAAGGAAGTTGAAAAGCAGGACCTCAAAGGTAGTAATCCCCGGATTACTGCCTGTGCCACGAAACAGTGAGTATAGGAATAGAAAGAGGTAGAGGATAAATGTGTGGCTGAGGGATTGGAGCAGGGGGCAGGGATTCAGATTTCTGGATCATTGGGACCTCTTTTGGGGCAGGTGTGACCTGTACAAAAAGGACGGGTTGTACTTGATTCCCAGGGGGATCAGTATCCCGGTGGGGAGGTTTGCTAAGGCTGTTGGGGAGAGTTTAAACTAGAATTGCTGGGGGTTGGGAACCGAACTGATGTGACGGAGGAAAAGGAGGTTGGCTCACAAATAGGGAAGACTTGGAGACGGTGCGAAAGGGATGATAGGCAGGTGATAGAGAAGGGATGTGCTCAGACCGATGGTTTGAGATGTGTCTATTTTAATTCTATTATGAACAAAGCGGAGGAGCTTAGAGCGTGGATTAGCACTTGGAGCTATGATGTTGTGGCCATAAACAGAGACTTGGATGGCGCAGGGGCAGGAATGGCTACTTCAAGTTCCAGGCTTTAAATGTTTCAGAAAGGACAGGAAGGGAGGCAAAAGAGGTGGGGCCGTGGCACTGTTGATCAGAGATAGTGTCACGAATGCAGAAAAGGAGTAAGTCATGGAGAGGTTGTCTACAGAGTTTCTGTGAGTGGAAGTTAGGAATAGGAAGCGATCAATAACTCTACTGGGTGTTTTTTATAGACCACCCAATAGTAACAGGGACATCGAGGAGCAGATAGGGAGACAGATTCTGCAAAGTTGTAATAGTAACAGGGTTGTTGTGGTGGGAGATTTTAATTTCCCAAATATTGATTGGCATCTCCCTAGAGTGAGGGGTTTAGATGGGTTGGAGTTTGTTAGATGCGTTCAGGTTGTTTCTTGACACAATACATACAAACCCCATTTCCAGAAAAGTTGGGATATTTTCCAAAATGCAATAAAAACAAAAATCGGTGATATCACAAGACAAAGGAGCAGAAGTAGGCCATTCGGCCCATCGAGTCTGCTCCGCAGCTCCCCCATGAGCTAAACTATTCACCCATCTAGTTCCAATTTTCGGATTTTTCCCCATATCCCTTGATACCCTGATTAATTAGATACCTGTCAATCTCCTCCTTAAACACCCTCAATGATCGGGCCTCCACAGCTGTATGTGGCAACGAATTCCACAAATCCACGACCCTCTGGCTAAAAAAATTTCTCCTCATCTCTGTTTTAACTGTGTATCCTCTGATTCTAAGACTATGGCCTCTTGTCCTGGACTCACCCACCAAGGGAAACAACCTTTCCACATCTACTCTGTCCAACCCTTTCAACATTCGAAATGTTTCTATGAGATCCCCTTTCATTCTTCTATACTCTAATGAATACAATCCAAGAGCCGACAAACACTCCTCATATGTTAGCCCCTGCATTCCAGGAATCATCCTCGTAAATCTTCCCTGAACTCTCTCCAACATCAGTATATCCTTTCTAAGATAGGGGGCCCAAAACTGCACACAGTATTCCAAATGCAGTCTCACTAATGCCCCATAGAGCCTCATCAACACCTCCTTACTCTTATACACTATTCCTCTTGAAATGAATGCCAACATAGCATTCGCTTTCCTTACCGCCAATCCAACTAGGTGGTTAACCTTTAGGGTATCCTGCACGAGGACCCCCAAGTCCCTTTGCACTTCCGATTTCTGAATTTACTCCCCATCTAAATAATAATCTGCCTGATTATTTCTTCTTCCGAAATGTACAACCGTACATTTATCTACGTTGTATCTCATCTGCCATTTCTTTGCCCACTCTCCTAAACTGCAACCTTTCCGTTTCTTCAACATTTCCTGCTCCTCCACCTATCTTGGTGTCATCCGCAAACTTAGCCACAAAACTATTTAATCCAAAATCGAAATCATCGATATACATCGTAAAAAGAAGCGGCCCCAACACCGACCCCTGCGGAACACCACTAGTAACCGGCAACCAATCAGAATAGGATCCCTTTATTCCCACCATTTGCTTTCTGCCTATCAGCCAATGCTCCACCCATTCCAATATCTTTCCTGTAATTCCATGGGCTCTCATCTTATTAAGCAGCCTCATATGCAGCACCTTATGGAAGGCCTTTTGAAAATCCAAATACACAACATCCACAGCCTCTCCCTTGTCAATCTTATTCGAGATTACTTCAAAAAATTCCAATAGGTTCGTAAGGCAGGATCTTCCTTTCATGAAACCATGCTGGCTTCTGCCTATCTTGTCATGCACCTCGAGGTATTTCATAACCTCGTCCTTGAGGATTGACTCCAATATCCTTCCAACTACCGATGTCAGACTAATAGGTCTGTAATTTTCCTTTTGCTGCCTCCTTCCTTTCTTAAATAGCAGAACTACATTTGTGACCTTCCAGTCCTCCGGAACCATGCCAGAGTCTATTGATTCCTGGAAGATCATTTCCAATGCTTCCACAATCTCGAAAGCCACCTCCTTCAGAACCCTTGGGTGCACTTCATCCGGACCGGGAGACTTATCTATTCTTAGTCCACTTAGCTTCCCAAGCACTTTCTCTCCAGTAATCTTGACTGTACCTAATTCTATTCCCTGATACCTCTGGCTATCAGGTATATTGCTCATGTCTTCCACTGTGAAGACTGATGCAAAATACTCATTCAGTTCCTCCGCCATCTCTTTGTTATCCATTATAATTTCTCCAGCATCATTTTCAATCGGTCCCGTATCTACCCTTGTCACTCTTTTACTCTTTATATATTTTAAAAAACCCTTAGTATCCTTTTTTATGTTAATCGCCAACTTCCTTTCATAATTCCTCTTTTCTTTCCTAATGACTTTCTTAGTTTCCTTCTGTAAGTTTTTAAAAGTCTTCCAGTCCTCATTTTCCCCACTAATTTCTGCTTCCTTGTACGCCGTTTCTTTTGCTTTTATTTTTGCCTTAACCTCTCTCGTTAGCCACATTTGTGCCATTTTTCCATTCATGATTTTCTTTTTTCTTGGAATATATTTTTCCTGCATTTTCCTTATTTCTTGTAGGAATTTCATCCAATTCTGCTCTGCCAGCCCTCCATTTAGTTTACTTTTCCAATCGACTTGGGCCAGTTCCTCTCTCATACCACTGTAATTTCCCGTTCCACTGAAATATCGATACACCTGATACCAGCTTCTCCTTTTCAAATTTGAAACTGAACTCAATCATATTATGATCACTACTTCCAAGGGGTTCCTTTACCTCCAGCTCCCTAATTGCCTCAGGTTCGTTACACAGCACCCAATCCAAAACAGCCGGTCCCCTGGTGGGCTTCTGGACAAGCTGCTCCAAAAAGCCATCCTGTAGGCATTCTACAAATTCCCTCTCCTGAGATCCATTACCTTCCTGACTTTCCCAATCCACTTTCATATTAAAATCCCCCATAATTATCTTGACATTTTCCTTCTGACACGCCTTTTCTATTTCCAGCTGCAACTTGTAGTCCACATCCCGGCTGCTGTTTGGAGGCCTGTATATAACTGCTATTAATACAGCCTCCAAACAGCAGCCAGGATGTGGACTATATGTTAATTCACGTGAACCTTTATTTAACTGACAAAAGTACAAAGAAAAGATTTTCAATAGTTTTACTGACCAACTTAATTGTATTTTGTAAATATACACAAATTTAGAATTTGATGGCTGCAACACACTCAACAAAAGTTGGGACAGAGTTAAAATAAGATTGAAAAGTGCATAGAATATTCAAGTAACACCGGTTTGGAAGACTCCACATTAAGCAGGCTAATTGGTAGCAGGTGAGGTATCATGACTGGGTATAAAAGTAGCGTCCATTAAAGGCTCAGTCTTTGCAAGCAAGGATGGGTCGGAGCTCACCCCTTTGTGCCAAAATTCGTGACAGAATTGTTAAGTCAGTTCAAAAGGAACATTTCTCAACGCAAGATTGCAGAGAATTTAGGTCTTTCAACATCTACAGTACATAATATTGTGAAAAGATTCAGAGAATTCAGAGACATCTCAGTGCGTAAAGGGCAAGGTCGGAAACCACTGTTGAATGCGTGTGATCTTCGAGCCCTCAGGCGGCACTGCCTAAGAAACCGTCATGCTACTGTGACAATTATAGCCACCTGGGCTCGGGAGTACTTCAGAAAACCGTTGTCACTCAACATAGTCCGTCGCTGCATCCAGAAATGCAACTTGAAACTGTATTACGCAAGGAGGAAGCCATACATCAACTCTATTCAGAAACGCCGGCGAGTTGTCTGGGCCCGAGCTCATCTCAGATGGACCGAAAGACTGTGGAACTGTGTGCTATGGTCAGATGAGTCCACATTTCAGCTAGTTTTCGGAAAAAACGGGCATTGAGTTCTCCGTGAAAAAGATGAAAACAACCATCCAGATTGTTAACAGCGAAAGGTGCAAAAGCCAGCATCTGTGATGGTATGGGGGTGCATCAGTGCCCACGGCATGGGTGAGTTGCATGTATGTGAAGGTACCATTGACTCTGAGGCATATATTAGGATTTTAGAGAGACATATGTTGCCATGAAGGCGACGTCTCTTCCTGGGACGTCCATGCTTATTTCAGCAGGACAATGCCAGACCACATTCTGCACGGGCTACAACAGCGTGGCTTTGTAGACACAGAGTGCGTGTGCTTGAATGGCCTGCTGCCAGTCCAGATCTATCTCCTATTGAAAAAGTATGACGCATCATGAAGAGGAGAATGAGACAATGGAGACCACGGACTGTTGAGCAGCTGAAGTCTTATATCAAGCAAGAATGGACAAAATTTCCAATTGCAAATCTACTACAATTAGTATCCTCAGTTCCAAAATGATTAAAAAGTGTTATTAAAAGGAAAGGTGATGTAACACAATGGTAAACATGCCTCTGTCCCAACTTTTGTTGAGTGTGTTGCAGCCCTTAAATTCTAAATTTTTGTATATTTACAAAATACAATTAAGTTGGTCAGTAAATTTATTGAAAATCTTTTCTTTGTACTTTTGTCAGGTAAATAAAGGTTCACGTGAATTAACATGTCACAGATTTTTGTTTTTATTGCATTTTGGAAAATATCCCAACTTTTCTGGAAATGGGGTTTATAGATAAGCCTACAAGAGGAGAGACTGTACTTGATCTAGTATTGGGAAATGAACGTGGTCAGGTGTCAGGTCTCTCAGTGGGAGAGCATTATGGAGATAGTGATCACAATTCTATCTCCTTTACCATAGCACTAGAGAGGGATAGGAACAGACAAGTTAGGGAAACGTTTAATTGGAGTAAGGGGAAATATGAGGCTATCAGGCAGGAACTTGGAAGCACAAATTGGAAACAGATGTTCTCAGGGAAAAATACGGAAGAAATGTGGCAAATGTTCAGGGGATATTTGAGTGGGGTTCTGCATAGGTACGTTCCAATGAGATAGGGAAAGGATGGTAGGGTATAGGAACCATGGTGTATAAAGGCCGTTGTAAATCTAGTCAAGAAAAAAAGAAATGCGTATGAAAGGTTAAAAAAACTAGGTAATGATAGGAATCTAGAAGATTATAAGGCTAGCAGGAAGGAGTTTAAGAATGAAATTAGGAGAGCCAGAAGGGGGCATGAGAAGGCCTTGGCGGACAGGATTAAGGAAAACCCCAAGGCATTCTACAAGTATGTGAAGAGCAAAAGGATAAGACATGAGAGAATAGGACCAATCAAGTGTGATAGTGGAAAGGTGTGTATGGAACTGGAGGAGATAGCAGAGGTAATTAATGAATACTTTGCTTCAGTATTCACTATGGAAAAGGATCTTGGCAATTGTAGGGATGACTTACAGCAGACTGAAAAGCTTGAGCATGTAGATATTAAGGAAGAGGATATGCTGGAGCTTTTGGAAAGCATCAAGTTGGATAAGTCACCGGAACCGGACGGGATGTACCCAGGCGACTGTGGGAAGTGAGGGAGGAGATTGCTGAGCCTCTGGCGATATCTTTGCATCATCAATGAGGATGGGAGATGATCCGGAGGATTGGAGGGTTGTGGATGTTGTTCCCTTTTCCAAGAAAGGGTGTACAGATAGCCCAGGAAATTACAGGCCAGTGAGTCTTACTTCAGTGGTTGGTAAGTTGATGGAGAAGATCCTGAGAGGCAGGATCTATGAACATTTGGAGAGGCATAATATTATTAGGAATAGTCACCATGGCTTTGTCAAAGGCAGGTCATGCCTTATGACAGTGGTCCCCAACCACCAGGCCGCAGACCGCTACCGGACCGTAAAGCATGTGCTACCGGGCTGCGAGGAAACGATATGATTTGGCGATATGAAAGGATATGAGTCAGCTGCACCTTTCCTCATTCCCTGTCACGCACTGTTGAACTTGAACATAGGGTTGCCAACTGTCCTGTATTAGCTAGGACATCCCGTATATTGGGCTAAATTGGTTTGTCCCATACGGGACCGCCCTTGTCCCGAATTCCCCCCGCTAAGGTACAGCATTCCTATGAAACTGTTCGTAAGCCGAAATGGTGTAAACCGAAGAAGTAATTACCATTAATTTATATGGGAAAAATTCTTGAGCGTTTCCAGACCCAAAAAATAACCTACCAAATCATACCAAATAACACATAAAACCTAAAATAACACTAAGATATAGTAAAAACAGGAATGATATGATAAATACACAGCCTATATAAAGTAGAAATAATGTATGTACAGTGTAGTTTCACTTAACAGAATCAGGAAGATTAAACCAAAACCGATGGTAGAAAAAAATCAGCTCGTACATGTGTGCGCACACAGGTGGCCGCGCAAGGCTTCATGGTCATGGTAGTCTTTTTCGGGGTAAACACAAGTGTCCCGTATTTGACTGCTACTTTTGTCCCTTATTTGGGAGTGAAAAAGTTGGCAACCCTACTTGAACACCCGCCCCCCCCCGCGGTTGGCGGGTCCGCAGGAATATTGTCAATACTAAACCGGTCCGCAGTGCAAAAAAGGTTGGGGACCCCTGCCTTACGAGCCTGACTGAATTTTTTGAGGATGTGACAAAACACATTGATGAAGGTACAGCCGTAGATGTAGATGTAGTGCATATGGCTTTTAGCAAGGCATTTGATCAGGTACTCCATGCAAGGTTTATTGAGAAAGTAAGGAGGCATAGGATCCAAAGGACATTGCTTTGTGGATCCAGAAATGGCTTGCCCACAGGAGGCAACAGTGGTTGTAAATGGGTCATATTCTACATGGAGGTCGGTGACCAGTGGTGTGCCTCAGGGATCTGTTCTGGGACCCCTACTCTTCGTGATTTTTATAAATGACCTGGATGAGGAAGTGGAGGATGGGTTAGTAAATTTGCTGATGATACAAAGGTTGGGGGTGTTGTGGATAGTGTGGAGGGCTGTCAGAAGTTACAGCGGGACATTGATAGGATGCAAAACTGGGCTGAGAAGTGGCAGATGGAGTTCAACCTAGATCAGTGTGAGGTGGTTCATTTTGGTAGGTCAAATATGATGGCAGAATACAGCATTAAAGGTAAGACTCTTGGCAGTGTGGAGGATCAGAGAGATCTTGGGGTCCAAGTCCATAGGACACTCAAAGCTGCTACGCAGGTTGATTCTGGTCGCCTCACTACAGGAAGAACATTGAAACCATAGAAAGGGTGCAGAGGAGATTTACAAGGATGTTGCCTGGATTGGGGAGCATGCCTTATGAGAATAGGTTGAGTGAACTCCTTTTCTCCTTGGAGCGACGGATGATGAGAGGTGACCTGATACTGGTGTAGAAGATGATGAGAGGCATTGACCATGTGGATGGTCGGAGGGTTTTCCCAGGGCTGAAATGGCTTGCACGAGAGGGCACGGTTTTAAGGTGCTTCAAAGTAGGTACAGAGGAGATATCAGGGATAAGTTTTTTATGCAAAGAGTGGTGAGTGCGTGGAATGGGCTGCCGGCGGCGGCAATGGAGGCAGAAATGATAGGGTCTTTTAAGAGACTCCTGGATCGGTACATGGAGCTTAGAAAAGTAGAGGGCTATGAGCAAGCCTAGGTAGTTCTAAGGTAAGGATATGTTCGGCACAGCTTTGTGGGCTGAAGGGCCTGTACTGTGCTGTAGATTTTCTATGTTTCTATCTGCCAGACCCTTGCCCACTCACTTACCTTATCTATATCTCTCTGCAGACTCTCCATATCCTTTGCACAATTTGCTTTTCCACTCAATTTAGTGTCATCAGCAAACTTAGATATACTACACTCGGTCCCCTCTTCTGGTTTGTTAGTGTATATGGTGAACAGTAGCGGGCCCAGCACCGACCCCTGCGGCACACCATTCACCATTGATTGACAACCAGGGTAACACTCATGTATCCCAACTCTCTGCTTTCTATGGTTAACCAATCCTCTATCCATGCTAATACATCACCCCAACTCTATGCATCCTTATCTTATGGATAAGTCTTTAATGTGGCACCTATCGAACACTTTCTGGAAATCCAAGTAAATAATGTCCATCTGTTCCCCTCTGTCCACTGCGCTTGTTATATCCTCAAAGAACTCCAGTAAGTTTGTCAAACAGGACCTGCCTTTGCTGAATCCATGCTGCATTTGCTTGATGGATCCATTTCTTTCCAGATGCCTCTCTATTTCTTCTTTAATGATAGCTTCAAGCATTTTCCCAACTGCAGGTGTTAAATTAACTGGCCTATAGTTACCTGCCTTTTGTCTACATCCTTTTTTGAACAGTGGCGTGACATTCACCTTCTTCCGATCCATTGAGACCTGCCCAGAGTCCAGAGAATTTTGGTAAATTATCACCAAAGCTTCACCTATAATCTCTGCCATTTCTTTCAGTACCCTGGGATGCATTCCATCAGGACCAGGGGACTTATCTTCAGGCCCACAAGTTTGCTCAGCACTACCTCTTTAGTGATAGCTATTGTATCAAGGTCCTCACCTCCCATCGCATCCACAACATCTCTCTTTGGCGTGTTAGATGTGTTTTCCACCATGTAATCCGACACAAAATAGTCCTTCAAAGCCTCTGCCATTTCCTCATTACCCAATATCAATTCCCCCTTCTCTTCCTCTAAGATGTCTATGTTCAGTTTAGCCATGCTTTTCTGCTTTATATAATTATAAAAACTTTTACTATCTATTTTTATATTTTGCGCCGGTTTATTTTCATAATTTATCTTCCCTTTCTCTATTGCTCGATTAGTGGTTTTTTGTTGCTTTTTAAAGTTTCCCCACTACTCTTGGTGTCTTTGTACACACGAGCTTTTATCTTGTTGCCTTCCTTTATTATGCATGCATTACTAAATGACAATAAAAGGGGACTGTGTGTCCTCATGATCATAATAATTTCCTTAGTTATCCAAGGCTGGCTCTCCCCACCCTTACTGTCCTTACTTTTAACTGGAATTTACTTTTATTGAGCACCGTGAAAAATCTCTTTGAAAGTCTTCCACTTTTCATCAACGGTCCCACCATATAGCCTGTGTTCCCAGTCTACCTTATCCAACTCGTCCTTCATTCCGTTGTAGTCACCCTTGTTTGAGCATAATACACTGGTTTTAGATCGAACTATTGCACCCTCCATTTGTATGAAAAACTCAATCATACTGTGATCATTCTTTTCAAGAGGATCCCTAAGTACAAGATTGCTCATTTTACTTGTCTCGTTGGCACAGGACAAGATCCAGGATTGTATGTTCCCTTGCAGGTTCAGTAACATGTTGTTCAAGAAAGTTTTCACGGATGCATTCTATGAAGTCCTCCTTAAGACTGCCTTGGCCAACTTGATTCACCCAATCTACAGTTGAAGTCAGAAGTTTACATACACCTTAGCCAAATACATTTAAACTCAGTTTTTCACAATTCCTGACATTTAATCCTAGAAAACATTTTCTGTCTTAGGTCAGTTAGGATCACTATTTTAAGTATGTGAAATGTCAGAATAAAAGTAGAGAGAATGATTTATTTCAGCTTTTATTTCTTTCATCACTTTCCCAGTGGGTCAGAAGTTTACATACAGTTTGTTACTATTTGGTAATCACTGTTGGGATGGTGTTCTTTGGCTTGCAAGCCTCACCCTTTTTCCTCCAAACATAACGAAAGTCATTATGGCCAAACAGTTCAATTTTTGTTTCACCAGGCCAGAGGACATTTCTCCAAAAAGTAAGATCTTTGTCCCCGTGTTCACTTGCAAACTGTAGTCTGGCTTTTTTATGGTGGTTTTGGGGCTTCTTCCTTGCTGAGCAGCCTTTCAGGTTATGTCGATACAGGACTCGTTTTACTGTGGATATAGATACTTGTCTACCTGTTTCCTCCAGCATCTTCACAAGGTCCTTTGCTGTTGTTCTGGGATTGATTTGCACTTTTCGTGCCAAACTACATTCATCTCTAGGAGACAGAATGCGTCTCCTTCCTGAGTGGTATGATGGCTGCATGGTCCCATGGTGTTTATACTTGCGTACTGTTGTTTGTACAGATGAACGTGGTACCTTCAGGCGTTTGGAAATTGCTCCCAAGGATGAACCAGATTTGACATCATTTTCTGACCTCAATCCGATAGAAGATTTGTGGGCAGAACTGAAAAAGTGTGTGCGAGCAAGGAGGCCTACAAACCTGACTCAGTTACACCAGTTCTGTCTGGAGGAATGGAACAAAATTCCAACAGCTTACTGTGAGAAGCTTGTGGAAGGCAACCCAAAACGTTTGACCCAAGTTAAACAATTTAAAGGCAATGCTACCAAATACTAACAAAGTGTATGTAAACTCCTGACCCACTGGGGAAGTGATGAAAGAAATAAAAGCTGAAATAAATCATTCTCTCTACTATTATTCTGACATTTCACATTCTTAAAATAAAGTAGTGATCCTAAATGACCTAAGACAGGGAATGTTTTCTAGGATTAAATGTCAGGAATTGTGAAAAACTGAGTTTAAATGTATTTGGCTAAGGTGTATGTAAGCTTCTGACTTCAAGTGTATGTGCAAGTTAAATGTAAGTCCATGATACCTGCTGCTCTATTCTTACATGCCTCAGATATTTCTGTCTATTGTCTGTGCCACTGTAATGTTATTATTCGGTGGCCAATAGACAACTCCTACCAGTGATTTTTTTCCCTTTGCTATTCCTAATCTCTACCCAGATAGATTCAACATTCTGCTGCTTAGATCTTATATCGTCTCTACTGCCCTGATCTCATTTTTAATTAAGAGCATTACCCTACCTCCTTTGGATATTTAATTCCCAATCCTCTCCACCCTGCAACCGCGTTTCTGTATTGGCCACTAAAGCATATCCCTTTGTACTGATTTGTGACATGTTCACTGACCTTGTTACGAATACTATGGACATTCAGATATAGAGCCCTTACACTCATTGTGCCTTTAAAACCTAGTAATATTTTTCCCTTATGCACTTCACTTTTCTGCACTCCATCCTTACTTTTCTCTTTTACTTTATCCAAAATTCTCCAATCTGTTGAACCTATCCCCCTGCTATTTAGTTTAAAGCCCTATCCAGAACACTAGTTATGCGATTCGCCAGGATCCAGGTCCCATCACAGTTCAGGTGGAACCCATCCCAATAGAACAGCTCCCTCCTTCCAATCTGCTGTGTATCCTTATACTGAATTGGGATGTCTGTTATGTGTCCTTGTCCTGAATCCCGATGTCCGTTGTGTGTCCTTGTCCTGAATCCCGACGTCTGTTGTGTGTCCTTGTACTGAATCCCGATGTCTGTTCTGTGTCCTTGTCCTAAATCCCGATGTCTGTTGTGTGTCCTTGTCCTGAATCCCGATGTCTGATGTGCGTCCTTGTCCTGAATCCTGACGTCTGATGTGCGTCCTTGCCCTGAAGTCTGTTGTGCGTCCTTGTCCTGAATCCTAACGTCTGATGTGCATCCTTGTCCTGAATCCTGACGTCTGTTGTGCGTCCTTGTCCTGAATCCTGACGTCTGTTGTGCGTCCTTGTCCTGAAGTCTGTTGTGCGTCCTTGTCCTGAATCCTGACGTCTGTTGTGCGTCCTTGTCCTGAATCCTAACGTCTGATGTGCATCCTTGTCCTGAATCCTGACGTCTGTTGTATGTCCTTGTCCTGAATCCTGACGTCTGTTGTGCGTCCTTGTCCTGAATCCTGACGTCTGTTGTGCGTCCTTGTCCTGAAGTCTGTTGTGCGTCCTTGTCCTGAATCCTGACGTCTGTTGTGCGTCCTTGTCCTGAATCCTGACGTCTGATGGGTGTCCTTGTCCTGAATCCTGACGTCTGATGTGTGTCCTTATTCTGAATCCTGATGTCTATTTTGCGTCCTTGTCCTTGTGCATACCTGTGCTGAATACTGATGCCTATTATGTGAGGGTGAGAGAGGAGGTGTGTGGGCAGCAGTACACTTAGGCTACTTGCAAGGACAAGTGCCTGGAAGGTCATTAGTGAGAAGGGACAAATGGACAAAGGAATCATGGAGGGAGCAATCCCTGTGGAGAGCGGTGGGGGGGGGGGTTGGAGCAACGATATGTTTAGTGGTAGGATCCCTGTGGAGATGGCAGAAGGTGCGGAGGATAACATGTTGATGGTTGTCGGGTAATAACTGTTCCTGAACCTGGTGGTGTGGGGCATTAAGCTTCTGTACCTCCTGTTCGATGGTAGAAGTGAAAAGAAGGCATGGCCTGGATAGTAGGTGTCTTTGATGAATGATGCTGCTTTCTTGATATATATCTGAGAGTAGTAACTCCTCTTTGTCCCAGTCTTAAACAGCCAAGCCCTTTAGCTGAGGCTAGGTGCCCAGATTCTAGATGCAAAATGCAAATCGAAGCATCCTCACACCATCTACCCTGCTGTAAAGAAAGTTAAATTTAATCCCTCATTGTATATGCTAAAAAAACAATAGAAGTTTGTAAGACAAAATGGTGTTAGCCTTGAAGTGGGAATGTTTTGAGAAAATAAAAGGAGTGCAAATCTATAACCTTAAGAGTAGATAATGATGAATATATGTTTGTCTAAGGAAGGTGAGGTCATGTGCAGGTGCATTATCATTAGCAAGGGAAAGTACTAGAGTAAGGGATTTTGAAGGGTATGAAAAGGGGCAATTTGTTTGTGCAAGCTGGATATCTTCTCTTAGGCTTGGTCGTGACTAGTGCTAAGAAATGGAAATAGAGACAAGGAGAGAGGTAGAGGGAGAAGGGGAGGGGAAGGAGAGAGAGAAACTGTGTAAAAGTTTGTCAGACTTGGGCTTTGTGGAGATCAGCTCACTAAATGTTAAGTATTATTTTGTTTTCTGTACTATTACTACTTCATTAATCATTTGTTTTTCTTTCTGTATTGTATGCTTTATGTAATTCTAGTAAAGCGATTTCTTGTGACCGTTAACAGCATACAGCATAATAACCTTTGTTTACAAATACATTTTCAAATACCCCTTTCTGAAATAAAAAACACTGGACGAATTTTAAACGATTTTCGTTAAACCTGTCAAGTCCTGTCAGAATCCTTCAACGGCATCGCCCCTCATTCTTCTCAAGTACTGGCCTATTCTTCTCCATCTTGCTTCAAAGTGCAAATCTCTCATCCCAGGAACCAATCAGATGATGTTTTGTTTTTGACAAATCACCTTCAAGGCAAGGAAATCCTTATCTAAGGAATCCAAAACATTACTCCTGTACAGTGGTGAGAAGACTGACTGACTTTTGTATATCATCTGCTTTGTAAGAAAGACATATTCCATTTGCCTTCTTAATGATCTGTAGTACTTTTTATTAATTTTCTATATTTCTAGTGCAAATACATCCAGATCCCTTTGAACATTTAATAGATTTAAATCATTTAAGAGATTAATTTATTGGAAGTAGTTCAGAGGAGGTTTATTAAATTAATGCCTGAAATGGGTGGGTTGTCACATGAGGAAAGTTTGGACAGACTAGATTTGTAACTACTGGAGTACAGTAATGAGACAGGAACTTGATGGACTCTCCACGTTTCTATTCTTCTTGCCAAAATGTATAAACCTCACACTTCCCATTATTAAACACTATACACTCCTGTACCTAATAAAGTGGCCACTGAGCGTATGTTTGCAGTCTTTTGCTGCTGTAGCCCATCCACTTCGACATGTTGTATGTTCAGTGATGCTCTTCTGCACATCACTATGGTAACGCTGAGCTACTGCCATCTTTCTGGCAGCTTGAACCAGTTTGGACATTCTCTTCTGACCTCTCTCATTCACAAGGCATTTTTGCCCACAGAACTGCCGCTCACTGGAAGCTTTTTTTCTCACCATTCTTTGTAAATTCTGAAGACTGTTCTGCATGCAAAGCTCAGGAAAACAGCAGTTTCTGAGATACTCAAACCACCCCATCTGGCACTAACAATCTTTCCATAGTCAAAGTCACTTAGTCACAAAGAACACTGAGGCTGTCTACAAGAAGGGTCAGAGCCGTCTCTACTTCCTGGGGAGACTGAGGTCCTTTAACATCTGCCGGAAGATGCTGAGGATGTTCTACCAGTCTGTGGCGGCCAGTGCTATCATGTTTGCTGTTGTGTGCTGGGGCAGCAGGCTGAGGGTAGCAGACACCAACAGAATCAACAAACTTATTCGTAAGGCCAGTGATGTTGTGGGGATGGAACTGGACTCTCTCAAGGTGGTGTCTGAAAAGAGGATGCTGTCTAAGTTGCATGCCATCTTGGACAATGTCTCCCATCCACTACATAATGTACTGGTTGGGCACAGGAGTACATTCAGCCAAAGACTCATTCCACCGAGATGCAGCACAGAGCGTCATAGGAAGTCATTCCTGCCTGTGGCCATCAAACTTTACAACTCCTCCCTTGGAGGGTCAGACACTCTGTGCCGATAGGCTGGTCCTGGACTTATTTCATAATTTACTGGCATAATTTACATATTACTATTTAACTATTTATGGTTCTATTACTATTTATTATTTATGGTGCAACTGTAACGAAAACCAGTTTCCCCCTGGGATCAATAAAGTATGACTATGACTATGATTACATTTCTTCCCCATTTTGATGTTTGGTCTGAACAACTGATCTTCTTGACCATGCCTACATGTTTTTATGCATTGAATTGGTGCCATACAATTGGCTGATTAGATATTTACATTAATGAGCAGTTGTATAGGTATACCTAATAATGTGGCCACTGAGTGTATATTGTATTTTTTCCCTCACTTACTGTATATCCCTCGCAGATTCTTAGCATTCTCCTCACAACTTACATTGCCACCTATCTTTATATTATCAGCATACAATAAACTCATGCCCATGTTCTAAGCCAATTATATAGATTGTAACTAGATTCCTCATCCTATTCTCTTGTTGCTTTAAAGTCTTTCAGATTCTCCCCCCAGTCTCCCATGGTTGAACTTCTCAGTCTGCCCTTTTAGTGCTTTCGGTCAGCCTGATCTTCCGCCATCTGCCTGCCTCTACGTCTCCTGATGTCCCAGATCACTGACTGATTCTAAATAAAGAGGGCATTCATCGTCAGTCCCTCACATTAATATTTTTGGGGACGTAAATTCAAATGGAGTGACTATAAGAGTAGGTCAGTGGCTGGGCCTCTCTGTTACCACATCAAAATGACAGGAACACAAAGAGAAATTCCCACTTGCTTGGATGAATGAACTCCCAAAAACACTCAAGAAGTTTGACACCTTATAGGACAAGTTTGATTGCTACCCCATTCAATCCCTCCAGTACCAGCATTTGTACAAGGCAGCGTATTTCCTAGCGTAGGCCTCTTGTGCAGGATCTCCCAATTCCACAAACTCATCACCAGGTAGCACATCGGAATACTATCAAATGCAAGTCACATGCCATCCCAACTTGGAAACATATCACCAGTCTTTATTGTCACCGAGTCAAAATCCAGAAACTCCCTACCCACAGCACACAATTAATCACAGGAATAGGCCACTTAGCCCTTTAATCCTGCTCCATCGTTTAGTAAGAACCTCTCTACCTCTACCTGCAAAGGTAGTCTATTCCCTACCCTCTGATGAAAGCTAGTTCTAAAGGTGACCTTCTGAGAGAAAAAAAAATCACCTCATCTTTGTTACTAAATGGACAACCCTTTATTTTTAAACAGTGACTGCTAGTCCTATGTCCTTCTTTAAGAGGAATGGTAGAACCTAGGTCTCCAACCTTGCAAATATTTCTCAGGATCTTGTATGTTTCAAACAATTCCCTCTTTCACTTCATACTCCAGCAGTTACAAACCTAGCTTGTCCAAACTTCCCTCACCATCACCTATTGCAGATAATAGTTTAGTAAACTTCCGCTGAATTGTTTCCAAAACATTCACCTCTTTTTGAGGGAGTACCTTCATTAGAAAGACTGAAATAGTTACAAGCAGTTTGTATACTTAGTGACTAGATATGGACAAATATAATCCCCAAAATAATGAGCTATGAAGAAAATTTCGACTCACTGTCCTACTGTGCTTGTCTTGAATTTTGATGCTATCACTGCTTATATGTCCTGCTTACCCATTGTGAGTTCTTTGTTAGTGATGTTAGGCCTGTTCAGCTGTCCTGAGTCCTGGTGTCAGTCAAGCTTACCCATCCTGTTCACCTGTCCTGGAACTTGATGTCAGTAACACAGACACAGGCCCTTCAGCCAATCCGAAAAATCCATCAAACACACATTTACACTGATCCCATTTTATCTTCCCCACATTCGCTCCGACACCCCCCTAGATTCTAGAACTCACCAATGCATGAAAAGCAATTGGCAGTAAAGATTAAAGGTCTATTAAAGAATAGCTTTATTTGTCATATATACATCAAAACATACAGTGAAATGCGTCTTTTGCATCAATGACTAATGCTGTCTGAGGATGTACTGGAGGTAGCCCGTAAGTGTCACCGTGCTGCTGTGCCAACATAGGATGCTCAGAACCTAGTAATCCATATATTTCAGAATGTGGGAGGAAACCCATGTGATCACCGGAAGAATTTACAAACTCCTTACAAGCAGCGGCGGGAATTGAACAGTGATCACCGGCACTGAAAGGTGTTATATGCTAGCCACTATGCTGTCGTGCCACCCCTATTAACCCACCAACCAGCTCATCTTTGGGATGTGGGAACAAACTGAAGTACCTGGAAGAAACCCATAAATTACACAGTTAGCCTTGGAGGTCAGGATCAAGTCAGGGCTGCTGGAGCTGTAAGGCGCAGTTCTGTCCATCCATCAATGTCAGCCTTGTACACCTGTCCTGATTCCTAGTGGTAGTCTGATGCGTAGCCTCCTACTCATAGTTCTCAAGATTTTTGTCTCAATTGAACATTCAGCATTCGATGCCACATTCAATACAGAATGGCGGACCAAAGACAGAGACTTCCCAGCAAATTTTACACCTACATGTTGAACCTCCACACTTCAATAAATTGACATCTGAAAAATCAGTTACGTAGGTCAGAACATAGAAGATATAGTACAGATTAGTCAGCATGATTCGGAGGAAAGACAAATTTTATGGATGGAATCTAAATGATTTTACAGGGTCCATATGAGATTGCACCCAATTGTTGACGATTTGTTGATTAATGCAGATTAATGCCCTGACTTCATTTATACCCATGTAATACGGATCTGCTAAAATCAATGTGTTTGACTGAATATGAAAACTTACAGGCTTGTCTTTAGGATCCTCTTGTAAAACCTCAGGTGCAATCCAGCCCTCTGTTCCAGGTATACCAGAGTGTAGGCTGAAACTGTGATGTCCAGCAGACAGTTTCTTACACAGGCCAAAATCCGAGAGCACTGCCCTTACATTTCCATGAGAGTTTGGCAGGGAGATGAGGATGTTGCGTGGTTTCAAGTCACGATGGACTAGAACCCAGATTCACAGAAATAATATAGATTAGATTTGCTAGCAACCTGTGACTTTACATAATAACTTGCCTTTCAAATATTAAGAGGCAAGGAGAGGCTGATTTATAATCCCTCTCAAGCCCACTCTCCCACCTTCTCCTAGTAACCTTTGACACCCTTACTAATCAAAAACCTATCAACCTCCACTTTAAATATATCCAATGACTAAGCCTCCACAGCTGTCCCTGGCAATGAATTCCACAGACTCACCACCCTCTGGCAAAAAAAAATCCTCCTCATCTCTGTTCTAAAGGGATGTCCGTGTATTCTGAAGCCGTGCCCTCTGGTCCTAGACTCCTCCACTACAGGAAACATCCTCTCCATGTCCACTCTATTTAGACCAGTGATTCCCAATGGGGGGGAAGTTGAGAGTCCTAAGTTAAGGAAACAGAAGTCGTCGGGGAGAATTCAAGATTCTTTGGAGACAGGGTTGGGGGCAGTAGGCGACACCTTAACAATGGCACGATAATTATGAGACCTTACGTGATTGGTCAATTGTGCTAACTGGAATAGTATAAAGGTAGCCTACTGAACACCAGTTCTATTCCAACTAAAATTCAGGTTCAAATCTGAATCCGTGTCAATGTAATTTTCACTGTTGTGATCGTCTTCACCTTTGCCTCGCTGCTCCTTTGTGTGCCGCAAACATCATTCCATCTGTTTCAATTCGCTGCCATCATCAACATCAGATAGACATTTCCAGTTTGTGTTAATTTTTTATTTTAATTTAGCCCTGTTAATGATGGATAAATACGTAAGGTGCAATCTCTACAAGTCTGAAGGAGGTGAAGCCTTGAATTCTAATCCTGCTAAGAACCAGAATCTACAGAAAGTGCGTCAATACAATGTAACATACCTGTAGTATGATTTTATTCTGTTCCTGTTGGATAAGCAATGCCCCATGTGTCTTATTTGTAATACTGTACTGTCTAATGAAGTCCCGAAATCATCAAGATTGCAGGAATACTTCTGTAAAAGACACACTGAAAAGGCTACTTATGGTATTACTCAGCTTCAGAAGATGAAAGAAGCATTTGAAAAGCTTTGCACATTCCAGTCATTTGCCAAGAAAGCTAAAAATGACCTGGATAGTGGCCTCGTTGCTTCTTATAACATTTCCAAAATAATAGCAAAGTGTGGAAAATCTCATACAATTGGTGAAAGGTTAATAATGCCTATTGTACAGAAGTGCTCACCATTGTTCTCAAGATGGACACCAGTATTTTATAATCAATTCCTCTGAGTAATAACTGTGTAGCTCATGGTATTGACAAAATGAGTGAAGACGTTGAGTATCAACTATGCACAGAGCTACAAAAAACAGAATTTGTGATACAACTGAATGAGGCATTGCTAATAGCATATGCAGAGTTTATCAAAAATGGAAAAGTTCATGAACAGATTCTCTTTTGTAACAAGATAAAGACAAATATCAATGGAAAATCAATTTACGAGGAGCTCAAAAGTATTCTGATTAAGAATATGATTTCTTGTGCAGCAGATGGAGTATCATATATGACAAGTCACCATGCTGGTGTAATGGGATTTACAAAAGAAATTCCAAGTTTGTTTGCAATCCATTGTGTAATTCATTGT
Organism: Mobula hypostoma; assembly: GCF_963921235.1. NCBI lineage: Eukaryota > Metazoa > Chordata > Chondrichthyes > Myliobatiformes > Myliobatidae > Mobula > Mobula hypostoma. The sequence goes on from NC_086105.1 coordinate 95,632,672, forward strand.
CAACATCTCACAGCCAAAAACCTCAGCCAGCGACTTTTTTCAAGCATGACTCTTGTAATATCTGTTATCAACAAAATTAAAGCTCATTCATTAAATAGCAGAATATTTCGCCAGTTATGCCAAGAACGATGAAGAGTTTGAATGCTTGCTTCTTCACATTGAAGTGTGTTGGCTGTCAAAAGGCTGCTGCTTAAAATGTTTCTTTGATCTTTTCGACACGGCGGTTGAATTTTTGCTCAAAGTCAACAAGAGCTAAGGAAACAAGATTGAACTTCTACATGGAGATGTGGCATACCTAGCCAATTGGTATGATAAAATGTACATTCTAAATAGGAAACTGCAGGGTGAGAATTTCAATTTAATCCAGTCAAAAAATGCAGTGTTTGCTTTTATTGGAAAATAGGAAATGTATAAGCAAAACATTGGGAGAAGAATGTTCTCACAATTTCACTGCATGGAAAGTATCGCACTCTCTTTCACAGACAATGATTTGCAAGAGTACTGCTTACACCTGCAGTCACTGAAGAAGGATTTTCAGAATCAAGGATTTGAACGATCTGGAAATTCTGGACTGGGTAATTAATCCATTTCTTTGCAAGGTGGAAGAACAGGAAGAGAACTTGCAAGAAGAAATTATTGAAATTTAGAATGCTGAAAAAGGAAAAATTGCTTTTAAAAATGTTGGCTTTTGTGGTATGTGGCTACACTGTCATATGAAGTTTCCTGGTCTCTGGAGAAGAGCCAAACTGCTCTTCATTGCACTTCCATCCTCCTACCTTGTTGAAAGAGGCTTCAGTGCTGTGAACCACGTACTCACAAAAAACAGAAACCACTTGGACATTGTTACGGATGGAAACTTAAGGCTTTTGCTGTCAAACTTGAACTAGATATTTCAACTCTTGCCAAAATCCATCAAGCACATTGATAACGAAGCTGCTGTACAGTGCACAGGTACTGTGTAAGCTAGGTTTAAAGATAAATAAAAATTTAAAGCAGTATCATTTTTCTCATGTTAGCATATGGTAGACATTTTTTAAACACTGGTGGTCTAAGAAGGGTGTTGGCAAGTATGAAGGTGCTTTAGGCGGGCATTGGCAAGTATGAAGGTATTAGGGGGTGTTGGGCTAAAAACGATTGGGAAACACTGATCTAGACCTTTCAGTATTTCAATAAGATCCCCCCTCATTCTTTTAAGCTCCAGCAAGAACAGGCCCAGACCCATTAAATGCTCCTCATACATTAACCCTTTCATTCCCGGGATCATTCTCACAAATCTCTTCTGGACCTTCTCCAATGTCAGCACATCCTTTCTTAGACTTTTTTTTAAGATTTAGAAATACAGCACTGAACAGGACCTCCTGGCACTCTGAGCTGTGCTACCCAGCAATTTAACCTTAACCTAATCAAATAACAATTTATAATGACCAATTAACCTACTAACTGGTACACAGGAAGAAACCCACACGCACACGGGAAGAACATACAAACTTTCTTACAGAGTACACTAGAACTGAACTCCAAACTCCGACACCCCAAGCTGTAAGAGAGTTGTGCTAACTGCTACATTACCGTGGCACTCAAAACTGCTCACCATATTTCAAGTGCAGTCTGACCAGTGCCTTATGAAGACTCAGCATCACATTCTTACTTTTATATTCTAGTCCTCTCAAAATGAATGCTAACATTGTATTTGGCTTCAGGGACTTAACCTGTAAGTTAACTTTAGGGAATCCCTTGGCACCTTGGATTTCTGAATTCGTTCCCTATTTAGAACAGAGACTATGCCTTTATTCCTTCTACCAAAGTGCATGACCAGACACTTCACTACACCGTATTCTATCTGCCACTTCTTTTCCCACTCTCCTCATCTGTATAAATCTTTTTGCAGACTTCCTGCTTCTTCAAAACCACCTGCCCTTCCACCCATCGTTGTATTTGTCCACAAAGCCATCATTAGACCAAGTAGCTAATAAACAAAAACGCAATCTACACTTCATAAGTTAATTTTTTTTTCACTGTAATAGTTTTATATATTTTAGTGAGCATAAAAAGATCTTACCAATATTAAGGGAATGGAGATGAGCTAGGCCAGACATGGTCTGAAAGAGTGCCGTGACTCGATCCAGATTAACATGGTCAAATTTACAATCTTCCACATACTGAATAATAAAGCAAAATAAAATATGAACAGATACAGGATATCTGAAATTAGTACTGTAAATATCAGAAATACCCAGTGGGTCAGAACTAAAGTGATCTGAAATGTTAAATCTGTTGTTTCTCTCCATAAATACTGTCTAATATTTTAGCTTTCCAGTTTTTCTTGTTTTACTTTAATAAAACATGTTTCACACTTAACATAATATAAAATTAAATCCACACCCCTAAAGAATAGTTTTATCATCAATAAGCAATTGTGGTATGAAATAGAATACCAGAACTAGAAACCCCCAAGATTAAATACAGGGCAAATATTAAACATATTCGCTTCAGAGAATATGTTTATCAAATGTTCCCAGAGATTATACTCCGCTACAAAACTCCTTCTACATTGCTGAATAATTTTTCCTCAGGCTAGGTAAAGGTATCAAGATCTTTTACACTGTCGCATTATACAAACGTTTGTAGAAAATATTATATATATATATATATATAAAACCCCCTCTCACTAATCTCATCTACCTGGTAGGTTATGCAACAAATAGACATTACATTCAAGTTTATGTGTAAGGTGAGTGTTCTTAAAGTTCATTTGGATTCATTTTCACATTTGATGCTCGCAGAATTAAAGTATTGGCATCACATGTTGTCTGTATCCTTGGCACATTTCGTAGCCTTCTACATGATCTTACATTAAAAGATATTAGATGAGGAAAAGTATTTTTGATAGCTTCAAGTGATAGATTATTAACGTAACAAATTATTACCATTTCTTTTTAATTGAAGAAATTTCTAAGTCATGTTCACGTCCTAACACAATGATTACATACAGACTATACCTAATATATCACTATTCGCTATGTTCTCACTTTATTCCTTAATCTATAATCTATTAAACCATGCACATTGATGTTCCCCACTGACAATATAGTTCATAACACTGTTGCCTATGTGTGAAAGAAGAAGCCCATGATTGCCTTTAATACCTGATTTCAGACTTTAAACGCTCTTCCCCATTTGAATGTGCACAATGTGCACATTTTACCCAGATTATTGCTGTCAGCCTTCTTTGTCATCTTGTAAACATTGACCAGGTTACTCTAAAGTCTTCAATGAGAATATGTTTCAAAAAAATTGGTGAAAAACCACATTGTTAAATAGAAAGCCCCAATTCACCTCTTGCAGGGTAGCTGCACACAGCTCGATTGCAATATAATAAAACTGCTTATCCCTTTCAGTACAGAAATAGCGAATGACATTAGGATGCTCATCAGATTCCCGAAGGAGCTGAACTTCACGGTTGGCAAAATTGAAACATTCAGGGAGAATCCTTTTCACAGCAACATTACGGTTATCAAAGGTCCCCCTAGGTGGTGAATAGGATATATGTAAGTTACTTCAATGTGCATATAATACAAAATGGACAGGTTAAAAAAACTTTATAAAAATGAAGTTCATCATTAATAAAACTCCAGAGAAACAATGAAAAATGTTTCATTACATCACTTCTCTGATAGTCTGTACAACTGAAAGGCTGATATGAGGGAACACTCCTTTGTGTAAATAGTTGTGAGGATCACTCTCTCTGGAAATTGCTGCTAATACTGGGGTTCAATTGCAGATTAAAAAGAGAAGCAATTCTTTGTTAATTCTTTGTTATGGATATAGTACCAAGAGTCACGAATGGATATTGAGTGGCAATCATTATTGAATTGATAGGTGGAACAGACCCAAGCAGTGGAAAGACCTCCTCACTTCTTATGTTCCCTCCCTACCCTCCATCAATGTCTTTTATTTAACTATCTGCAAGGAGGTGCAGCAAGGAGTGTTTGGGTTGCGCTTCATGATTCAAGGTTGTTTAATGTCACTTCCAGAACGTTAATATACGGAAGAACGAAATAATTGTTACTCTGGATTAGATGCAGAACAAAAAAACCCCACAATAAATAAAGAACACAATAACTTAGAATAACACAATAAATAAGATAGCTTATATTCACAGATTCATTGTATGTATATAAAGTGACACTAGGCACAGGACAGTCTGCACATAAGATGGCCGACAGGAAACGATAGGTGTTTGTACATAACGTGGCTGAAAGGAAGTGGTGGTGGCGTGGGTTAGTGGGTGGAGGTGTTGATCAGCCTTACTGCTTGGAGAAAATAACTGTTTTTGAATCTGGTGGTCCTGCCATGGATGCTCTGCAGTCTCCTCCCCGATGGGGAGTGGGACAAATAGTCCATGAGCAGGGCGGGTGGTATCCTTCATGATATCACTAGCTTTCTGTATATATGGAAGATATCATGAAGGATACCACCTTTCTGCATCTTTCTATATATATATGTCCTTGATACTGGTGATGCATTGGGCAGTTTAAAGGATCAGTCGTGACTCAATGGGCCAAATGGCCTAACTCTGCTCCTATATTTTATGGTCTACCCATTGTAGAGCCTTCCTGTCCACTGCGGTGATGCAACATGTTAGGAAGCTCTCTACTGCTCATCTGTAGAAGATTGTGCACAGTCCAGCTCTCTTCAGCCTCCTCAGAAACAAGAGATGCTGGTGAGTTTTCTTGATTGTATAGGATGTGCTCCGGGACCATGAAAGGTTGTGTGAGTGTGCTCTCCCAGGAGTTTGAAACTGTTTGCAGTTTCCACTGCTGTGCTGCCGATGTAAAGAGGGGCGTGAGTGGTGTGAGTTCTGAAGTCGATAACCATCTCCTTTGTCTTATTGATATTGAGGAACAGGTAATTTGCCTGGCTTGAGCTCTTGACCTTGACCTTGAACTCTTCTAACTCCTCTCTGTAGGCTGTCTCATCATGTTATTGGCAAACTTGACAATGGGATTACTTGGAGTATTGGGTGCAGTTTGACACAGACAGGAAGGGTTATGTTTTCAAAAGCAGCTGTGATGCTTTCTTTGCAGATAATAGATAAAATTATATATTATCATAGTTTATAATATAACTCTCCTTGCCTTACCGAAATACAAATGTTCCCCCGGCTCCATGACCTAGTACATCTTTTGGATTGAAGGAAATCTTTCCTATTGTAACCAAGTTGGTTCCAGCATCTGAATGGGTGGATAAGACACCATTAACATCATAAACATTAGCAGAATTACAAACAGAAGACGAAAAAACAGAATAACATTCAATCTATTCTTAACTCATTATCAAGATCTGGGCTCCTCATTTAAGTATGGAGTCTGTGAGCAGGACAGGGGAACAACTTGACTTCTTTTAAAATGGGTATTATAATCAGCTTGGTAAATAAAATTTTGAAAAAACTTATTCATCTTTAAGTAATTAGAAATTGATCAAAGTGAGGTGGAAGGAAACATGATGGGAAAATGAACCGTGAACCAGCAAGAAGTTCTTTAGTAATTAGAGGTATATTTTAGAAAAAAGATGCAGAATGCATCGTTTTAAAAACCCCAAGAGCATGGCTGCTCAGTTAACTCACTAACTTCATTAGTTTCATGCAAGAAATACACTCTAAACAGTCAATCAAGCACCTACTATTCTCAGCCAAAACAAAGAGGAATTAAGAAGGAATTTAATGTAACTCTGCCACATCAATATGCAGTCACTGCATGACTACCCAAGGGTCTCAGCCCAAAATATTGACGCTTTACTCCTCTCCATAGATGCTGCCTGACCTGCTGAGTTCCTCAAGCATTTTCAAATCAAATCTAATCTAACTTTCATTCAACTATACATGGATACAGCTGAAAAAGACAGCATGCCTCTGGGGCCAAGGTGCAAAACATGCACAGCACATTCAAAATAGTGAGAAAAGAAACCCATAGTCATGTAAGAAAACACATATATAGTCCAAGACCCTGAGCAACGTCCAGCAAATTTATGACACAGTTCTGGCAATCCAGCTTGTAATTCCACCAATCAGACACTGGATGGCAGCACTGACAGGAAAGGCCAGCCCCCAACTCAGCACAGATATCCTGCTACACTGCTCTGGCATCTCCTCACCTGGATTACAGCAGCAGTCAAGTCTGCAGCTTGAGGCCTGCTCCTTGCTACAATCAAGGTTACACTGCTGCCTCGCCATCTGCCTCACTACCAAACAAGGGAAACAGGCCTGCAGCATCTTACATTATAAATGTCCAACAGGGTCTTGCGATTGGAAGAGAAATGTCCAAGACAATCACCCATGGTTACACTGCGCAACACTTTTGCACACCAACTTTGATGCCTTCAAGTAGCAGGCAGCAATATGGTCTGCACCCAGGTCACCTCCTCCGAACCTAATTGGGCTCCTTCAACCTGCCAGCCAGCTCCTTCTCCGGCACGTCAGCCAGCTTCTCCTTCTCCAGCCCGCCAGCCAGCTTCTTCATCACTGACACGCCAGCCGACTCCTCTTTGTCCAACTCACCAGCCAACTCCTTCACCGACCCGCTGGCTGGTTCCTACAACACCCCAGCCGGCTACTCCGAACAATGAGCAGTTCACTGATGCGGCAGACCTGCTGTATCCATAGTTCTTGGAGTCTAGTATAGTCTTATGATCATAAAGAACACATTTAATAAAGAAAAGAACACCTTTGGTTGGCCCCCGAGAGGCCGCTGTGTCTGAACATGTGCCATCTTACTGGAAAGAGATGTGTGTTGGTTGTGTTGTTCTAGCAAATGGGCTGCCTGTTATACATTGTGCCTAATTTTACTATTGCTGCCAGGTTTCTCCCTGGGTGATAGTGAAAACCACTGTAGTGTTTGTCAATGGGAAATTAGCTAGATGAACAAAATAAATCAAATCACAATAGAAATAGTTCGGACACTCTCATTAGCTGTGAACTTAATGCACAAAGAATGATAGTTAACAGGAGTAATGCACTAGCAAGAATGAAATGAAGCTGGAGACTTATGGTGAGGGACAAAACATATGAAAAGCTGAAGTTTATTCAAAATGACAGGTTGGAAAAATTGTTAAAAAGTACACATGATCCTGGGCTTTCTAAGTAGTAGCACTAAGTACAAGAACAAGGAAGTCATGTTGAAACATCATAAAACACTAGTTTGGCAATAACTATAATATGGTGTGAATGTCTGAGTATTACATTTTATGAAAGATGTAAAGGTTTCTGAGATGGTTTTGATTGGAATTATTAAAATGAGCCCAAAGATGAGGGCTTTTACTTTAGTGAACAGACTGGAGAAGCAGGGGTGGACTTGCTTGAAACAGTGGAATTTGGGAGAGGAACTGGTAAAGATGTTTAAAATCAGGTTGGGTTTAGACAAAGGAGATGGAAAGAAACTGTTCCCATTGGTGGACAAGTCTAAAATTAGGGGACACAAAATGCTTGTGACCAGCAAAATTACTACAATTCTCAGATTATTTTCATGCTCGCAGAAAGGGTCTGAAATGGACTGCCAAATGTAGTACTGTAGGAAGATTCAAAAGAGGTAATTACTTAATGGAAAATATTTACAGGACTACCCAGAGAGGATGGAGGAGTGGGACAAGGTTGGCTGCTCCTACAAAGAGCTGTTACAAATGGGCCAAATTGTCCCAGTCTGGGCTGAAATCATTCTGCAAAAAAAGCTGCGATGCATTTGGGGAAAAAATACCTTTAGCTGTGAGCACCTGAAGAGCGCTCTCCTGATGATAAAAGAAAATAAGGAAGTTAGAGCAGGAGTAAGAACCTAGTCCTTCAAGCCTTCAGGGCTGATCTGTCCCAGGTCTCATCTCTTCTGTGCCAGTTCCCCATAGTCTTTAATTCCATGATGTTTCAAAAATGTATCCACTTCCTTTTCAAATGTCCTAGTGATCCAGCTTCCAAGCAACCCTCCAGAGAAGAGAGCTGCTGAGATTTACCACCATCCGTGAGAAGTTCCTATGTACCTCCGTTTTAAATGACTATGTTTAAATAATATTGTAACTATGTTCCTCTTTCAAAATTTCCCATTAATGGTAACATCTCAGCTTGTACCTTTTAAAAGTTCAAATGTCAAAGTACATTTATTACCAAAATATTTATACTGTTTACAACCTTGAGATTTGTCTCCTTGCAGGCAGCCACAAAAAAAAGAAACACAATGGAGCCCATTAAAAACACCCACACTACAAAGGCAGTCAAATACCCAACATGCAAAAAAAGTCAAATCTTGCAAACAATAAAAAATAATTAACACAGAGAACATTAACCACAGAGTCCGCAAAAGTGAGTCACAGTCACGAAACCCATTCAGCACTGAGGTGAGTGAAGCCTGTCAGGGTAACAACTGCTCCCAATCTTGGGGGCGTGGGACCCAAGACTCTTGTACCTATCACCCAACAGTAGTAGTGAGAAGAGAGGGAAACTAGCCAAACACAGTCAGACATTGCTGAACACCTGTTCATTTTCTGTTCTTGTCTTTGATAATTTTACTTTTGCCTGATGCTTTAATCAGCGTGGAGTAATGGAGCTGACCATGGGTTCATCTTCTGCCATTAGGCCTCCACGCAGTGTCCACCCCCAGCGATGGCCACCCTGGCCGCATAGGTACTCTTCAGAGTCTAGTTCGCTGAATTGGCCAGGAGAGCACAAAAGTGCCAGGTTGTTTGGTCAATTCAAAAACCATCCTTAGAAGGGAAATTACAGGCTGCAGACTTGCCTCTTGTGATCTTAAATGTTTCAATAAGATATCCACTCATTCTTCTAAACTCCAAAGAATAAAGATCTAATTTCTTTAGCTGCTTGTGACAATACAACCTTTCATCCCAGGAATTAGCCCCAGTGATTTCTTTTGGACTGTCTCTAATGCCAGTATATTCTTTCTTATTTAAGGGTCCAAAGGCAATACACAGATATTTGATTACGTTTATTTAGCCTATCCATCCAGTCTTCCACAACGGAACATTGCAAGCTTGGTGAGGTAGTACACTAAGGTTGTACAGGTATAACCTTAATGTAATTTGTTGGAAATGAAAGGGTAGGTCAAAATAATGGTTAAGAAACTAGTAACAAATGGACTACCTATTCTACTCTTTCCTGCTATCTCTTATTCTTAGTGTCATAAGTTCACCACCTTCCAGACGTTAGTTAATGAAAATGTTCCAACTTAATTTCTTCCTCTTTGTTATCTTGTTACCCCCACTTGGAACTGACCTCCTGTAATGCTTATCAATGTCATCCAAGGAGAAACATGGAAGTAACAGTTGGACTGTTCTTGTTCTTTGTGAACTAGGCACAGTGTGTCACAGACAGCTCATTTACTACTAGGTGTGGACATTCATGCTTTGCATGTGTCTCAACATGCAGAGTTAGATTGTAATTATGTCCTTCTCAGCTCCTCCTTTAGCTGAGTATAGTCAATGATTGCTTGACTGACTAGAAAGTAGGATGTTTGTTCTGGAAAAATAACAAATTTGCAGAAGTGACATAGATAATCTCAATACTAACCAGCCACTATTTCATCATAACAGACAGTACCATTGAATAAACTGTAGCCAGGAGGTTGCTCTGAGGATTGGGTACTGCTGTCATGACTTGGTGGGCTGGGTCCCTGGGCTTCTTTTAGGGAGGTTTGAGATACCTCACTGGAGAGTTCTGGAGAGTCCAACTTGATCTGGTCAGCAGAGCGCGGTGGTTGCTGCTGAAGCAGCTGAAACTTCTCCTCCAGGTGTTGTTCCAGTTGCTCCTGTTGTAATTTCTGCTGCCGATGCATCTTCTATAACAGAAAGGAGAGAGAGGAAGCTTCAGAGCAGGTAAGGGATCCTTCATAATATTACAGGATAATATAGGCTGATTGATTACTGAGCCAATACCTGCCTTAAATGGATTCCAAGCACCATCTTTCTCGCATTCCACCAGACTAAATGAAGAAGGCATTATCACTGGTGTAAACAATGTTAACTTACTGAGGTGGAGGTTGGGGGCAAAGGAATCTCTATACCATTAGGTTAATGGCCAAGAGCTGTGAATCACTATAAAATCAGCTTAATGATAAGCAGCTTGGCATCAGTTTAACATCAGATCAGTGTATATCAATTGGAGGATCATGATACAAAGCTTCAATTTAAAGAGTTGGGGGTACGATTAGGTTTATGGAAGAGAATTTGGGACCATTGTGACATTACCTAACAATTAATGGACAGGAAGGGTTAAAAGGGTAGACAATCAGAGTAGCATTAGGCTAACAGAGGTGAACTGGGATCACTGTAGCATCAGGTTGATGGAAGCTGGGCGGGAGAAAGTTCGACAGAAAATATAGAAGGGGAGCTGGGGGTTGGGGTGGGGTGGTTGGAGGAGAGCTAGATATCACCATAACATAATGTTGAGAGCAGGGAGACGAAGAGAATAAGATCACAATTACACCTGTTATTAAAAAAAGAAACCTCATGTCATTATAAGAAGAATAAAGGAGAATAAACTGGGAACTACTTTAACACTAGATTACTGGTGCATGACATAATTGTTTTGAAAATATCACTTACCTTTGGATACATGATTAGAAACACCACCCAGCATCCTACTAGTAAACCAAGTATGACTGCAGTCAGAATATCCTGGTTTCCAAATTCAGGCACAGTCTCTGTTGTAGCCTCTTGCTTCACTTCATTGTCTATCCGATAATTTTCAACAAAATCTTTTGATTGCATCTGGTTATTCTGCGACATAAACTTAACAGAATATCAAATATTTTGGTTTACAAATGAAATATGCAATGCTGCTACATAACTAAATACCTTTCAATAAATGATTTGTGGTTTTGCCTGCTATGAGGCACAATTACCTGATATTTTTCAACCTATCAGAGATCATGTGTAATTTACTTTTCATGTGTATTTTACAATTTTGATTATTAAAATTGAAGCAATCTGTCACTTCAGGTATAAAAGTTTTATATCAGTTGATAAAAGGAATGTATTCCATATTTTCCATTCTAACCTCCAGAGTTTTATAAAATTATGAGGGGCGTAGTTAGGCAGATAGCCAGTGCCTTTTCCACAGAGCAGAAGAGTCTAACACTAGATAGCACAAGTTTAAGATGAGAGGTGAAAGACTGAAAAGGGAACTGAGGGGCAAGATTTTCCACGGATGGCTGTAAAATTCCAGAGGAAGTGGAAAAACAGGGACATTACATTTAAAAAAAACATTTGGACAAGTGCACAGGTATGTGGGGTTAAAAGGGAAGTGGACCAAATGCAGGAAAATGGGATTAGTATAGATAGGCATCTTGGTTGGCATGGAGAAATCAGGCTGAAAGGCATGTTTCCATGCTGTAGTCTATATTAATTCTCTTTTTATTTAGAAGAGATTATGGATTCCAAGCATTGTTTTTAAGAATCACTGGGAATGCCCAACGCAGAGCATCAAGCAGTAGCAAGTCACGACAGGTGAAGAAACTCTTGTAATGGCCTGGTCTTCAGAGTATCTAAGTCAGTGTAGGAACAGAATTATTCCAGCGTTTCTCTTGTGCCTTGATTTGAATCAGTTATATTGTGACTCGAATAAAACAGTAAACGCTGGAAACACTCAACAGGGAAAGTGGGGGGGGGGGTAACTTTAGTAGAGCTGCTTCTTTGCAGCTCCAGCAACTCAGGTTCAACCCTGTGTGGAGATTCTCCATAAGATGCCCCTGGTTCACTGGCTGTTTTGGTTTCTTCTTCCAACTCTCCGGCACTCATTTACACTAATCCTAATTCTAGAAATGCGCTGGGTAAAGGGCCGGCATTTTTTCTTTCCACAGACAATGGCAAACCTCCTGAATATTTCTAGCATCTTCTGTTTTTATTACAGATTTCCAGCACCCACAGGTTTTGTTTTTAAAGTACCTCAGACATTTTAACATTGATAGTTCAGAGTGAAGGACCAAAGGGCAAGGTATGAATCAGCAAAAGACAGAAATGAACTATTTACAACATACTTCATCAATAGTTCTGGTGTTGGTCTTTGTTGTGATGACAGCCTCGTTATTTTTCTTCACGGGTTCTGGAAATGTCCTCAGGATCGTAGTGTGTGCAACTGGGGGGAGTTCATGATGACCTGGAAACAACATACACAAAATGGATTGATATATTTTTAGTGAGATTTTTTACAAGCTTAATGAATAAGTAAGGTTTTAAGTAAAGTCTACCCACTATCAAGGACATATATACAGAAAGGTGCCGGAAAATGTTTAGCAATATCAGGGAGGAACACACTACCCTGCTCATGGACTGTTTGTCCCCCTCCCATCACGGAGGTGGCTACGTAGCATCCACGCCAGAATGATCAGACTCAACAACAATTACTTTCCCCAAACAGTAAGGCCAATCAGCACCTCCACCCACTAATCCACCACTCTAATACTACTTTATCATTTCCTGTCAGAGTCACCTTATGTACAGGCACTCCTGTAACTAACAGTCACTTTATGTACATACTATAAATGTAGATAAGCAATCTTATGTAGATTTATTGTGTCTTTTATTAGTGTGTTCTTTATCTTGCTGTTTTTTTTGTGCTGCAACAAATCTAGACTAACAATTATTCCATTTTCCTTTACACGTGTACTGGAAATGACATTAAACAATCTTGAATCTTGAAATGAGAGCTGCATATCATAGCCTCAAGCTACCACCCCCTCACTACTATCTGACATTTGGCACATTCCACATGGAACGGTATGATTATTCATCCACTTACAGGAATAGAAACTGCACCAAATAGTTCATGATTATTCTGTATCCAACTGCAATTACTGCATTTCAACAGCAATTCAGAGTGCCTTTTCAGCAATTTGTTTACTACTATATGAATGTATAATGTGCTTTAAATTTAGCTTCAAAGAGTGTAATTACATTTACATTTTGTTCCAAATACAAAGATACCATAATCCAATTATAATAGGGAGATGTCAAATCATCCAAAACACCTCTACTCCAAAACTGGAAACTCTAAAGACTGTTTTGATTCTAATACTTAAAAGGAGTCAAACCATTTTAATGAAATTGCATTAGTTGCTATTTTAATGGTAGCCTATAATAAAATGTATTGAAGACAAGAGAGATAATTGTAGCTACTTAATATTTTTGGGCCAAAGAACTCTGTTTCAAATTCCATATTAGAAGTTTCAACGCCTACACTGACACTTTTGCAACTTGCCTGTTTTAAAGTTTATTAATTCACATCTGCTCACTGCCTTCCATGTAGCTCCATTAGAGCTGGGAACTCATTGAGCATTGAAACAGGTGTTGTATAAGAATCTGTGTATTACAGCTGAAAGTTAGTGGAGTTGGACATCACTTTGCTTTTTAACTAATACACACTCTGGCCAAAGATCACGTGTTGCCTACTCATTACAACAGCTGGGAGGTTATTTACGCACCTATGATCAGCCATTGGTTCTCGACGTTACCAGATGCAAGAATACTCCCCGGGGGATATTTGACTCGAGTGCTTGGAGTTCTTTCACAAGCGCCTTGCTCTTGCACAGTGACATCATCAGTTGTGGGACCACTGACATGTACGACCACTGACATGGGGATTCCACGAGGCTACGGAAAAGGCAGTATGTTCTGTATCCTTTTTTTAGATTAAAACAAACTCTCATGCAGCATTTTCTAAAGATGAGAAAATCAATAAAAGACGAGGGAAGTACTTTGTCCCAATCCTTACAAAAATCAACAGATTGTTCAGATAGCACTTGCTCATTTTACAGAGACTGTCCGGTTCCCAACCATGCTGCTAATCCATATCAGTTACTTTAATTATGGTAACGCTCTTAGAGTTGTGAACTTACCACTACAGCAACTCCTTCATGGACGAGTGATGTTGAGGCATAGAAGGCAGATGCATGTTTCCCAACATAAAGTGTGGGACTGCAATGAGGAAATAAAAAAGCAAAGCATGTTTAACCATTGGGAAAATATATAACCACCTGAATACTTTCTTGTACAAAAGGCAAAAAGGATGACTTTAGTTAATGGAACTGGCTGCGTATAAAAGGTAAACTGTAATAAGCATAAGCACAGATATAAGCATTTCTTTGTAATGCTTGAATGATAGGTGTAGTTGCCAGAAGTGTGTAGAGCGAAACTCCAAAGTGCAATGATATTTTATTAAGAAGCATTGTAAGTGTACTGAACAACTTTCCAAGCTCGGTGATTTAGCTGATGGCTACAAGGTCCACATTCAGGATGTGAGGTGGTCAGCAGTCTATGGTACATCACTACACTCAGGTATCAGGATGTACTCTAGAGCAATCTTGTAGAGTATGGCATTGAAGTGTCTAGGTCTCGAGTAAAACCTGTTTCAATTAGTCTATAAAGTTATGGAGAAGCTCATATATAGGCAATATAAGCTTGGATATATTCCAATAGAGTGTTAAAATTGGGATTTGGAAAGTAGCACTTACACCAATTGGGTCTTTGTAGTGGATGGCTCTTTTGCAAACTGGTAGTTCCATTTTATCATCCGGATGTCCTGAGAGTTAAAGGTGAGGTATCGCAATGTTTCCATGGCAACATTGAGGTGAGGTATCTGGTGAAGGCTGTCTTGTTGCCAAATGAACATTCCTACCACAGGAGATCCATAATTCTGCATCCAAAGGACATCACCTGATGCTCTGTCTACAGTCACCACCAAACCATCGCCATTTGATGCAAAATGAGCCATCTCTGTGAAAAGCATAAATAAAACAACTAGCATAAATAACTTCTGCAAACGAGAGGTCAAAATTTAATTTAGGAAGGGGACTCATATTATGGCATTCAATAAATTTTAGTTGGCATCGAGCTCATGAAAAAGTGAGTTCTCAAATTTAGAATTAAAAATGTAAAACTTACTATAGTCTGTATTTTCATTGCATAAAGGAGCAGAGTAGTCATAGTATGTTGCATTCCAGTACATTTCACGTGTCTTGGTATCGTACATGGTGATCATATACTCTGTCAAGTTAAGCAACAGAGATCATTCAATACACAGCTTCAAAATTATTCTTCATGAATATAAAGCAGGGATTTTTACAGAGGATTAAATACTGCTGTCAGAATATTGGTCTTGCCATTTGTGGCTCAGACAGTTGAATTCCAAGTTAGAACATTGTAAATTAACATTCAGTACCTGAGACCAAAACCCAGAGTGGTAACACTGAAGTGGTGTGTTGTCAGAGGTACTGAAATTTGCTTGATATTAAATTTAAGCTCTATTTGCTCTCTCAGGTGGATGTAAAAACATGATTTTGATGAGAAGAGGACTTAACTCTAGTGTCAGTAGTAACATCTCAATTGACTCAATAAAAGCAGATTATCTGGTCAATATTACAACACTTTGTGGGATTTTGGTTGATCCAAATAGCTGGCTTGTTACCTTCATTACAAGTGACTAACACCCAAACTTAGTCAAACACCTGAGCAATCACAGTGAAAACTGTGAGCAATGTCAAACTTCTTGGAGTGCACATGTAGCACAACCTCTTATGGTCTCAGAACACATCCTCCACACTCAAGAAAACTCAACAACACCTCTTCTTTCTGAGGAAACTGAAGAGAGCTGCTCTATGCACATCGATACTCATGACCTACAGATGCGCATTTGAGAGCATCCTAACATGTTGCGTCACTGCATCGTACGGAAACTGCACTGCGGTGGTCAGGAGGACTCTACAATTGGCAGTTAAAATTGCCCAACACATCACCGGTGCCAATCTACCCACCATCAAGGATATATATGCAGAAAGGTGTATATATCGAAAAAGGCCAGCAATGTCATGAAGGATCCCACCCATCCTGCTTATCAACTGTTTGTTCCACTTTCACCAGGGAAGAGGCTACGTAGCATCTATGCCATGACCACTAGACTCAAAAGCAGTCACTTTCCCAAGCCGTCAGGTTAATTACACCTTCAGTCATTAACCCACCCTACTAATCCCCACCATGACTAAATACACATCACCTAGCATCACTTTATGTACATAGTCATAGTAGTATAGTCATAGTCATACTTTATTGATCCCGGGGGAAATTGGTTTTCGTTACAGTTGCACCGTAATTAATTAAATAGTAATAAAACCATAAATAATTAAATAGTAATATGTAAATTATGCCAGGAAATAAGTCCAGGGCCAGCCTATTAGCTCAGGGTGTCTGACCCTCCAAGGGAGGAGTTGTAAAGTTTGATGGCCACAGGCAGGAATGACTTCCTATGACGCTCTGTGTTGCATCTCGGTGGAATGAGTCTCTGGCTGAATGTACTCCTGTGCCCAACCAGTACATTATGTTGTGGATGGGAGACATTGTCCAAGATGGCATGCAACTTGGACAGCATCCTCTTTTCAGACACCACTGTCAGCGAGTCCAGTTCCATCCCCACAACATCACTGGCCTTACGAATGAGTTTATCGATTCTGTTGGTAACTGCTACCCTCAGTCTGCAGCCCCAGCACACAACAGCAAACATGATCGCACTGGCCACCACAGACTCTTAGAACATCCTCAGCATTGTCCGACAGATGTTAAAGGACCTAAGTCTCCTCAATCAATCAATACAATCAATGTATACAACAGTTCCTTGTGAATTGTGTTTTATAAGATTGCTTTTATATTTATTGTTTTCTTTGTTTTTTTATTGTGTTATTTATGCTTATTGTGCATTTTTAATGTTGCATCAGATGTGGAGTAACAATCATTTCACTATAAAAATTTGTACTTTATATGGAACATAGAACAGAGAACAATACTGGACAGATCAGGCCCTTTGGCCCACAATCTTGTGCTGAACTATTAAATTAGTAACCAATTGCTCACTCAACTGAATGAATCCCTCCTGCCTACGCAATGTTCATGTCCATCCATTTTCTGCACATTCACATGCCTATCTAAGAATCTCGAATACTTCTATGTGCCTCCACCCCAACTCCTGCCTCAAGGCAGAGCCTTTTGGGCACCCAACACTCTCTGTGTAAAATGAGCCCCATACATCTCCTTTGAACTTACCTCCTCTCACCTTAAATGCATGCCCTCTGGCATTAGATATTTCATCCCCAGGAAAAATGAACTGACTCCAGTTCTATCTGTGCATCTCATGACCCTATAAACCTCTATCAGATATCCTCTCAGGCTCCGTTGCTCCAGAGGGAAAAAAGAATTAGTCCAATATGGTTTAACGTCCTCTAATCCAGCCAGCATCCTGGTAACTGTCTTTTGAACCATCTCCAAAGCCACACAATCCTTTCTATAATTAACTGAATGCAATAGTCCTGATGCTGCCTAACCAGAGAATTATAAAGCTGTAGTATAACTTCCTGACTCTTGAACATGAGTTACTGACTAATAAAGGCTAGCATGCCATCTGCCCTTGTCAACCTATCAACCTGTACAGCCACTTTCAGGGAGTTATGAACTTAGACCCAAGACTCCTCAGCTCATCAAAACTGTTAAGGGTCTCTTTACATTTGATCTCCCAATGTACCAACATTTCACATTTGGCCATGGTAAGTTCCATCCATATATATGCAACTGATCTTCACACAGTGGCCACTTTATTAGGTACACTTGTACACTGGCTTATTAATGCAAATATCTAATCAGCCAATTATGTGCCAGCAACTCAGTGCCTAAAAGCATGCAGACATGGTCATGGTTCAGTTGTTGCTCAGACCAAACATCAGAATGGGGAAGAAACGTGATCTAAGTGAGTTCGAGTGTGGAAAGATTATTGATGTCAGGTTTTTGAGTATCTCAGAAACTGCTGATCTTCTGGGATTCTCATGCACAACAGTCTCTAGAGTTTACAGAGAATGGTGCCAAAAACAAAAAGCATCCCATGAACGGCAGTTCTGTGGGCAACAAAAGCTTGATAATGAGACCAGTCACAGGAGAATGGCCAGACTGGTTCAAGCTGACAGGAATGTGACCAGAACTCAAAATAACCACACATTACAACAGCAGTGTGAAGAAGAGCATCCCTGAATACACAACACATCAAACCTTGAAGTGGATGTCTACAGAAACAGAAGACCACGAACATACACTCAGTGGCCAATTTATAAAGTACCTAATAATGTGGCCACTGAATGTATATACTGCTATATTCTTCGACACCACCAATCTTCATATCATTTGCTAACTTACTAACCCATCCATCTATAAATTCATCCATATCCAAACAGCAGAGTTCTCAGTACAAATTCCTGTGGAACATCACTAGTCACTAGACCCCCAGCCAGAATAATTCCTATTAACCACTATGCTCTATTTTCTACAGGCAAGCCGCACTATGGGCAAAAACTAGCGAGGATGCTGAAAAATCAGAATGTGATGTATGTTGAGGCACAAATGCCAGAGCTTAACAGACTAGTTTATGTTCATACTGTTAACTACTAAGAAACAACAGCCCATAATGGTATAATATGATAGACGTTAGAAAGGCTTGTTATTTGAAAATTGTTGAGCCGGAACCTATCTACTTCAAAGCTGAGATGCTATTTCTCAAGCTTACGTCGGGCTTTTGTTGGAATAGTGTAAGAACCCAAGGACAGAGAGGTCAGAGGGGATGGGATGGAGAATTAACATGACAGGAAACTGGAAGCTCAGAACAATTCTTGCAGACTTAATGGAGGCATCTGCAAAGTGGGAAGCGGAACATGATCAGACGAGTACTTTGTAGAATGCCTCAATTCAGGAACACCATGGATAGGTAGGGGCCAGGGTCTAAGACTTATGCTGACAATGCTAGGATCCCACATTGGCACATACATTACTGAACATATTGGAATCATGTATTGTGAAGCCAAATGCTCGCAATTCATTTGCCCTCAAAGTACCTTAACTGAGGAAAAATAAAATTTTAGCTTGCACAACTGCAAACACTTTAAATTAATGAAAAGGTAGTTGGATTTGACTGTTTTTGAATCTTTATGGCTGATAAGGAATTTAAAAATAACTTCACATAAGCTGCAAACTCTTTTCTACAGATGCTGCCTGGCCTGCTGAGTTCCTCCAGCATTTTGCGTGTGTCGTTCAAATAACCTACACTGTCAACACATAAAAGCACTAATTATGATTTCCTGCATTTAAAATAACAAAACTATTATGGGCTGTTATTTCTTAGTAGTTAACAATATGAACAGAAACTGGTCTATTAATAAACTCTGGCATTTGTGTCTTAACATACATCTGTGACTAAAAATAACACAATATGATCATAATTAAAGTAAGTTTCATATCAGTCAATTTCTATACAAGCTCTCACAAAATAGTAAAGCTACTATTTATTCTGTTCTATTGCAGAATAATACTCCGGCCACTAGATGTCAGTACTTTCCTGATTTCGTCGTTGTGGCTATCCCTCGAGGTCGAGGATGATGGTCTTTGTTCTGTTGACTACTTATGGGCTCTCAAGTGGTTTATGAGTCCAATCTTGGCTTTCAAAGTTCTTCCGCATTCAGGACAGGTAGTTCCAGATGGCAGATCGGGCTTTGGTTGTTGCTGCCTCTGTTTCCATTTTCTTCTCTTTTCTTCTAATTCTGCACATCTGTTGGCTTCGAAAGTTGCTGTTCCTTCTCGGATGATGGCTTGCCAGAGTTCCCTGTCCTTGGCATTGGTTTCCCAATTGTTGATGTCGATGTTACATTTCTTCATGTTGGCTTTTAAGACATCTTTGAATCTCTTCTGTTGTCCACCTCTTTTACGTTTGCCTTCTTTAAGCTGGGAGTAGAAGATTTGTTTCAGCAGACCTTCGTCTTTCATCCGAACAACATCACCGCTCCATCTTAGTTGGTTCTTGATGACGAAGGCTTCAATGCTTGTTGTTTTTGCTTCATTTAGCACACTGACGTTGGTTCTTCTATCTTCCCAGTTGATATTTAAGATGTTTCAAAGGCAGTGTTGATGGAACTTTTCAAGTGCCTTCAGATGTCATTAGTACTGAAGGCACTTGAAAAGTTCCATCAACGCTGTCTTCGAAACATCTTTCCTGATTTACGTACATCATTGATAAGGTTCATAACATTATTATTACATTCATTGGCACAGGAACATTTTACTAAATTATAGTTTTTCAGGCACTAGCACATTCTGATATCCAGAAAAATAAGACTTGACTCTCTGTTTCTTTCAGCAGGTCTCTTGATACATTCACCTCTATTTTTTGCTCTCAGTGAGGTGGGGTCTTGGATGTTCAAGCCACAGATGACCTTGATAATACTTAAGAATCTGTAGATGCTGTGTATATTAGTGAGTTTCTGGATCTCCTGTGCTCTTTCCAACTTTCATACGTAGAACAGTGCAGCAGAGAAACAGTCCTCTTAGCCTTTGATGTCTGTGCTGTCTCTGATGCCAATTTAAAATAATCCCATTTGCCTTCACGTGATCCATATCCCTCCATTCCCTTCATGTTTATGTATCCCATCCTTAAGAATCCACTCCAATAGCCTCCCTACAACTGACATGAGGCTCCCTGGCTAAAGTCAAGGATTTTCTGTAAAACCTCAATCTTCAGCCATCTGAAAAGCCATTTCTTTTCCCCTGAGGCATTGTGGAGCTTCCAGTCCAAGAAAACTTTGTGCTTGCAATGAATGATTTGAGTTAGTTCCTGGATCTCCCAGGCATTCTCATTTGGAGTTCTATCACAGGTTATAACGAGAGTGATTTGAGTTAGTTCCTGGATCTCCTGGGCATTCTCATCTAGAATTCTATTACCGGTTATAACTAGAGTGATTTCCATAATAATTCAGACATTGCAACCAATTTCTGGTTGCTGTTGATTAGCAGTGCTCAGATTGTCTAAGAGTACTGAAAGGTCAATCTTTTACAGGATCCTTAAGATCTCCAACACTGATACTCTTGTGGTAACATTTCTGTTGTTGCTATTATTTAGAACACAGAAAAGGCCTGTGGCTCAACCCATAGAGGAACTGTGGCTGATTCTATCTTATGCCCGTTTCATGAAGGGATATATATGGTGTTCTTAACCAATGGGTTCACAGCAGACTTAATGCAGACTGATGTTCAACACACACAAAATGCTGGATGAATTCAATGAGTCAGGCAGCATTTATGGAGGAAAATGAAAAGTCAATGTTTCAGGCTGAGGCCTTTCATCAGAACTGGATAGGATGGGTGCAGAAGTGAGAATAAAAGAGTAAGGGAGGGGGAGAAGCAGAAGCTTGGTAGGGACAGGTGATTTGGGTGAGAGTGGGGGAGGGGGAAAAGGGGAATAATGTGAGAAGCTGCGAGGTGGGAAGGCAAAAGGCTGAAGAAGAAATCTGATAGGAGAGGACAGTTTGATGATAGGTGATGAGCTGTTTGTAACAGTAGGGGAGTGGAAAGAAATGGAGAAACTGTGCCAGTGAAATGAGGAAAAATAGAGGAGGGAGTGATTACTGGAAGTTAGAAAAAAAATCGATGTTCATGGAGGCCATTTGGAGACTACTAAGATGGGATATGAGGTGTTGTTCCTCCAATCTGTATCTGGCTTCGACGTGGCAATGAAGGGGGAGGTGTACAGACATGTCAACATGGGAATGGGAGGTGGAATAAAAATGGTGGGCCACCAGGAGATTATTGAGTTATGGCAGACATAGCCAAGATGCTCAATGAAACAACCCCCCCAATCCACATCGTATTTCACTGATGTAGAGGATGCTGCACCAGGAACATCAGATGCAATGAATGACACCAACACATTCTCATGTGAAGTGCTGCCTCATCTGGAAGGACTGTTTAGGGCGCAGAATAGTGGTGAGAGAGGAGGTATAGAGGCAGGCGTAACACTTAACCTGGTTGTAGGGTTAAGTGCCTAGAATGTGATTGGTGGGGTGAGATGAATGGACAAGGGAGTCATGGAGAGAGAGACCCCTGAAGAAAGTGGAGAGGGAGAGGAAGATAAAATGTACCTTGTAGTGGAATCCGATTACAGATGGCAGAAGTTGCCGAGAATGATGTGTTGGTTATGGAGGCTAATGAAATGAATATCAATTTCCTCTAACTGGTAACCACAGTCTTCTGCTTCTTACCCCTTCTCTTTCTCCTTCCCCATCATCATCCTCCCTTTGGTTCCCTTCTTCTTTAGCCTTTTACTTTCCCCGCCTATCACCTTCCATCTTCCCACATTATTCCCCTCCCCCCTACCTGGATTCACCTATCCCCTGCTTATTTCTAAAATATCCATTATAGTTCTTTTAAAATATACTATATACAGCAAACATGTTAAAGCACTGTTGAGATATCACCGACATTGGCTCTACAAAATCTTCTAATTATCATCAGAGAATCAATGTCAGCACCCTTTCCCAGACTAACATCCCCTGCACTGAGGCCCAGTGGGTAGACCACAACATCAGACTCCCAAAACAGATACTCTATCCCAAGCTTCATCAAGGTAAGAGGTTACCAGGTGTACAGCCGAAGTGATCCAAAGATATCTTCAAAGATTTTGTGAAAAAATAGAACTTCCCCACCAGTTCATGGTAATCTCTGAATTACGACTACTCAAACAGATAAGGTACATTCAGGATAGTACTGAGAGCTTTAGGTCCATTTGTCAAGATCACAATGAATTACAGAGGGAGTTGCATCAGGATCATAACCAAACTATCCACTTGCCTCTCCCACCAAGCAGACTGTATGTGGCAGAGTCTGCCATTCTTTCACTGATCTTATCAGCCGACTCAGAACCATCAGAAATTGAGTGGAAGCAATTCAACCTGATCCTGAAGGACAGCTTAAAATCAACTAAAATCCATCAGGCAATTCACATGCAGCAAGCTCCCACAAATAATAACATGATATTAACTTGATAATTTATGTAAATTGAGAAATAAAATATTAACTACGACACTGGGGCAGTTCCCCTGATCTTCTTTGCAAGTAGTGATCTGGATCTTTTATCTCTATCTGAGAACACAGATGACCCTTAATCCATAACGTTTCCAAATATTCTATTCCCCACCAGTAGTTCTCCAGCTGTCCTTAAAACACCCTAATGTTGGTTGTTAATTGCTTCAATGATCCCTTTATTTATTCCAGAAACAAGTTAAAAAGTTCTTCATATTTCCATTCTATTTTATCTTACACCCTTGTAATTTATGCCATCACTGGAGTGAATTTACAATGGGATCAACCTTGATAATTTCCTTCCAAAATCACAAAAATATGACTTTGGACATCCTTTTCATTAAACAATTAATCCCAACATCCCAACTCTTTCCTCTTAACAGTTCTAAATACCTCAGCACTCATACCTGTTCGCCCAATGTACAGGAGAGGAGCAGATGGACAGATGTTCCCTGACATATCTGTAGTCAATGTGGTTTGCTTTTCTCCAGTTGCAGGATCTACTACAAACCACAGGTCCTGTTTCTTACCTAATGCAAGAGAATGTATACCACATATATTAAAATTAACAACCGGAGAACAATAAGCCACATCAAAAAGCTTCATAAAAATAATGTTTGCTCTGTTTTAAAACATCTTCTACAAATACGTCATTTAATTGTGAAAGAACAGACCAAATGTAGTCTGTACATAGAAGGCACACTATCAAATGCAGAAAATCAAATAGCATGTTGTCAGATGAATTCTTATCAGAATTGGTCCTTTCTAATTAACTAAAACGTTCATTGTATTTCTCTGTTCTTGAATTTCAAAGTTCAAAGTAGATTTATTACCAAAGTACATATACGTCACCAGATACAACCCTGAGTTTCATTTTCTTACAGGTATACTCAATAAATCCATAAAAGAATGCTAGCAATATCAGAATCAATGAAAAACCGCATCAACTTGGGCATTCAACTAGTGTGCAAGATATAACAAACTATACAAATACAGAAAGAAAGAAATATTAATAATAATAAATAAATAAACAATAAATATCAACAACATGAGAACAAGAGCCCTTGAAATTGAGTCCATAGATTGTGGGAACATGTCAATGACTGGGCAAGTGAAGTTGAGTGGTTATCCCCTTTGATTCAAGAGCCTGATGATTAAGGGGTAATAACTGTTCCTGAACTTGGTGGTATCAGTCCTTCTCCCTGATGGCAGGAGCAAGAAGACAGCATGTCCTAGGTGGTGGGGGTCCCTGATGATGGATGCTGCTTTCCTGTGACAACACTTCATTTACAAACGTAGCTGTGCTCAGTGGTGGGTAAGACTTTACCCATGATGGACAGGCTGTATCCACTTCTTTTTGTAGGATTTTCCATTCAAGGGCATACCAGGCTGTGATGCAACCCGTCAATATACTCTCCACTACACACGTATAGAAGTTTGTCAAAGTTTTAGATGTAATGCCGAATCTTCGCATGCTGCTGTGCTTCCTTTGTAATTGCACTTACATGCTGTGCCTAGGACAGGTCCTCTGAAATAATAACACCAAGGAATTTAAAGTTGTTGGCCCTCTGATCCACTAACAAGGACTGGCTCATGGATCTCTGGTTTCCTTCTCCTGAAGTCAATAGTCAGCTCCTTGGTCTTGCTGACTTTGAGTAAGAGTTTGTTGTTGTGGCACCACTCAGTCAGATTTTCAATTTTCCTCCTATATGCTGATTTTCTCTTATATGCTGATATGCACTCATATAGTGCTTGACCCATATACTTACATTACCTTCTGATTCAGTTCACCACCATTAACACATTGTTTACTTGTGGTATTCATAAAGCAGCAGCATGACTAAAATCAGCAACACTTACAGTATCTCTACATTAGAAGATGATATGATGTGTATCCTGGTAAACCTTCATCACAAGGGGATCGGGACATGTATAAAATTGTTTTTATATAACCAAAGAGGTTCCTTACAGTTCTTGTAGCTGGGGAAGGTAGTGGGGATAAGCTCCCTCTACCAATTAAATGCTCCCAATGTCGTGTATCTCAAATAGCTTCTGACAACCAATTCCAGCTCCCGGCCTTCAAGAATGGCTTAACTATTAAGCCTGGTGGAACAATTTCTACTGACAGGAGAAGCAGTAAAGGGAGGGGGTTACTGACACCTTAAAATTAGTTGCTTCAGGCAGACGGTGCATCTGCTGTGGTTGGCAGCTCACTTAGAAGGAAAACTCTGAATCTCTCCTGCCTTGTGGCTATAGCCACTCATGGGGAAAGCTTTGGGATTAAACCCGGAACTGGAGTCTCTGAGGCAGTCCAATGTTGAGTTCAACATTAACTGGCATCTCCTGCAATGCTGCTGTTGCCAAATTGTATCAGTGAATGTCATTCCTTTGGATTTATCAGCTGTGTAGAGAGGGGGAGCCTGCTGCATGGGCAATAGCTTCCTCTCCATATCGTACTGCCCCAGCTCACATACTGGCTTGGACATCGTGCAGACAGGTTGCAATATCCATGATTGACCCTGACCAAACAAAGAAATGCTAAGATATTGAACAAGAAATCTTTACCTGTGTACAGTATTCCATCAGAGCTCCGACAAGGAGAGGAATGAACCAGCTCAGGGATGGTGAAAGGGAGTTTCTGAAATAACAAACAACAGTATTTGGCATTCAACAGTGAGGTCAGGTAGGTAAGTATAATTAGGTAATAGCTATTATAATTAGGCTGCCTGTAGATTTTTAAAACCCTCAGAAGGTTGCCGTCTTGCCCCTTCTCAGTAGCTCTGCCTATCTTTCATCAATCCTTTTGAATTTGGACTTAAATACTGGCTCTTCCTTCCTATTCCATGATTTCTGGGACCAATTCAATGACTTCCTACAAGTGGCTATCAACAGGTATATTGTGTGCATATCCTACACATAACAATGTTCTAAATATCAGATTACAAATAACAATGTTCTCTGCTGCTCATGATTTATTCCCACTCATGACCTCAGTGTTGGTCATTCTGTGCTCCCCAGTGCTGCCTAATTCTCACCTCGTAGTAGGAATTATAAATGCAATCGGTTTCCGTTCTGGATGTTCCAGTATCTAACCACCTACAACAGTGCTAATCTGAACGATGGCTAGACAAATATAAGAATGTCCCTTTAGAACAGGGATAAGGAGGAATTTCTTTAGCCAGAAGGTGGTGAATCTGTGAAATTCATTGCAGCAGACGGGTGTAGAGGTCAAGTCATTGGGTATATTTAAAGTGCAGGTTGATATGTAATTAATTAGTAAGGGAGTCCAAGGTTTTGGGAAGAGGGCAGGAGAATGGGGCTGAAAAGAAAAATAAACCAGTCATGATTAAATAGTGGAGCAGACTCGATGGGCTGAATGGTCTAGTTCTGCTCCTAGGTCTTATGGTCTATATACATTTCACAGCCTGGGTAAACATTAGATTCCCCATGCAGAATAATCTATTCGAGTGTCAAAATGAATTCAGAAAACCTGGTGATCTAACATGACAAATACTCCTTGAGCTGCAGTATAATCACTAAGCCTTAGGCATTCTGGTTTTCTTAATCTCACTCCCAGAGGGCATTGAGCTAGTTCTATGCCTTTTTACGCTCAATTCCCATAGTCCATAATTCCTTTGGTGTCTAAAAATTTACAGAGTGCAGACTTGAATATGATTGCTTCACTAACTGAGCATCCCTGTTCTCCAAGTGTTCTGATGAATCACAACATTTTGCTTGAAGAAGTATATTCATATCAGTATCGATGCTTGGTCCTTCATCCTGGGATTATACTGCATAGTTTCCAGTTGGAAGAAACTGACTCTCAACATCTACCATGCCAATCGCTCTCAGAAATGTGTTTATTTCATAAGATCGTCTCTCAGTTTTGATAATGGTAACTCCTCTTTCCAAAGTATCATACTCTGGCAAGTTCCCTCGGTTTTGTACTTCATTTTCCTTACAACAAATGCCAGTAAAAATTTTGCCTTACTAAGTGCTATTGTGCCTGCATGTTTTCTTGCTCACCAACTAAGACAAAATGACATCTCTGTATGCCAATGTTTTATTAGCTTCTCAGTTTAAAAATTGCTTTTGGAGTTCTTTCTACCAAATCTCACATAGTCTACCAGCCAACTTTTTGTACACACATTTAACTCACTAATGATACAAACTTTTCACATCTTCCTTGACTTTGGATCACCAGCAAACTCTCTTCTCAAATTATATAATTCTGAGTGCAAAGGGCCCAATAATGATCTCTGAGATAACCCATTAGTAATTTGTCATTTTGAAAAACCCATATAGGACCACAGAACTGATAAGGCCAGGAGATCTTTAGAGTCTTCTTCTGGTGGAACAATATTAATCAATTCTCCTGATCTCTCACCACTGTACTGTAATTTTTTTTCTCTCTCTCAAGTGCCATATGAAGGTTCTGATTTGTTTCCACTACCCATGCAGGCTGTCGGCTCTGAGTTATTTTTACTGAGTAAAAAAGGCATCTGCTGGCTTCTCTCTTAACCCAGAACTGTAAATTTGTGCCCCATGGTCCTGCTAATGAGAGATATTCTCTCCCTGCCCTATTATCATTACTGTTTATTGTTCTTTATCCATGGTGAGAAGTTACTTCTAACCTTATGAACCTTTTACCTTTGTCTAAGAAAAACAAGAAAATATTTGTACACTTTACTGAACTTAAAATAAACTGAAGGAATACCTTACTATACAAGTTCTGGTGCTCTGTATCAAATGAAAAAATCATAGAAAGACTGATGGAAACTGAAGTGTTAAAATATAGTAACATTTGAAACTGAGAAGTATTTGGTTAGATATAAGATTTGAAGTAAAATTATGCAGCAAAAAGTAAAGGACAAAATATGATTGTTCCTGTGGTGCACAGATGGTTGTGATTATAGATTTCACATAGGAACCTAGCTGAGGTTGAATATCGAACATGTTTGTTTTTGAATATTTAAAAAAATATGTAATACAGTATATGTACAAAATCCTTCTTTAAGCAATTGGTGCATTAAAACCACAAGTGGGTACATTCTTTGTGAGATAAGCAAATTAAAAACATAGGGATTAATGATAAACAGACAGTTGTGTGCTAAGGGAAAGCTGATCATTTCCAGCCGATCAGGGAAGGCAGCATTTCTGCATTTGGTTTTGAATAATGAGCCAAGCCAACTGATCGTAATTTCATAAGCTTTAGAATAAAAAGTATAATGACTTTGTTAACACAGGTTGATTACAGAAAGCTCAGAGGGAATTATAAAGGACTTAAGAAGCCGAAGAGACAGCATGAGAAAAGATGAGCAGCAAATGTTGCAGATTCCAAAGATATTATTTGCATGTGAACAGGATACTGGCAATTGAAGACCAAACAGGAATTGATTTATGGAGATAAGGACATGGCTGGAACAGTTTACATCAGCGTTTAGAAAGGAAGATACTTGCTGGAATTTCAGCATAGGAAGATATAGATGAAATTTTGGTTGAGCAATAAAGTTGATAAAGTGAGGACATGGTTAGCTCCATTTCAAATTGATAAATCAGCTGATCCAGATGAAATGTATTCTTGGTTGCTGAAGGATAGGTGTGAGGAAATTACAGAGGTCCTGTCTAAACACTGAGATGCATGAGTAATGACAAGCTTTGAAAAACTAAAAACATAACACCGCTGTCTAAATCAACGTAGGATTAAATTAAGTAACTATGCACCTATCTGATATTTTTGATAGGCTGAGATCAGGGCTATCATGAGAATAACCTGGTAATCGGTTAACTACTTTATTATTGTCATATCTACTGTGATGCAGTAAAGTTTTTCTTTGCATACTATCCTGACAGGTCATTCCATACACAAATACACTGAGGTACTACAAAAGGGAAAAAAATAGAATTCAGAATACAGTGTTAAAATTACAAAGAAAGTGCAGTGCAGATAGAAAATAAAGTGCAAGGGTCATGATGAGGTAGACTGAGAGATCAATTTCATTTTCAACGTAAAAGCAGTCTGTTCAAGAGTCTATTGTAACAGTGCAATTGAAGCTGTCTTTGATCCTGGTGGTACATGTTCTCAAGATTATGTCTCTTCTGCCCAATGGGAGGGGTAAAAAAGAGAATGAGAGTGAGGGGTCCTTGATTACGCTGACTGCATTCCTGTGGCAATGGGAAGTGTTGATGGAGTTGCAGAGGTCATCTGGTCAATGGGTTAATGAAGCCATTACCAAAACAAAAAAAAGTGAACAAAATTATAAGTGAGAGCAGATAAGAGAGTGAGAGTACAAACAAATGAATGTAAAAAAATGTGAAAAATGCAGAGGTGGAGGACAAATGCAGAGGTGGAGGACGTATCCAGGTCAGAATGTGCTAAAAGGGAGTGAAAACAGAACCAAAATCAGATGAATGGTTTACAGCAGAAATGGTCAGTTCTCATACAGACAGGGCAAATGAGTTAGCTGAAGTTGTAGAATTCAATATAAAGTATATAAGGTTGTAATATGCTCAGATGAAAGACAAGACACTATTTTCAAGCTTATATTGAATATTTGTTAAAATATCATAGGAGATCACGGGCTGACAGGTTTGATGGGCAATGCGATGGAGAATTAAAGTGATAGGCAACAGGGTGCTATGAGTCTCTCTTGCAAGCTGATTGTGGGTGCACAATCTGCGTTTGGATTCTCCACTGTAGAGGAGACCACATTGTGAACACTGAATATAATACATTAGTTTGAACGATGTGCAAGTGAATTGCTGCCTCACTTGGAAAAAGTTGTTTGGATCCCTGGATCATGAAAAGGGGAAAGGTAAAAGGACAGATGTACCATCTCCTGTGGTTGCACAAAAAGGTGCTGCAACCAAAAATGACACTAGGATTTTCTTTTTGCAACTAGTGGTTAGATATAAGGGTCATTGATTTAATTGTGTAACTGAAAGGAAGGAACTTACTATGGCTTACGGTAAAGAGACAATGGGGTGGTACCAGCTGGTTGATGCCACAGAGCATGGGTCAGAAGTCTTTCCATGCTTTAGCATTCTGTCATTTCATTACTAAGAAAGGTAGGTCTAGGGTGCAGGGAGCTGACTTAATGGAACAAGTGGCCTCTTCACTTAAGAGTTTTTATTGTTCTATTTTATATAATGTATCAAGCTGGAAGTAAAAACTGGACCATTTTGTGTCTGTACTATTACAGTATAACAACTAGTAATTATAAAAAAGTTTTAGCTTTTCCTACATACTTTGGAAGATGTTAAAAAATAAGCTTGTGGATATGATGGATATGATGCAAACATCAGAGGAGTTAATACCCACTGTAGCTGAATAATACCCTCAGGAGTAAAATCTATGATCAAGGTTCATTAAAATATCTTACAACTTACCATTAGCCCCTCTTTAGCTGCCCCTCCCATGACATAGAGACTTCCATCAGTTGGATCTGGAAGAAATGCTGGTCTACAATCAGAACAAAACAAGTTTTGTGTAAAACTGGAATCAAGTTGTCACTATGTATCAGTGAAGAGTTTAAATAAGTAGCACAAACTGGTAAACAAAAAATAACTGCAATTAATTTGGCTTCAAATAACAGATATGAATCATCTCAAAGATGCTTAACATCTTCAAAAGAACTACCAATCTGCACGTCATGCAAATATTTTTATATCATCTTAACTAAACAGTGCTATAACATCTATGGTCTGAGTGTTCTTTGGTAGTATTGCAAACAATTGTTCAGAAACTGGGTATGTTAGGGCCTATACTGGAGTTGTGGTATATAGCAAATATTAATTTCAACAGCACCCAGTTGTCAGACCTGAATATGTATTGTAGATTGAGTTTGGTAGAACAATGGTGTTTGTGGAGCTGCAGACTAGGGTCGACTGAAAACAAAGAAACACTCCATTTGACTTGAGATGCTTGCATATTCCTGAATGCAGTCCAAAGTCCGTGGCGATTAACATTCATTTTGGTTGTCTGGAATGTGGGTGTGAATATGGAGGTGTTTGAAGTTTACATGTAATTCAAAGGAACTATAAAATAGTCCTACTGTCAGGCAGGCCTCTCTTTTCAAAGAATGTCTCGAGTATGATGCCTGCTGCTTGTTTTCCGGAATAAAGACTTCTATATCCACCAGTTTCAGTGTCTCTCCAGTGACTTCATTCACGGTCACAAAAGGGTACATAAACCAGAAATAAAAAGTCTCTGGTGTTGTGTGCTTATTTTGAGAAACCATATTAGCAAGCAGTGGTGACTTGATGGCATGAAGATTAGATGACTTGTCAAAATAACACTAGCACTACAATAGATGGTTACACACAGAAGTTCAGCTGAAGGATGTGCTGCTTCACAGTGGGTGGGTGAGGGAGGAAGCAAGACTGGCGGGTGAAGTTTTGGTCCTGCAACTAGAAGCTCATTTAACTGTAAATTAATATCATAAACAGGGGACAGAAAACACTGTGATGAAATGAACATATTCACTTCATTCATAAAATGAATGCTTCAGCCACAAAATGAAGGGAAACTCCATATATCAATATCGGAACAATCTAGTATTTTTCAGATAAGGGCTAAAACCAATACAAAAGGGCAAAGGCTGGCTAATTTTAGACTGGGAAAAACTATGCACATTCATCACATAGAAAAAGCCAGCATGCACAATGGCCCCAAAACTTCACAATAATTTCACTGAACAAGCAGAGCACCAGAAACTGAACAAACATTATACTGAGTCCAGTCAGACAACTGAACCTGAAATTAGAAATCCAACATAAGGCTTTTGAAGAAACACTGGGCAGGAAGAAACAGGCTGAGGAAGTTTCTTTTATGAAATGGTACCTAAATTGGCAGGTGGGAAGGTCATTAATAAACCTTGAACAGAATACTGTCATATTGTCCTGAGGCTGGCTGATATACATGTTTGAAATACTTGACTGGACGCTTTCTTGCAAATAGGAATTTTTATTTTAAAATGTATTCTGTGGTTCAACATTACCCGCTTTTGATTGTGCGAAGTTTGAGTGAGGCAACAGACCTTAAATTTGTTTGTAGACTGAAACATTTCCCATCTATAGGATATTAATTTTCAACAGTGACTTACTTGGCCAGGTAGACTGGAACCTGAATGATTGGATCTGAAATATAAATGATAAATGAGATTCATTTCTATTTGGGGAAAGAGCAGTATTAATCACAGATCCCAAAATAGTACATCAAGTATAAAATAGTACTAAATACTGACTCTTGTAACAATATTAAATACAAACTCAGGAATTATTTCTGATTACTTCATGCCATCAGGTTTAGATTGGAATAGGACTTCAAACTATCTTATATCTATCCAAACAAATTGAGATTTTTCTTTAAATCTGTTGGGTGAGTTGCATTGGATATTTGACAGCATATACAACTCACTTCCCAAACATTTTACACTGTAAGATTGCCTACAAGAAGACATACATTAAAGTTTTAGGATTCTAAATATTCAAATATTATTCAATATCCAGTTAATTTAAGGAGTGGGGCAGATCACTGAAGAGAGAAACCATCATGCTGGTCCTAAACTTGATGATTGAATGTTGGTCCTGTAAACAGAGATTATATAATCACATCAACCTAATTAAGTCTATTTAATATTACCATTTGCTCCTTTCAGACTTTTCATGACAAGGGCAGAGGGTAGATTTACGAGGTTTCCTTTGTCATGATGTTCCTGACATCTATCAGGTTGCCTCATGCCAGTCCTCGTCCAAAGCATACTATCTGATTTTACTCAGTCTCTAATTTGCATAATTTTGAGAGACTTAACTGCTATTTACTTTCCACTTTCTGCACAAAGACCAAATCAGACTCAATAAGCATGATATTATTTGGACATGAAAGTCCATGTTTGCTCACTACAGAGAGGGCCATTGCACCTGCGTGTTTCTTTTTAAAAAAAAATAAATTCTGTAACTAAAGATCACAAGATTCTCGGTTTCGGAGCAGATGTTTATTTTCAGCCAGCAAGAAAATTGGTAAATAAGAACCTTTACAAAAGCAACAGCAATTTCCTTAACATCAGCTTTTTTGATTTCTGAATTTTTGCAGAAGCTAATGGATGATCAAAGATGCTTGTGAGTAGTGAAAGATTTTCACTAAACATCTATTGTTTTATGTTGCAAGGCTTATAGGGTGCATTCTAAACAATAGTAGTGCTTCTAAACAGAAAGCCACTTCTATGTCCATACCATATTGTTTTATAATACTTAATTTGTTCCCTTAACATCATCATCTTCATCATGTGCCATGTTGTATGATGTGGGTGATCATGGTCTTACATCTGTCTTTAATCTGAGAAGTTCTAATAAGCTCTTCAAAACTTTTGCCTGTCCATCCCTTGATGCAACTCATGAAAGTCAGTCGACTGTGACTTTTTCTTCCATCAGTATTTCCCATCACAGCTGGAGGTTCAAGCTTCGCTTCCCTTAATACATGTTCCAGAAATTCCAGCTGCCATTTCCGGATTGATGATATCATTTCCCTTTATACTGGACAAAAACATAGCTAAACCCAATATGGAAAAGTATAATTATGACAAAGAACATTATTTATAATGAATGAAATTAACTGTGAATTAAGACCAACCCCAACATTGCGTAAGAATAAGGCTGACATTATCCCACTAAGCTATTTCACCCTGGGATAATATGGGATCATAGACTCAGAAAGCAATAAGGACCAGGAAAAAAGTTCATAATTAATTAGCCGCTTCACCTTCTTTTAAGGTCCATTTGATCTCCCCAGTCCGTTTGCTAACAGCATGCAGGTTCCCATCAAGTGTAGATATAAACAGCAAGGTTTCTGGGAGAGTCACTGTACTGGCAGCATACTGTAAAACATTATTGACAATTATTGTCAGAATTCAAAGAAAAAGTAAAGTAAATCAGAATACAAATCCATGTCCATCTAATTCCAATCTAGGCTGGTAGGAGCGGCAGGACTGGCAGCTCACTGTCCTGGGGTCCTGTTGTTTTAGACATGATAGAACAGGAGGGATTAAAGGGGGAGGGGGTGACATCGCAGGTCAGGGAAAATGTCACGGCAATACTCAATTGGGACAGATTGGAAAGCTCATCTAGTGAGGCTTTATGGGTGGAACTGAGGAATAAGAAAAGTATGACCATGTTAATGGGATTATATTATAGACCACCTGACAGTCTGCGAGATTTAGAGGAGCAAATTTGTTAAGAGAACCCAGACTGTTGCAAGAAACATAGGGTTGTGATAGGAGCAACACACATCAAAGTTGCTGGTGAACGCAGCAGGCCAAGCAGCATCTGTGTTGTGATAGGAGATGATTTTAACTTGACACATATTGACTGGGACTCCCATACTATAAAAGGGCTGGATGGGAAAGAGTTTGTCAAATATGTTAAGTAAAGTTTCCTTAATCAGTACACAGAAGTCCCAACAAGAGAGAGTACAAAACTGGATCTCCTACTAGGGAATGAGGCAGGGCAAGTGACAGACATTTGTGTAGGAAAACACCTTGCATCTAGTGATCATAATGCCATTAGTTTCAAGGTATTTATGGAAAAGGATTGGTCTGGTCCTTGGGTTGAGAATCTAAGTTGGAAAAAAGGCCAATTTTGATGGTATCAGAAAGGATATGGCAAGTGTGGATTGCGATACATTGTTTTCTAGCAAAGGTGTACTTGGTGAATGGAAGTCCTTCAAAAGAGAGATTTTGAGAGTACAGAATTTGTATACACAAGATATTCTGCAGGAAGTCTGCAGATGCTGGAAATCCAAAGCAACACACACAATGGATGTTCAGAAAATGGAGGAGATGCATGTGATCTAGCATCTATAGCGGAGGAAGGGAAGCCCCGTCCTTTGAAGAAGAAGGACATCTCTGATGATCTGGAAAGGAAAGCTGCATCCTGGAAGCAGATGTGGCAGAAATGAAGGAACTGAGAAAAGGGAATAGCATTTTTGCAGGAGATAAGGTGGAGACAGGGTGAGAAGAGGTATAGTCAAGATAACTGTGGGAATTGGTAGGTTTATAAAAGATGGCGGTCAACAGTTTGTCTCCAGAGATGGAGGCAGAGAGATTGAGAAAGGTGTCCGAAATGGACCAAATGAATTTAAGGACAGGGTGGAAGTTAGAGGCAAAGTTGATGAAATTGACGAGGTCAGCAAAGATGCATAAAGCAGCACCAATGCAGTCATTAATGTAGTGGAGGAAGAGTTGGGGAGCATTACCGGGGAAGGCTTGGACCATGGACTGTTCTACATAGCCAAAGAAGAGGCAGGCATAGCTACTTCCCATGTAGTTGCCCATGGCTACCCCTCAAGTCCGGCGAAAGTGGGAGGTGTCGAAGGAAAAATTGCTGAAGATGGGGACTATGTTCCTGTCAGAATAAAAGGCAAGGATAACAGGTTTATGGAACTTTGGCTTTCAAGAGACATTGAAGCTCTGGTTAAGAAAAAGGAGTTGCATAGCAAGTATAGTCAGGCAGGAACTTGAGGAGTATAACAAAATGCAAGAGAACACTTAAGTAGGAAATCAGGAGAGCTAAAAGAAGACATAATGTTGCTCAGACAGAGAATCCTAAGGGGTTCTACAGATATATTAAAAATAAAAGGAGTGCAAGGGACAAACTGGTCCTCTGAAAGATCCAAGTGGTAATCTATTCGTGGAGCCGAAAGAGATGTAGGAGATGTTAAGTGGATTTTTTTGCATCTGTATTTGCTTGGGAATTGAACTCAGAGTCAATAGATATGAGGAAATGCAGCAGTGAGGTCATGCCCCTGATACAAATTACAGAGGAGGAGGTGTTTTTTGTCCTGAGGCAAATAAGGATGGACAAATCCCCAGGGCCTGACAAGGTGTTCCCTTGGACCCTGTGGGAAGCTACTGTAGAAATTGCAGGGGCCCTAGCACAGAATCCTTAGGGTGAGGTGCCATAGAATTGGAGGATAACTAATCTTATTCCATTGTTTAAGAAAGACTCTAAGAGTAAGCCAGGAAATTATAGGCCGGTGAGCCTGACATCAGTAGTGGGAAAGTTACTGGAGGGTATTCTAAGGAACCGGATATATTTGGGTAGTCAGGGACTAATAGGGATAGTCAACATGGCTTTGTGCATGGTATTTAAACAATCTTTTTGAGTTTTTCAAGGAAGTTACCAGGAAAATTGATGAAGGCAAGGCAGTGGATGTTGTCTACATGGACTTCAGGAAGATTTTTGACAAGGTCCCACACGAGAGGTTGGTCAAGAAGGTTCTGTCACTTGGCATTCAAGATGAGGTAGTAAATTCGATTAGACTTTGGCTTTGTAGGAGAAGCCAGAGAGTGCTTATAGATGGTTGCCTCTCTGACTGGAGGCCTGTGACTAGTGGAGTGCCGCAGGGATTGGTGCTAGGTTCATTGTTGTTTGTCATCAATATCAATGATGTGGATGATAATGTGGTTAACTGGATCAGCAAATTTGCAGATGATACCAAGAACAGGGTGTAGTGGATAGCAAGGAAGTCTATCAAAGCTTGCAGGGGGATATGAACCAGCTAGAAATATTAGCTGGAAAATGGCAGATGGAGTTTAATGTTGACAAGTGTAACGTGTTGCACTTGGGAGGACCAACCAGGGTAGGTCTTACATGGGCACTGAGGTGTGCAGCAGAACAAAAGGATCTGGGATTTCAGATCCATAATTCCTTGAAAGTGGTGTCACAGGTAGATAGTATTGTAAAGAAAGCTTCTGACATATTAGCTTTCATAAATCAATGTATTGAGTGCAGGAATTGGGATGTTATGTTGAAATTCTATAATGCATTGATGAAGCCTAATGTGGAGTACTGTGAGCAATCTTGGTCACCTACCTACGGAAAGATGTAAATAAAATTGAAAGAGTGCAGAAAAAATTTACAAGGATGTTGCTGGGACTTGAGGACCTATGTTATAGGGTAAGGTTGAATAGGTTCCTTAAGGTTGTTATAGCCGGGGGTGATAATGAGGACAAGCTCCCACTACCTATTTGAGGAATGTGCCTCAAATAGCCTCTGACAACCAAGTTCAGTTCCTGGCCTTCATGTGTGGTTTAGCTACTAAGCCTGGCGGAACCATTTCTACTAAAAGAAGAAGAGGCGAAGACTGGTTACCGGTGCCTTAAAACCAACTGCTTTGGGCAGATGGGACTCACTAGCCGTGGTTGGCAACTCATCTAGGAGAAGGAAAATTCTGATCTCAAACCTCCTCTGCCTTGCAGCTATACCCACTCATGGAGAAGGCTTCGGGAGTAAACCTCAATGGAAAAATCCAGAGCTGGAGTCTCTAAGGCAGTCCTACATTGAGTTCAATGCTGACTGGCAACTCCTGTGACACTGCTGGTACCAAACTGTATCAGTCTCTAATGTTCCTTTGGGTTCATCAGATGCACGGAGTAGGGAGCTTACTACATGGGCAACAGCCTTCTCTCCATATCATACTGCCCAGGTTTTAATATCTAATTAGCTAGGATGCAATATCCATGGTCAACTTTGACTGATGGAGGCCCTCACCTGAATAGGTTAGGACTTTATTCCCTGGAATGTAGAAGAGTGAGGGATATTTAATAGAGGTGTTCCGCAGGGGTCGGTGTTGGGGCCACTTCTTTTTACAATGTGTATCGACGATCTGGATTATGGATTAAATGGTTTTGTGGCTAAGTTTGCGGATGACACCAAGATAGGTGGAGGAGCAGGAAATGTTGAAGAAACGGAAAGGTTGCAGAGAGACTTAGTCAGTTTAGGAGAGTGGGCAAAGAAATGGCAGATGAGATACAATGTTGACAAATGTACAGTTGTACATTTCGGAAGAAGAAATAATCGGGCAGATTATTATTTAGATGGGGAGTAAATTCAAAAATCAGAAGTGCAAAGGGACTTGGGGGTCCTCGTGCAGGATACCCTAAAGGTTAACCACCAAGTTGGATCGGCGGTAAGGAAAGCAAATGCTATGTTGGCATTCATTTCAAGAGGAATAGTGTATAAGAGTAAGGAGGTGTTGATGAGGCTCTATGGGGCATTAGTGAGACCGCATTTGGAATACTGTGTGCAGTTTTGGGCCCCTTATCTTAGAAAGGACGTACTGATGTTGGAGAGAGTTCAGAGAAGGTTTACAAGGATGATTCCTGGAATGCAAGGGCTAACATATGAGGAGCGTTTGTCGGCTCTTGGATTGTATTCATTAGAGTATAGAAGAATGAGAGGGGATCTCATAGAAACATTTCGAATGTTGAAAGGGTTGGACAGAGTAGATGTGGAAAGGTTGTTTCCCTTGGTGGGCGAGTCCAGGACAAGAGGCCATAGTCTTAGAATTAGAGGGTACACAGTTAAAACAGAGATGAGGAGAAATTTTTTTAGCCAGAGGGTCGTGGATTTGTGGAATTCGTTGCCACATACAGCTGTGGAGGCCCGATCATTGAGGGTGTTTAAGGAGGAGATTGACAGGTATCTAGTTAGTCAGGGTATCAAGGGAAAAAGCCGGAAATTGGAACTAGATGGGTGAATAGTTTAGCTCAATGGGGAGCTGCGGAGCAGACTCGATGGGCCAAATGGCTTACTTCTGCTCCTTTGTCTTGTGATCTTGTATACAAAATTATGAGGGGTAGAGAGCAGGTAAGTGCAAGCAGCTTTTTTTCCCACTGAGGTTGGTTGAGACTACAACTAGAGGTTGTGAGTAAGGGTGGAAGGTGAAATGTTTAAGGGGAACATGAGAGGGTAGTTCCTCATTGAGAGGGTGGTGAGAGTGTTCTATGACTTCTATGATTTTTTTCTCTCTAATCCCAATGAAATTAAACAAAGTGCATTCACTTCCCAAAGACTGACTTGTCACTAGCTCCAGGATACCTTATTCCACTGAGTCTTTTACCTTTATTGCAAAAGGAGCTCTTCATATTTGATAATTTGGAATATAATGCTTGAAAATAATGAATTGGGAAATAGCATCAAATATTTACAATCAGACAATAAAGAGGTGGAATACCAATGTTCTTTCTCAGTTGTGCTGTTAAAAGAGATCATCTCACTAACTGAGCTGAAAGTTCAAATGCTCAAAGTTCAAAGTAAAGTTTCCTTTGAAAAATTGCTTTGTTCAAGAAAGAGATTAGGGATAATCCTGGGAATTATAGACAATGAGTCTTACCTCAGTGGTGGGCAAATTATTGGGAAGGATTCTTAGAGACAAGATTTATGAGTACTTAGAGAAGGGTATGTCAGGAATAGTCAGCCTGGCTTTGTGAGGGGCAAGGTATCCCTCATGAACCTTTATGAATTCTTTGTGGATGTGACAAAACACATTGATGAAGGAAGAGCAGTGGGTATGGTGTATATGGATTTTAGTAAGGTGCTTGATAAGGTTCCCCATGGTAGATTCATTTAGAGTCAGGAAGCAAAGATTCAGAGGAGCTTGGCTGTGTGGTTACAGAATTGGCTTGCCCTTAAAAGGAAGAGGGTGGTAGTAGATGGAGAGTATTCTTCCCGGAGGTTGGTGACCAGTGGTGTTCTGCAGGCTTCTGTTCTGGGACCCCCTGCTCTTTGTGGTTTTTATAAATGACTTTGTATGAGGAAATGGAAAGGTGAGTTAGTAAGTTTACATATGGCACAAAAAATTGGTGGAGTAGTGGATAGTGTGAAGGGTCATTGTAGGTTCCAATGGGACACTGACAGGATGCAGAGCTGGGCTGAGAAGTGGCCAATTGAGTTCAACCCAGGAAAGTGCAAAGTGATTCATTTTGGAAACTCGAATATGAAGGCAGAATATAGGGTAAATGGCAGGATTCTTAGCAGTGTGGCTGAATAAAGGGAATCTTGGAGTCCATGTCCATAGATCCCTCAATCCCTCAAAGTTGCTGCACAAATAGATAGGTTGTTAACAAAGTGTATGGTGTGTTGGCTTTCATTAGTTGGAGAATTGAATTCAAGAGCCGTGAGGTAATGCTGCAGCTCTATAAAACCCTGGTTAGACCACAGTTGGAATATTGTGTTCAGTTTTGGTCCTCTCATTATTGGAAGGATGAGGAAGCTTTAGAGAGGATGCAGAGGAGATTTACCAGGATGCTGCCTGGACTAGAGGACATGTCTTATGAAGATAGCTTGAGTGAGCTAGTGCTTTTCTCTTTGGAGCGAAGGAGGATGAGAGGTGACTTCATAGAGGTGTACAAAATGATAAGAGACACAAATAAAAGTGGATAGTCAGAGATTTTTTCCCAGGGTGAAAATGGCTAATACAAGGGGGCATAACGTTCTTTACACAGAGAGTGGTGGGTGCATGGAACACCCTGCCAAGAATGGTGGTAGGGGCAGATACATTAGAGGCATTTAAGGAACTCTTAGATAGTCACACGGATGATAGAAAAATGGAGGGTTATGTAGAAATAAAGGTTTTGTTTGATTTTAGAGTAGGTTAAAAGGTTGGCACAACATTGTGGGCTGAAGGGCCTGTACCGTGCTGTAATGTTCTATGTCCTATACTCTAATTTTACCATCTAAGTACGTATACGTTATCATATATCACCTTGAGATTCATTTTCTTGCTGTTGAGGTGAACCGAAAATGTTAATCAACAAAGGCCAGAGCACAATTACTTGTTCAAATCATGACCTGATAAATATGATGATAGAACAAGGGAGAAAGAGACAAGAGGAAATCAGGAAATCATTGTTTCAAGACTTTTAGTCTTCCATGAAATAGGTAAAGTAATAAAACACCATGGGTTCAAAGGTATATTTCCATAATTAGGTGTCACTGAATTCTTTAACGCTAGATCAACGGTCAGGGTCCTCAAGAACCCTGGACTTTCCAAGAACTGCCTCATTATAACTTTATAGTTATCATTCAATTTTGCTTTGCTTAAAATAAGATGATCAATAATTGCCATACTTGGACACACACTGCAATATTAGCCATCAGACAGGACCTATAACTGTTCATTGTGGTGAATTAACAATAGCATATTACCGAAGCAATATTATGTACAGGTGAAGATGGCTGTACATTTTTTTTAAGTGACACAATTTTCTTCAAACTGCAGGTCACTTACTTACAGTATATTGGAGCATAAATCTGTGACTACCACTTATTCTTTAATATTTTGGTTAATTGACCCGATATATTTATGTAAGGTAAGCAGAGAGTACTGGTAAATTAATTAATAGAGAAAGCTGCTTCATTTGCCTTTCAGCACAGTGTAAACTAGGTATAGTACGTAAAGCTCCATTAATTCAGAGAAGGCATGTAAAATGTCTAGGGGATAGTTGGAAGGGGACACTAGCAGGGCTGACAGCAGAACCGCGATGCACAAATAAATAGTATATGAAAGGGAGGATGAGGCATCTGTGGCTGAAAAGGGAAGTCAAAGACAGCATAAAAGCAAAAGAGGGCATATAATATAAGCAAACATTAGTGGTAAACTAGAGGATTGGGAAGCTTTTAAAAACCGACAGAAGGTAACTAAAAAGCAATAAAGAGTGAAAAGATGAACTATGAAGGTAATACCAAAAGCTTTTTCAGATAAGTAGAGTAAAAGAGTGGTGAGAATGGATATTGGACCACGGGAAAATGACTCTAGAAAGGTAGTAACGGGGGACAAAGAAATGGCAGGCAAACTTAAGTATTTTGCATCAGTCTTCATTTTTGTAGACATCAGCAGTATCCCAGAAACTTGAGACAGAAGTGAATGCAGTTGCCATTACTAGGGAGAAGGCGCTTAGGAAGCTGAAAAATCTGAAGGTAGAAAGGTCACTTGGACCAGATAGACTTCACCCCAGGGTTCTGAAAGAGGTAGCTGAAGAGATTGTGGCAGCATGAGTAATGATCTTTTAAGAATCACTAGATTCTGGAATGGTTCCAGAGGAC
The DNA here is from genome assembly GCF_963921235.1 of Mobula hypostoma. Taxonomy (NCBI): domain Eukaryota; kingdom Metazoa; phylum Chordata; class Chondrichthyes; order Myliobatiformes; family Myliobatidae; genus Mobula; species Mobula hypostoma. The sequence goes on from NC_086105.1 coordinate 95,674,474, forward strand.
TGGAAAATTGCAAATGTTACTCCACTTTCCAAGGGAGGGAGGCAAAAGACAGGAAATTATAGGCTAGTTAGCCCTACTTCAGTGGTTGGTAAGACGTTGCAGTCCATTATTAAGGATGAGGTTTTAGAGTACTTGGAGGCACATGATAAAATAGGCCAAAGTCAGCATGCTTTCCTTAAGGAGAAATCTTGTTTGAAAAATCTGCTGGAATTCTTTCAGGAAACAACAGGCAGGATAGACAAAGGAGAGTCAATGGATGTTGTTTACGTGGATTTACGGAAGGCCTTTGACAAGGAGCCACACATGAAGCTGCTAAACAAGAGCCTGTGGTATTACAGGAAAGATAGTAGCAAAATTGGAGACAAGATTGACTGACTGGCAGGAGGCAAAAAGTGGGAATAAAGGGGGCCTTTTCTGGTTGGCTGCTGGTAATTAGTGATATTCCACTGTAGTTGGGGTTAGGACCATTTTCTTTCATGTTATATGTCAATGATTTGGATGACAGAATTAATGGCTTTGTGGCAAAGTTTACAGATGATACAAAGATAGGTGGAGGGGCAAATAGCATTGAGGAAGTAGGGAGTCTGCAAAATTACTTAGATTAGGAGAATGGACAAAGAAGTGGCAGATGGACTACAGTGTAGACAAGTATATAGTCATGCACTTTGGTAGAAGAAATAAAGGTGTAGACTACTTTCTAGAATAGAAGACTAGAATATAAAAGGAAGGACGTAATGCTGAGGTTTTATAAGGCACCGGTCAGAATACACTTGGGAATATTGTGAGCAGTTTTGGGCCCCTTACCTAAGAAAGGATGTGCTGGCATTGGAGAAGGTCCAGAGGAGGTTCACAAGAAGTAATCCCAGAAATGAAAGGGTTAACTTATGAGGAGGGTTTGATGGGTCTGTTTAAAAGAATGGGTGGGGGATATTATTGAAACTTATTGAATATTGAAAGGACTAGATAGAGTGGACGTGGAGAAAATGTTTTCTATAGTGTGGGAGTTTAGAACTGGAGGGCACAGCCTCAGAATACAAGGATGCCACCTTATGAAAAAGATTAGGAAGAATTTCTTTCACCAGGAATGGAGAATCTGTGGAATTCATTGCCACAGACAGCTGTGGAGGCCAAGTCATTGGGTATATTTAAAGTGGAGGTTGATAAGCTCTTGATTAGTAAGGGTGTTAAGGTTACAGGAAGAAGGCAGCAGAATGGGGTTGAGAGGGATAATAAATCAGCCATGATGGAATGGTGGAGCAGGCTCAATAGGCTGAATGATATAATTCTGCCCCTATGTCTTATGGTCATGTGGTCTATGGCTTAAAATAGAACCCCATTTTAATTATTCCAGGGACATTGTATAATCTATCCAGAATCTTTTCAAATGGCTATTTAGTGGTACAGCTAACAGACTGAGGGTCACAAGCAAATTCCCTTGAGATTTACAAGTAAACGATGATATGAACTATTTGTTGTGTTTACCAACAGAACTTCCTTATAACTTTGTAACAGACACACACAAACCATTACACGCTTCTAAAGCAATGTACTAACCAGAGAATGGGTTTCCACATTTAATAAATTAACACAATAAATACATGCATAATTTTAGGAGTTTGCTTCAAATTTAATTTAACAACTGACACTGTCATTGCTTGAATAATATTTTCCCTCTTTTTCTCACCATTGCTCCCCACCCCTCCTCCATTATATCACAAACCCAATTACTGTAGATGTGTGGTACCACCCATTCCTTTTTTGAGTAAATCACCATTACTCACAAGCAACCTCCTCAACAATATTAACAAGATAGTCACTTTACGGGAAGCTGCACAACAGGCAAGCCCAATCTTGTTTTCATCTATCCTATCAGTGTAGGGTTTAAAATCAGAAATAAAAATAGGATATCGACTAGGTTTTATATGAATTACAGTATATACTGCAGGAATTTAGCTGGCAAATAAAACACAAGGATAATTTTCTGTTTTTTACAGTAATGGACAAATGTACTGAATTAACAATTGCTATACTATCATTGACCATCTGGATGCTAGCATGACAACAAAATTTATGATATACCACCAGTCAGACTATTTGTTTAAGTGAGTGTAAAGTAAAGTAAGGTGGAGAATGGCAGGGCAATTTCTGTTAATTATAAATACGTGTGATTGGATCAGCTCCAAATGCAAGGGCAAGGAATGGCAGAATCACAACATCAACAGCTATAGATACCTACTTCACAAAACAATATAGCAAGATAGCTCCACAAATCAAGGATTCATTGCAGCTTCCTGTCTCAATAAAGGAGTGTTTTCTTTTGCCTCTAGGTAATCAGTATCACCCCACAATTAGTATTTCATGTGAGTATTTTGCAAGCTGCTTGCAAAATATCACCGTGTATTGCCAGTGCCATCTAGAAAGATCTGCAGGAAGCTCTGTGGCAGGAAAGATCAGTAGCATTCATCATCAAGGACCTTCACAAACCAGGCCATGCTCCCTTCTCACTGCTGCCATCAGGAAGTAGGTACAGAAGCCTCAGGTCCCACACCACCAGGTTCAGGACCAGTTATGCTACCCCTCCCAACCATCAGGCTCTTGAACCAGAAGGGGTAATTTCACTCACCCCATCAATGAACTGATTCCACAACCTACTCACTCACTTTCAAGGACTCTACAACTCATGTTCTCAATAATTATCAAACCACAAACAAGAAGAAAATCTGCAGATGCTGAAAATCTGAGCAACACACACAAAATGCTGGAGGAACTGAGCAGGCCTGAAACGTCGACTTTACTTTTTTCTATAGATGCTGCCTGGCCTGCTGAGTTCCTCCAGCATTTTGTCTGTGTTCCTCAATATTTATTAGTAATTTATTATTAATTAGTTTTTTTCCATTTTTGTATTTGCAGAGTTTGTTGTATTTTGCACATTGATGTTTGTTCGTCTGTCTTTGTTGCGCAGTTTTTCATTTATTGTTTTGTTTCTTTGTATTTACTGTGAATACCAAAAAGAAAATTAACCTGAAGGTAGTATATATTGACATAC